>NC_082597.1:61637931-61939612 GCF_030936135.1 Gavia stellata | reverse complement strand
TGGCTCTGAAGTCTTCAGGCTTTTCTGAAGCTGCATTTCCAAGCTCTTTTTCCAGAGCCCCATTGGTGTCCCTGCCGCCTCATACAAAGCTGAGGTACTTGTGTTGTTGAGCAACTCTGTGAGCTGGTGCTTGACAGAAAACACTGTATATAGAGGAGGGTGAGGAGAACTGGGGAGAGCAGGGGCTCTTACTAGGCTGTAACTCCTCGGCAGGTGTCAAGGGGTGCGAGGTGCAGGCCGGCATCCAGACTTGAGCAAGCAGCTGGAGGCAAGGTCGCAGGTGGAGCTTGGCCAGCTTTGCTGTGCTTTGTCTGCTGGGGCCATCTTTCTCTTCTGCTCACTTGTCCTGCCCCGAGGCACACAGGCTCTCCTCCAACATCCCCCTCAGCTGCCTCTCTGCTCCTCTCCTTCCTCTTCCTCGGAAGGCGAGGCTGGGCATGATGCTGTTTGATGTTAGTGGTGACCAAGCTAAACAGCCTCAGACTGCCAGGGAAGAAAAGATGGCTTCAGACAGGCAGCAGCAGGGGAATCCTGGGGGTTTGCTTGCGGTTGCTTCAGCGCTCCTGTTTCTCCCAGTCACTGTCCCCTCCTCTGACCCACTGGCAGCTCTGCTGGGAAACACGGTGGGTGAAATACTTGTGACTTTCCAAAAATGGGACTAGAAGTTTTGGAAGGGCTGCCTGTGATCAGGTGTGAGACTTGCAGCGCTTCCTCGTGATACATGGGGTGGAAAGCCTGGGAAGCCGCCTTCCAAATCCCTGGCTCTCTGCACGGCTGGCTTCTCTGACTCCCTGGCAGATGTGGCATGAGGAGAGCCTGGGCCATGCAGGGGCTTCTGCCACTTCGGGGGCTCATCTGTAGCCCCAGGGCGATGGCAGCAGGCCTGTTGCTGAGAGCAGTGGCCTCTGGGAGGAGGGAAGCAGGAGGTGGAGGCAGCATCCAACCACCTGCTGCTGAGGCAGAGGCAAGATTTATTTGATGCTGTTATGGTCCGAATCCCCAGATGCCAGGAGGAAGAGGGAGGGGGAAGGACTGTAATTAGTTTAACTGGCCACAGGTGTGTAACAAGAGGAAGCTGGAGAGAAAACAAATCATAGGGCAGATTCTGGCCCCAGCTGTTGCTTTAAACAAATGGATCCTGTGTTGCCCTTAGGGCTGGATGTGTCTCTGTGTTGGGGCTTGGTCTATGGAGACAGATATTTAGTGATTCAGACTGTTGGAATCACAGAATCACTAAAGTTGGAAAAGACCTGTAAGATCATCAAGTCCAACCATTACCAAAAAAACCCAAACCAAAACAAAAAAAACCCAAAAAACCAAAGAAACAAAAAAACCCCACCCACACCACATGACACCATGCCCATCAAGCCACATCCCACAATGCCATGTCCACATGCTCCTTGAATACCTCCAGGGAGGGTGACTCCACTACCTCCCTGGGCAGTCTATTCCATTGTGTTACCACTGTCTCAGTAAAGAAGTTTTTCCTAATATCCAATCTAAACCTCCCCTGACGCAACTTGAGGCCATTTCTTCTTGTCCTATCACTTGTCACTTGGGAGATGAGACCAGCACCCAACCCCCTTTCAGGTAGTTGTAGAGAGCGATGAGGTCTCCCCTCAGCCTCCTCTTCTGCAGACTGAACAACCCCAGTTCCCTCAGCCACTCCTCGTAAGACTTGTGCTCCAGACCCCTCACCAGCTTCGTCGCCCTTCTCTGGACGCGCTCCAGCACCTCTATGTCTTTCTTGTAGTGAGGGGCCCAAAACTGAACGCAGGAGGGACGTTGTGACAAGTAGATCAGTCCCACAGATAAAATGCATCTTTCCAGTTAGTGCACTCCCCAGAGTCCAGCTGTCTTGTTTGTTCCCTGTGCTGCCTATGGATGTGTGCACTCCCTTTGTAGGTCTTCTCTGCAATGACATGGGTATGGTGGATGTCCACCAGGCTGCTTACAAAGTGGAAAACCTTTGTCTGACTTTCCTAGGCTTCTTAAGCAGAAGGCACTGCATGTCACTGCTGGTCAGCTCAAAGAGGATCTTTGCTCAGCTTCCAGCCTGCTGATAGCCTTCATATTTGTGGAGGGTTTGAACAGAGGCAGGGCACATCTTTGGCATCTGGGGCTCTCCTGTGGCAGCACTTCATGGTACCAAAGACATCTCAATCCCTGTCCTAAGGGCTTTTCTTAAAATGATGAGAAAGAAAAAGGTGGGAGAGGCAGCATCTGCATGCTGGGGAGTGCAGCCAGCCATAACAGATCCTAGGTTTCTGGGCTCTTCCTCAAAAACCCATTAATTGGGTTTTGCTGCTGCTTTCTAAGCCTCTCATCGGACTTGGCTCTTTTAAGAGCTAATGCTGGTTTTGAATTCCATGTAGAGGTTACTGTTGAATTATTTGACGTGTTATAGACTTTCTCATAAGAACTTACAGGAAGCTTCATTGTGACTTCTCATGTGTTTAATGCATTGCCATTTTAATTTTAATGGCTGGAAAGGAAATACCTTTATGGAACACTAACCTTAATTGACTTTCTTTTTAAAAGCCAAATACAGAGCATAGTTTGTTATAGCTCACTTTTGATCTGTAAAAGATCACACTCAAGTAGAGATCTTGTGAGAATTTGGCCCAGACTCACAAAAAAAACTCTCTTGGGGTGGGGACAGTATGGGCTGCATGCTTGCTGTTTCTACTTGATTATTTCTGCTGCCCATCTCTGCCTTCTCTCTCAAGCAGCCACCCTTGTCTAGTCAGCTATGATTTATCTCATTGTGCTCTGTGAATGATTGGTTTTTAACCCAGTTTATTTCATAGGACCAGGTAGCCTCTGCTCAGCTTTGCAGAGTTAACTCTGTCATCCCTCCTATGGGGACAGTGACAGGAATAAGTTATCACACAGGCCATTTATTCTACTGACTAGCCCACAACTGCAAGTAAAAATTCAGGGTCTTTTCTGCATTTGCAATATGTTTCCTCAGTCTCCCTGTGGCAGTATTGACTATCCTCTCCTGCTCCTCCATCCCCTCTCAAGAGCTGGTGACCCATGAGCGTGCAGTGAGTTGCACACCACCGGTAGATCTGCTGGCCAGTGGTGGATGTGCCTGACAAGCAGAGGTGAGAGAGAAGGAGAAAGCTGGATGGCAGCCCCAGCATCATGTGTGCAGCGCTCAGGGCTCGGAGGAGTCCTGCCAGGGAGGTGGCCCTGCAGCCACCCACCTGCCTTGTGACCGGTGTGTTGCTCCTGCATTGTGAAAGAAGACCGTGGCAGACCCAAATAACTGTATTGAATGTTTGCTGCAGTGGGCAGTGTTGTTGCTAGATCATCTCACGTGAGCTTCTGCCTGGATGTCCTTGGATGTAAACTATAGAGTACTGACATTTTTCACAGTCCTTATGCTTTAATGACAATTATTTGTCATGCTTCTGTTTTTGTAGTTCTAGCATACAGCACTGAGATCTCCTGCAAGGCTCCGATGGATATCTTAATTAAAAAAAAGTATCTATACATAGTGTGGCAGATATATTTAGAAGTAATTTAAGGGACTTGGAAAGCTGCAGATCTCCCTGATGGTATTCTCTGTTTCAAAGAGATCACTGCTACTTATGGCAAGACCTCTGTTATCTGAGCAGCCCTGCAAGGCACCGAACAATAGGCCTGTTCTTTGGCAGGCCTCCGTAGTCACCAGCATCTAAGAATAGCGTATGGAAGACCTCTGCTCAATAGTGGTTGATGTTGATGTGTGTGAGCAGGTGCGTATTTTAATTCTTTGTCATATGGAGTCTAAGACCTTAGCTGGTACCATTTTTCCTCGGGACTACTCTGTTTGTAGTCAGATTGTGGTACACTGTTGGAGAAATAACTTTCATGTCCCTTATATTCAGATGGATAAAAAGCCACCTGGAACAGCAGGATCCACTTACCTGCTACCAGCAGGGTCACGGGGAAGCTTGTTGATGCAGCTACAGATTTTGTGCTAGGAGCACTGTCTCTTAACATCTTCCTTTCATTTTACCTGTCAGCATACCCTCCATGCAATGTTGAATCTCTGGTGTATAATGAGGGCTAAGGCATGCAGCAGTTTCTTCCTTATGGGGAACATTGATAGTCTCTCTCCTTTGCTGCTCATGTTCCCAAGACTTCCAGGAACTAGATGACTTGGGAGATTCCTATATCGGGTTTGGTTCAAAGTTGCTCTAAACTTAATGGGAAGAGAAACACATGTATAGCTAGGGCTACGTCTGCACAGAAATAATGTCTTATGGTTGGAGCAAAAGAAGCTTATAGCTTACAAGGTATTTTTTCCAATGCCTGTCTTCAGACTTGGCAAGAACTGGCGATTTCTGTTCCACTGGAAACATCAACCTTTGGGTGGAAAAATCTGAGACTGCTCCAATGCAAACTAGAAGCCAGAGACTTTGAGAATTGCATTGGTTTCCCTGATGCTGCTGATTTCTCTACAAGTATCCTCCTGATGCCTGTAGGTTCTGAGATGCGGGGCTTCGAGTCCAGGCTGGGTGTGCACAGGGAGCAAAGAACCATGTGCCATTTGAAAACTAGTATTTGTGATTCTCTAATTCCTTGCACCCCTGACATATTTAGGTCTTCTGAGAAGAAGAAATCATCTGATAACAGCCCAACACTGAGGCAATAGAAACACCATGCCTGGAGGCGCTTCCAGAGACTCGTGAGGTCCGTGGAAAACACCATAGCTGAGTATATTCTTGTTTGGGGACCAGGGATCAGGGAGAGAGAGCCAGAAATCAGGGTGAAACTTCAGTTGATACGAGCTAATGTCATTTGTAATCAGGCTTTCAATAGCGAGTTTGGTGTAGAACAGGCAAGATGTTGTACAGGTGGTCTAAGGGAATGGACAAATAGAAGAAGTGAAAACTAACACAAACAAAGTATTTTCTTGTGTCCACAGTTTGGAAAACTATCCTGTTTGGAAGCATAATTGCTTCTGAGTGCATTTTCTCTACTAAATGGTATATTTTACAGCTCAAATCTGGTCTAGACAGTTTAGCCACAAAATTTTAACATTCTTTTGAGATCATTAAAAAAAAAGTTCCAGCCGTATTGGAACAAATGGCTTTTCATTGACTATTCACCCTTGCTTCAGCCATAGGACTAAAACTAAAAGGTTATTTTTCTCCCTGGTGATCTGGCTGCCAAGGAGAAGAATTGTCCTGTGGACTAGGTGTGGGGGAACAGGAGGAGGTAGTTTCTTTTTGATAGCTGCTTGTTTATTAATTCTCAGCCCAGCAGCAAGCTGCAGCGGTTCAGGTTACAGCTCTCTTTGCTTTGGGGCAGAATCCACCGTTGTGAGTTCCTGTACAAATCTCTAGTAGTTCCAATTGCCTCAACACTGATACTGGCTTAGAAGTGGCTTCCCCAGAGTATGCCAGGGATAAAGATTGCCTGTCTCCATTTTAGTAACTGTCTCAATCCTTAGTAAATGTAAGAAAGAAAAAGTAGAAGTTTAGTTAAAAAAAACCCCAAAAAACCCCCAAAACCCTACTGGTTAGCCTTAGATAGTTTCTATTGTTTGTAGTGAGATGGTTGGTATGACTGAAAATAAGCAACCATTTAAGTGCTTGCAGAATTGGAGCCTAGAAAAGGGGGACAGCCCTCAGCAAACAAGAATATTAAGTTAAATTTGCCTCCTTGTTTTCCCTGTCTCTGTTCTCAATGGTGGAAATTGCAGCAAGGACTGCAAGGTTGGGCCTATCTTTGCCCTAAACAATAAATCCTGCTTGAACACTGTTCAGTGTTAGGGCTTTAAAAAAAAAAAAAAGGAAGAAAAAACCCCCTGCCCCATCCTGTCTGATTTAAATAGAATTGAGGTTCCAAAGACAGTTTTAAGATGAAAGGCTATTCTGTATAGGTTTTTAAAATATTTTTGCATTCATTCAGTTTCCAGGTACATTATGAAAACCATTCTTGAAAAAAAAAACCCCCAAAAAACCAACAAAAACCACACTGCTATTTTTTTCTGGTTTATCTCCAGAAAGGTGTGCCAGAGTGTTCAAGTCCGGACACATGAAGTTAGGCACCTGCTGGCATGCTACTACAGCTGCAGCTGGAGATAGGGCTTCCTCCCCATTGCTGCTGGGGAGTTATTGCTGCCATTATCAGTAGGTGCAGCAGGTACTCAGTGCTCTGCAAAATCAGACTGCTTTTATTTTAAAAAAAGTAAAAAATGTATGCTGGAAGTGTTAGTATGTATCGAGGTCCTGAAGTGTACAGTGGATATTTGTATGTATTGCACTGCAGTGATTTGACAGGTTTTTAAAACATTCACAGATTTTTATTGTTGCTGTCTCCATGCAAAGCAAAGCTGGGGAGGATCTTTCTCCTTTAGTGTCAAACATAACAGAAGTAGCTAAGAACCGCAAGTACGGTACAGTCAGAAAGACCTTGGTGTGTCCCCAGCTACAGTCTGTAGTGCTGAGTGAAGTTTATGCTACTTTTATTTTGGGAGCCGCATGTCTCTGAAGGGGAGAGGGTTCACCTGTTGCTTCATACAGATATTAAATAGCTGCTGGTGATGAAAGGATTGCTTTGTTCTAACTGTCATTGTCAGAAAACTTGTCACAAAGTAATTTACTCTTTCTTGTCTAATTACCAGTGTTACTTTCATCCTGAGGCTTTCTTTTTTTAATAACTTTCTTTCTTTCTTGTCTGGAATAAAAGTTTCAGAACCAGATACTAATATTGATGCTCATTGCTTGGGAAAGTGGAGAGCTTATACAAAATGTTCTGACTATATCATTGACTTTGCTTCACACATCAAAGCAATTCATCTTAAAAAAAAAAAAAAAGAAAAAAAGGAAAAAGTAATTAGGAAAGCATGCAAAGTACAAGAGAAGCATTGTTTAATTAAGAACAAGATTTGTAGACCACTCTATATGGGGAATTAACTCCAGAGAATTTAGGAAAACATGTTTTTATAATGAGAAGTTAAACTAAACAGATTGACTCCTTCATAAAAAAAGAAATCATTCGATTGTAGATTATAACTGCTTCCACGAGGAGAACATCTCTGATCCTCGCGGGTTCTTTTCTTTCTGTAGTTCCATGTTAGTCAGCAAAACTCAATAAGTGGGGGAAAAAAAGCATGTTTTAACAGTGAATGCAGTGAAGCAGTGGAACTGATTACCAATGATGTGATAAATCTTCAGTTGCTTGGAGTGTTTATTTAAATCGGATGGGATTCTAAATAATATGCTCCATGTTAGACTAAATTGTAGAGCAAAAAAGTTGTAGTGAAAATGGAGGCTTGTTTTATGTGGAAGATCAAACCCAATAACCATCAGACCATTTTTACTTTTACTGCTAACTGAAATCTGTCAAAAACTGGGCAAAGGCTGCAGCCTGTGTTCGTTTCTTGGTTGAAGCTCCCATGGACTCTGAGAGCTCTGTGATTTGGTTCTATTTTTGTTCTGTAGCTGAAAGCCAAATGCCATTTTATGGGTTTGCAAAGCTTGTGGGTTCTTGGCTACTTCTGTTATATTTGACACTAAAGGAGGAAGACTCTGGGTTGTCTGTTTGAAATGTTTTTAGCAATGAGATCACTGTAAAACTGAGAGCAACCAGGTTGTTATTCCTTGAAATCACATGGGAAAAACTTCCAGCTTCTGTGGAGTGACTTCTGGTGAGAGTTGCAGATGGGGAATACATTTGTACCACAACTTTTTAATTTATTCTCCATTTCCAGGAGGCTCAGTATTAATTAGCAAGTGTCTTGGGAGCTTTGCCTCGTAAGGCCAGAGGAGGAGTAACCCTGTCACTGTGGCTTCAATATGAATTTGAACTCCAGCTCTGCAGTGTGCTCCTGATGGGACCTGGGTTGCCCGGGTTCTTGAAGTCGAGCACCTGCCTCTCCTTGAAATCAATGAGTGACAGCTGCCACTCTGCCTTTGAAGGGCTCAATCTTCATCTCTCCCTGCATCAGTTGCTTCTGTGGAGTGGCAGCTGGTAAGTGCTTTGAAACATCTCTGTAGGATACAGAGGATGGATGGGTGGTTGGGTGGTGTACCAGGATGCCTTCCTGAGAGGTCATGTCTCATTAGGGTATGTGGATGTGCAGTTCTCCAGCACGGCAGGTCCCTGGTTCTGCACTGGGGCTTGTAGTTGTAGTTACTGTATAAATGACTGCATGATAATCAATCTCCCCTCCACCACAACCAATGCAGAATTTGTCTTTGCAAGATTCAACTGTTATCTTCTGCTCCCCAAAAAAACAAGGACTCTATAAAATCAGAGAGAGAAAGTGTGGTGTCTTTTGATCACACTAGGAAGATTTACATTATTAATTTTGTGGAACTGCACTAATTCCTTTTATAAACCAGGCAAGGTAATTGTCATGGAAATTTTAGGAGTAAACTGAAGTGTTCTGTGAAGATGAAATGATTTTGATTCTCTGTTGGCAGATTAAGTAGTTTAGTGTGGAACATTAATATTTATAGAGATTGGTAGCGATAGAATTGATTTTGATGACTAATTCTTGTAGCTTTGTAACCATTACAGATATAATTTGCTAGCTGTGTAAATACGTGATATCAGTATATACACAAAATGTTAACCCAGTTAGATAAAAAATACCCAACTGTTCTTATGCTTTCACTCTTCAGTCAACAGTTCTATCTATTTTGCTGTTGCAGAGCAGTTACCAAAATGGCCCTATCTTATTCCAGTGGAAATTATTAGAAAAAAATGTCTGTGACCTTTAGCAGCAGCAAAATCTATTCCACTGCCAACACTTCCAAGTAACCTTTCTCAGGATAGTAATGTACTGTAGTTACACTGTGTCTGTCTTGACATTTAGTGGAACTTCTGTCTCACCTTTTGAATCTACTATTTCAAAATACAGAAAAAATGCACCTGAAATTTTGAATTTAATTTTTTTAAATTGATTTTTTGGGGGTAATGGTTCCATAAAGACGGGAAGAAATAAAAAAATCACAGCCTTTTAACATGTTCTCCTAACAAAGGTACGTATTCCTGATCATCCACTTACTTGTTGTACTTAAATTTTAAGCTTCTTAGGCTTGTTGATGTGCAGGATCTACAGTTTACTTCCCAGTGAACTTGAAATTCAGAGACTTTTGACAATTTCGTTACGTTGTGTATTTTGAATTTCTTTCGTGTGTTGATGTTTTAGCTTTTAATTAATCTAAGCTTGTGCAACTGACTTATGGCCCCTATTACATCCACTTTATTTAAAATGTTTAGTCCCAGACATCTGCTAATGTATCTATTAAGCTTTTTCATAAAGGTGGATCAGCACATGAGTCCTCTTAAAAGATAATAGGAGATATTCTCCTGAGTCCTCTAGACCTTTTCAAACCTCACTAAAATTGTTAAATATTTCCTAGACAGACGTGGTGTGTTGGAATAGCTCCCTTGTTCATAGAGATGCTCGGAAGAAAATGTCCCCTTGAGGACCTTGAGAATATTTATTCTGATGTAGTAGCCAAATCTTAGGGAGAATAATTCTTAAATCCAGTTCTCCCTACCAAGAGTTTCTCTGTGGTTTTAACCAAATCCTATATGTTTTGTTGTGCATTTACTTACTCATTTCAGTCCAGAAATACAAGTTTGAGTGTAACTATGTGCAGGAGGCATTGCTGGGCCACTGAACACAAAGCCAGAATATGTGGAAGACACTACGCCCTGCTTTTCTGTGTCCTCTCATTCTTCTGGTGGGTTCACATCTCAATTTTTGGCAGCAGCAGCTGGAATAGAAAACTTCTCCCTTTTTCTTCCTGCCCTGCAGCTTTTCAGGACGATGGGTATGTGGAATTCGGACTGAGGGACATGCACACAAAACAGTCATACGTTGCAGAGTAAGAGAAATGTGGAACAAATTGGCAACCTAAGAGGTCACTCATTCTTTTGTTTTAAATTGTTGTCTTCCCTTTGGACTGTATAGTAAAAAAATACTGCCTGGAGAACAGGAGGCTTGGAGAGTAAATTGGCTGAGGTGAAAACTGGATTATAACAGTGATTTTGTTTCTCCTCAACCTTATCTTGACAGGTTGGTTTCTGAGTATTACATCACCAAAAATTGCATATAGAGTTGTAAATATGTTCCTCATTAACAGGCAAGGTAAAGCTTCTCCAGCAGAGTCCTGTGTAATCTGCTGTGGGTTTTGTTGGGTCTGCAGGTCCCAGGAACTCTATGACACATTCTTGAGTGCTGTCTACTTGCACCTTTGTCTGCTGGCTAATTACAGATGTATAGACAGGGGCCAAAACCAGGGAAGGGAAGCCCCTGCACCGGTGAAGCCTGAGCTGGGTCTGTACATCCCACATCTGCAGTGGGGTGCTGCAATGTGGCAGGAGAGGCAGGGAGGGCAGTCCACTTGCTGCGGGTGTCTCTCATTGTGTCTGTCCATTCTCACCAGCCTGCCAAGACTTGCACGGGAGAGACACCCAATGGTAGCTGGTGCCGGATGACGTTAGACAGTGTTCAATGTCGATATCTCTCTTAATTTCTACAGTTTCACAATTCTCTGATTTTGGAGAACCTTATCCTTGGTTACAGCAGTTTACAGGTGAGGATGGATACCAAATCCATACGGGGAGAAAATATCCTGCCCAGAGTGAAGCAGAAAGCATCTGAGTGGTATTCCTCCATGTCAAGGGTTTTCTTTTCAGTTACATCTTTTTTCTGTAATTTTTGCGGTTTTTAAAAAACAAAGCCAAGATATTCTTGTTTTTAAGGATCCAGACTGTATGGATGTTGAAGTTCTGATACTTCATAATCCTGCTGTCTTGTATAGACTGGATCCCTGTTCAGATTATACCTCTTACAAGTGTACGAGAGTCTCTCCACCTGCGTGGTAAAGTCACATGGCCACAGAACATGTTGGATTTAAAGCCTACCTAGTGAAGTAGTTTAATCCGTAGAAGATAATGCAGTTGTAAGCATTTGTACTCCATTCTATGAGAATAATTGAACAGCAGTTTGAAGTACTCAATATTTTGCGTTTTGCGTATTCTGTGAAAACCAGATACCAATGAAAGAATTCACTTTTATGCTAAAAAACCCTTAATTTTTCTGTTACATAAATAAATGCAAAAGTGAACATTTTCACCTGGCTGTGATAAGGAGGCAGTTTTTGACTGTTAGCAGTGCTTACATTGCCAATATACTGTTTTTTCAGAGCATGGCCAATAGATTGGCTAGCTCTTTAGTGGCTGTTCATGAAACTGTGGCAAATCAAGGCTTTCCTTGGCTCTTTTCAGGAGGCGTCCTCCTCCCACACCTCCATTTAAACTTTTGTTTTGAAGTTCTTATCTCCTTTTGGCCATGATTTCCTCTTCTAAAGCTTAATTGGTACCATTTGCAGCTGTACTCTAGACAAATAAAGGCCGTGTGTGCGTAGAAGGGGGTGAATGCACCGACAGCCTCAGCCAGAGGGGGGACATCGTGTGCGTGGTGCTGGAGGGTCCAGCTGCCGGAGTTGTTCGGAGGCCCATGGAGGTGCCGTTCTCTTGCACCACTGCCTTGCTGAGGGACGTGTTGCTGAGGGCCATGTGCGGGAAGACATCAAGGCACCTCCCAGCTGGTACTAGAAGTAGGCTCTATGCTGCATGAAGGCAGCTATGGGGAAACCCAGGGCTCTCCCAAAATGGTGCTGGCATGCCAGGGGATGTAGTCTGAACTGGGTGTGAGCGTGGAGAACGTGGCCTGATCAGAGGCTGCTCAGTCTGTGTCACCAGCCTCAGTGCAGCTGTGCTCTGCCTCGTTTGAGGCAGCTCATGGGCTAACCTCACCCTTTTAGGACGGATTTGTGCTTTTGCTCCAGCCATAGACTGTTCAGAAAGGACCATCCATGAAGTTCTGCTGGCAATGGGATTATCTCTCTAAAATCCTTTCAACTTGCTTTTAGAAGACCTGATATCTTGTCTCACTTTTGTCGTGACGTACTGTTGGGTGCAAATATAGGTGCATTAAAACTTGTTGAATTTTTCCTCTTTTTCTGAACGCTAATGTTATTGAAGCCTTTTTACACAAAATCTCTTTGGTAGCTATAGGACTTGCGTTGCACCACAGCCTAAATTTAAAGAAATGCCAGGGAGGCGTTGTCTTTGACAGCCACTCAAGAGCTTAATGCTGTGTGTTTTGCTGCTTGTCTGTGTGAATAAGTACAAGCATCGTTGTGCTTTGTGAGTGCGAAGATTGGCGCCGGGTTTATTGCCTTTCAGCTGCTTTCTCTGGAGCCCATTGTTACAATTTTTCTTTCAAACATTCTGGTGAGATACTGGTGGAGATGAAGGAGTTGTTTGGAGTGGTATAGAAGAGAGAAGAGTCTCAGAAAGCCAGTGAGGATAAATTGGGCCAAAGGCGATATCTACTAAAAATCTGTTTCTGTGTGTGTATAGTTCATGTCAGCCTAATGGAGTAAACTAAAGTGACTGCCTGATCACTTGTGGGTGACAGTTCAGGGTAATCCTTTATAGCATATTTACTCACTGCGTTCTTGAGAGCAGAATTGCTTGGGGCTCCTTACTGATGTGAGCCTTTTCTTCTTTACCTCTCACTAGTCTCTTGAAAGCAGGTGTCTGTCTTCAAATTAGCTGTTTTTCCTTACTACTGCTACCTTATGGTCCTTTCTTTCCTGTCAAACCCCTCAGCAAGGGTCATGCCATGGTGTTTAGTGCATGCTCTGTCATCCTTGTATTGGACATTTATGCTATGCTACTCTGCCTTTCACCCAAGATAGTAAGAGAGACAGCAGCTAAGAGAAGGTGTAACCCAGGTATAAGATTCAAAACTGCTCTTAACAGAAGTATAAGAGAGAAAAACTTAGAGGAAAATCAGTCTGGATGGCGTGATTACACCAATACCAGTGTGTCTCAGCACTCGTGAATGTAGACAGTCCATTTAATAACAGGACCATTTAGTCATTGCATTCAGAAGAAAATTATTTCTTTCTGCCTTATCTACTGAGAGCCCCTATCTTCATTGCCATCTTTGTGACCTTGCTTTTGTGGAGTGCATAGGTATGGCACGCGGCTAAATCTGAGTGTATATGTCATCTAGCTGGAGGCAGTGGGAGTGGAGGTGGGCAAAGTCCTGAGCTGAATTGGGTGAAGTTTTGGTAATGAAGTGGGAAGAGCATTTACCTCCGCAGGGAGGAGCAGAGCATTTTGGGAGCTCTAGTGAAGATGATGTTGGGCATTTCAGTGTCTGTTACTGGAGGAATTGGATGATGCAAACGAAGTTGTATAGTGATGCTTACACTGATTGGCACTTCTTGTGAAAAATACCCTACTGAAGTCCACAGGCTGTTTTATGAAGTCCAACTGGGCAGTCACAGGTGGGTTCGTGAGGTGCGGCATGCATGTACAGTGCAGTGTGAGCAGCAGCGATGTCAGCTCCTGGCAGAGGTAACAAGGTGGGCTCCTGGCACTGTGGCACAGAGAAGTGTTTCATCCCTGCTTGCAGTAACACTTAGTGAAATATTTCAGCAATCAAAATGGTGTTATTACATATTGTGTACATCAGGTATTTGCCAATGTTTTATGTAGAAGGAATGAATTACACTGGAACAGGTTGCCCAGAGAGGTGGTAGATGCCCCATCCCTGGAAACATTCAAAGTCAGGTTGGACAGGGCTCTGAGCAACCTGATGTAGTTGAAGGTGTCCCTGCTCATTGCAGGGTGGGATTGGACTAGATGACCTTTAAAGGTCCCTGCCAACCCAAACTATCCTATGATTCTCTGATTTGGAGATTGCCTGCAGGAAGTCAAGATTTGTAAGAGCTGGATAAGGTAGGATAGGCTTTTGGGAAACACAGAAAAGGAAAAGTAATGTGACTGTCGCTTCTCCTTTCTTACTAATTCCTGCATTTCTGCAAAGAGGGATGAAAAACTTCTGCAGAAGTTCTAAAGAAGTAATCTGAAGAAACTAATGCAGAGAAACTAGAAAGACTTGTCCTAAGAAAATGAATGTGATTATGAAGATACTTGCTAATTTACCATATTGGAAGAGAAAAAGAAAAATATTCTCACAATTTTCTTCAATATTATGTGTTTGTTTCCATAGCACTCTTCAAACCTGAAGAGTAAATGTCAAAAAATGGGCATATGTAAGACCATATAACATGTACAATTTGAAAACTAAGAAGAAAACACAAAACAAAATACTACTAGAATATATTGGATAAACACTCAATTATCGTAAGTGGGTCTTGTGGATGTTTATCAATTTCCTTGTTTTTGTGGTGTTGAGGAAATATGCCTTTTGGTTTGTGCAGCTGATTCAGTAATGTCCGATGTAAACCTATGGAGGATGCTTCCCAGTCCTTTCCAGCTGTAACAATCCCTGTTCTGTGCCTGGGTTAGGAGCTGTGGGAACCCTCTTTGTTGGCTTTCAGACAACTGCTGGGTAACCTCGCTGCCTGATAAAGGCAGCATCAGAACAAACTTCTTTCAAGAGTACAGATTTGTTATAAATTTTAGGAAGTGTCTCTTTCTAACAAAAATCAGTTTAAACATGAGAAAGCAGTGTGCGCCAAAATTTTAATGTTGGAGAAAAGATTTGCTAACTTCGTGATGCTGAGCTGCATGGTAGCTGTAAAGAATTTCCTTCTGTTTTGGGGGAATCAAGATCTCTTCTGTGATCTGGGTTTGGCAAGGTAATTCCTTATCTGTTGCATGCTATATGCCTGGGCACTATTTTATGAAAACACGGCTCTGAACCTACCTGAGAGGCCAGTCATACTCGCCAAGCCACAAAATGGGTGATAGATGAACAATGAAATAAAAGCCTGAGCAACACCATCGTTGTTTGAGAGAGACAGTGCTGGAGGAATCAGGTGTGCACATATGGGGAGGCTTTGTTATTGGGGGGCTGCTCTGCCAGCGCAGCAATAGGCTGGTGAGGAAGGAGTGTAGATGTGTTATTTATATTTGAGGAAAAGAGTGTTATAAATCTGTTAGCTGTAGAGCGCACACATGCCATCAACTGCCATCATTCAGTGTCATAGCAGGACACTGTATGTGGTAAATGTTGAAGGAGGCTTTCCTGCTTTGGGGAAAGTGGCATCCACAGTCTGTTAACCACCTCTTCCTGATGCCCTCTGTACAAGCTATCCAAAAGCCCAGGTGAAGGGTAACTTCCTTCTTTTGGGGAAAAAAACCCCCAACCTCCAAACCAAATCAGCTAGTGATTACCAGCTTCACAGATTGAAGTTTTTGTAACTGCCCTGAACTGTCATGAGATGACCTTCTCCCCTAAAACAAGCAGTAAGAGTAAACAACTGGTGAGCATGCTAGATGCATTCCCTGATATGCCTGTGATAGGCAGAAAGCAGACTGCCTTGGGCTGTCTGTCACAAGGCAGAATGTTAATAATTTTTCTCAGATGAGCAGCGTCTGAAATGCAGAAGCTCCAAATAACATTCACTTGCTTTGAGAGAGGGTGACAGAGTAATTGCAAAGGCACTGCAAATTCCCTGGCTTGGTCAGTATGTCTTAAAATTTCCTTTTCTTGGTAATGTCATCTCTTACCCTAGGAGTGCCTTCTTTGGCACAGTGTGCATCAATGGGGACATGCAGGAAAAGGTACCAGGCACTTTGGCAAAAGGTACCCTCAGATATCACTGCAAATGGGGACTGTAGCTCTACAATATGCACATAGTTCAGTAGGGCAAAGTAGTTTGGTTATGGAAAACCAACTATAACCCTTCTGCCTTTTCTAACTAACAGTTTTGGGAAATCTTGTTTTATGTCCCATCTTTCACCTCAGACAAGTGGTTTAGCCAAGGTGAAAGAAAATCCTCTTTTTCTTTTATTTGAACTATCCCAAGTTATTGATACTTAAAATTTTATTCATCCAGTATCAAACCACAGCAAAAAGCCAGAACAAAGTGACTTGAGTATTCCAGCCCTCATATTGTAGCAAAAGTATCAAAGTCACAGGAAGGAGAATATTTTAGTTATTTGTGATCTCCTCATATCTCCCAAGCCTCTGTTGCAGCACTTTACAGCTGCAGAGAGCTGCATTTGGAAAGTTTGGAAATGGCAGATTTTTGCAGAGAAGCAGCAAATCTCTCAAGTGAAAGTGTGTTCAACCTCCTTTCTAAGTGATGTTTTCAAAATCATTATAATTCATCTAATTAACTAGCATATTTTTTTTATGCTTTTGTGTCAGCAAGTGCAGTATCCAAATTGGCAGGCATGGTGGAATAAAGTAAATTTTAATATGTCACCCAGAGGATAAAGTCTGCTTCAGAGTCTCACTGGGCAATGACTGACTCTGTTTCATGAATGACAAAGTAATTTATTTGCTTACACTTTTCCTTATGCCCCCCAAATTAAAATCTCTACTGCAGAAATGTAGTAAGTGCAGTAAACAATAACCACTCTTGCTTCCTTTCCCCCCAAAAGTACAGTTAACAAAGCATGGGAAATTGCATGAACCCGATGGTGAAGGTTGAATTGTACAAAGCAGTGAGAAAATATTTTCTGAGAAATTAAACCCTACCTATGTAATGTCTTCTCTTTCCCCAAGCAGACCTGCAGTCGTACTTTCAGTGCAGAACCACAACCTGTTGTTAACCATTTATGAAAACTAAGGAGTATCCCTCACTTCAAAACCAAAATGACAGTGAAATAAAGGTAGTTGAGTGTGTGTGCACACCACCTGTGTTATTCCTCACATTTACCATGCACTGAGTGCTGCTTTGGTTCTTTGAGAAAAAAACAAAAGCAACATAAAGTGATTAGTCTGGCTTTACTTGGCATTTGATTACTTCTGTAATAAATATTTATATGCTTCTCCAATACACACATATCATCTTTACATTGTATTAAGTGGCAAGACAATCAATATTTAATTTTATGCAAGCCTTAAGCAAAACATGAAGTTAATGAAGTTTACATTCTTGCCAGATAGCCGCTAGGGATTAGTGCTTGTATTTTAGCCAGTGTAATGAATTGGTGTGTTGTAGACCTGATTAGTTTCTAACAATTTGCTGCAGTTTAAGCAGCTCTTTAAGATGGAGGGACATGGTTTACAGTCCTTTAAATACATAAGCAGAAGAAATCTAATGGAAGTTTACATTTGTTACTGTCATTGTAAGATAGATATTTTTGAAACAGATTTGATGTATTCTTCTGAAAATGGTGATTTTTCCAGAGGATGTGTGCCACCTCCCCTCCTCTTCCCCTGCATGTGGAAATGATTGATAGATATTTCAAACAGGTCCACCTAAACGCATATTGATGTCACTTACTAATATAAGTGAAACAGGGAGGCTAAGCCTTGGTGATCTTCAGGATGGGGTTTAAGCCATTAATAGACTCCACCTAATCCCCCTTGCTGTAATTCCTGCAGGCGAGCCAGCCCTCAGTGTTTACCTTGCCCTGTCCCGATGTGAGCATCCCGCTGACCACCTGCGGGCATCGTGCTGGGCATAGCAGCTGCTCTCTCCCAAGGGGAACCAGCTGTGCACCCAGTCCTCTGCACTGACCGGCTGGAGGGTGTGGGGGGGGAAAGGGGTGCCATCCATCCTAAGTACAGGTCCCCTGTGGGGTGTGAGGCCTCCAGATCTGCTGCGGAGGTTTTTGCTGTTTGGCTAACAAACCCCCTGCATGTGCAAAGAGGGTTCCTGAAAACCAGGGGGCAATGCAGAGATGCTGGATCCCACCAGCTGGAGATGGTTTTGGTTTTGTACAGAAGCCCTTTGCCTCCCCTCCTTGCATTACTCGTGTCTGATAATGAAGAAGTCAGTGTTGGAGAGATCAGAAGTACAAAAGAGCTTCATGTAAGGATTGAAAGAAGATAAAAAGATAGAGAGAACTGAAATAATGTGACAGCTATGGGGGCTGTAAAGGAAAGGTGGTTGAGCTTCTGAAGTGTGATGAGGGAGGGGGTATGCTCTGTGTCCAGCGGGGCAGGAGGACTTGGTAACCTGCTTTTGCCCTTCTCTTCTTATGAAAAGGACATCAGAAACAGGCTTGGCTTGCTGTAAATTGGGGTATGGCTAGATGGTATTTACTACTAAGAATCTGTATCTATAATCACTGGCAATTTATGGAAAGAAAACAAAAGTTTTCACCCTAGTTCTGCCATCTAGGCTGGAAAAACAAGTTCCATTTTTAGTGAGAGTTGAAGTGTGAAAAGCTGAAACTGTTTCCTTACTTACCATGTTATTTCTCATAGATAAAATATTGTAGTATTTTTAAAATTACGTTTCTTTGAACATGCTCATCAGAGCTAAGCTGCAGCCCTGCCATGTGCTAGCGCCTGAAGGGCGGGAGCAATACTGTGCAGCCAGGTTCTGCAAGGGTTCCTCTAATCTGCAAAGAATGATCTGAAAAAAGTTAACAAAACAGTAAATAAAGCTGACCTGGAGGCTGTAACTAATTTGGATATTCAAAATCAAAGCCTCCCTTAAAAGAAGCTGTTATGGAAAATAAATAACCACAGGGGAAGGAGGCAATTTAGCTAGAAACTAGGAATTAGTTTTGTCATAAGCAGTGTAGAGATAGGCTCTGCAGTGTGAGCAGAGAGTAAGTTCTTGAGACATTAAGTATGTTATTGCAGGTGTGTAATCCAGGGCCAGGCCTGATATAGCCTGGTCTGAGAGGTCTGAAAAAATCTCTCTGAAAGAGACTTGAATATATAGCTGAGCAAAAGCATGTAATGAATTAGCACGTACATGGTGTGCAGGGTATTTTTATCCTGGAAGTAAAAGAGCAGAGATACCTTGATTAAAAAGAGGAGAAAAAAAAAAAATCCATTCTTAGGTCTGACCAGTCACAGTCTTCCTCTGTCAAAGTGAAATTAAAATACTGTATAAAAGAAGTTGTTTGAAGTCAAAAGTGTAAGAGGTCTGGTCTGGTATTCTTCCTCACAGTGAGTTCCCTGGTCAAATATCTAAACCTTAGATCGGTTATGGTAATGATATGATCACCACTAACACTGCATTGGTGCAGGCTGGGATAATAACCCTAGCTGAAGCTCGCGGCTTGAAAGACTGTCTTGTGTGTTAGGAAATTTTCTCTTTTGTGTTCAGCCCAGCACCAGATGTTTAATTGGATACTTTCGTTTTCTGTAGAAACTTAGACAGGGCCGCAGTAAGTTGCAAGATACCCAGTGAGATGGACCAGTTATCTTCTACAGCAAATTTTATATTCCTATCCAAAGTTTTGCATGTTTTGTATATTCTTGTGTAGGTCTCCTGCCCAGATTATAGTACGGCGATGGCGTGAGTCCACATCTTCCACTTGATTTTTTTTTTTTTCTTCTCAGAAAGCTTTCTTTCAAAGGCCTTTTAGATTGCTAAAGGTTTCTCCTTTATTTCCTTTTTAGCCTCTGCCTTGATATATGCTTCCAGGTTTCCCAGACCGCTCTGGCTTTGTACTCTGGCAGCGTCACTCCACATGTATCTACTGCCTGCCTTCATCAGTGAATCCAGCCTGTGCTTCCTCCAGTGTTCTGTCCCAACATGTCTTGTCATTCCTCCATAATGACAGCAGCTTTTTTTCATGTTTCTTTTTACTTCTGGCTCCATTCAGCACTTGTGATCCAGCCAGTGTGAAAGCACTTGCCCTTTCTTTGATCCCAGTGTGTTCCCTGGAAGCGTCCTTACCTACCTTTGCTGCATGGGATCTAAGTTGACGCCCTTCGTTTAGCTGCCAAAAGCCTTCTTCACCAGTTACAAAACTCCGGGCTCAGAGTTGTAGCTGCAGCTTGGTGCATTAGCTACCTGCTTTTCCTCTCTCTTGTTTTCCCTGCCTGCTCGCTACCTTCCTTGGTTATGGCTGTTCAAGTTGAGAAAGGGATCTCTTGTCGTGTCTCCCCTGGTCCTTATCACAGACTCCTGTGTAGCAGTTGATGTTAGGAAGTCTAGATTTGCAAACTGCAGTATTTTAAGTGGTGCAACTGTTTTTTTTTTTTTAATTAAAGACCACTGTAGAAACTACTTCTTTTGTTAATACTTCTGATCTTTCATGATCTAGTTCTTGGTGTTACTTGTATTTCCTTAGGCCATCTCTGTAGAATAGCTTAAGCTGGTTCAATTCACGTGCTAAAGGCAGAATCCTTTATCTTTCCATTTCATAGCTTGTGTTATTTCAGTGGCGGGTTTTAACAAGGCCAATTAAATTACAAAAATCAAGTATTTTAATCGGGGTAGTTTTCTTAATTTAGGTTTAGAAATTTGGTAAATAATTTTAAAATCCTGATTTACTCTTACCTTTTTGTGCTGTTATTTGTTTTATTTTTATTACATAGAGAACGAAATGTCAATATTTTTCTGGTTATGCCCTAAATCAGGAGAGCAGACAGAACTCAACCCACTGAACATGCTTTTAAATGCTATCCTAATTTAGAGCTGTAGTCAGTTCCATTTCAGATCTTGTGTGTGTCCCTAGCTTGGTTGCATAGGCTGCAGGAGAATGTGCTGCTAAAAAATGAAATTAATATTTTTCACCTTTTTTGGCATAGTTTTGGGAGGAATTAGTCCAAGATTCAGATTTTCTATATATGATTTTGAATTGTAAAGATCCTTTTGATCATATCTACATAAATCTGATTGTTTGTGATGGCCTCTACTCAGCTTCCTTTAGACGGTATCTGTGGTCATTGTGGCCCATATTAAATACAGCCACAGTGACTTAGCTCTCATTTTCTTTGAGTCTTGGATCAAGACCACATGTGGGAACAAGCTCCAACCCTTCCCTCTTGGGATGGAAGCGCAGCTACATTGCGGCTCAGTCTCCAGTTTGACAGCAGGAGCAGGCTCTGATGCGGGGTGCTGGCTCCAGGCTGCAACCCAGATCCTTTCCTCGTCCCCCGAAAAACCCAAGTCTGTCTGCCTGCAGGCTTCACCGTGCTGTCCAAATAACGTCCCACCACACTTTACCTCCTTGGTCCGTGGAGCTCCAGTATTTGCCTTGAGCAACTGTGAGATTTGCCCTGGCACAGAGGATTTTGCTCCAACGCATTCTACATTCACTTGTACACATGCAGCCTTATCGATTCACCCTTGTTTGTGATGCTCTTCTTGTTAAAATTGTGATTTATATCATCTGTGTGTGGCTGAGTTATCTTGGGAAGCTGTAGTTAGACATTTTACAACACATCCCTGGGAGGCTTTACTTCTGTCAGGTTTTTGGTGCTATTTTAGGGTCTTTGCGCTATTTTCGGTGGCTTTTTATTTGCTGTGGGAATCCTATTTTGGAATTAACTAGATGTTTCAGCAGTTTGTGGGATTTCCAAGAAAAGTTGCATTATCTTTTTTTGTATAATATGTCTTTCCTGCAATTGTGGTTTCATAGTCTTCCAAATTAAGTATATATTGACTTCATGTAAGTTTTGATTTTAGAAAAGTTACATATTTTGGCTGCTGTCTGTAGTACATTGCTTTCCTATATTAGTAATAATGAGTCAGTAACAGTTTTGAGGGAATCAACATGAATAATATTTAACTTAAATACTAATATTTAACTTAAAACAAAAAAAATAATGAGCTATTTAAGTATTTTGTTCTTACATTATGGCTGTTTCATTTTGGCTGTTGCAGGTTTGTCCAGAAAACTTAAGCACAATAACTGCTTGCTTACAGTAATGGAAGGTAGCTGCAGGAGTGGTAGCAACAGCAGTTGGTGTTGTTTTAAGTAACATGCAGTTCTTTGTGTTAGATTTGGGAAAAGCATGTTTTTGCCGGGGGGAGTAAAAAGCAAAGTCAGTATTTTCAGTTTTATAGGGAGCAGTCAGTGGGTTTTTAAATAGGAACCAAAATTTAGGGTGTTATTTTTTTATTTATAATTGTTAAGACTTTGGAACCAAAATCTCAGTTGCTTTGAATTCATGTAGTGTTGTCAAAGTCAGTGGATTTGCTGAGTTTTGTACCAGCTGTAGATGTGGCTCTGTGTCTTGTGATAGCACTGGAAATCATTAAGAAGAACAAGGGAAAAGCCTTGTTTTTTCCCCACAGATACCAGCACTGCTCTTTTCTCAGTTGGAAAGAAACCTCTGCTTGTTGGCTCCAAGTGCTAGCATGTGTGCATGTTGAGCGATCTCAGACCATTCCCTTCTTCCTCCAGCAAAGAGTTTAATCACTCTCCTGGGGTGGTACTTCGTTGCTCTGTTTAATGAGTTGGTCAGGAGAGAGTTAGCAAAAGAGCTAGTGGAAGAGTCGGGCACTTGCATAGGTTAGTCAGTCAAGCTCTACTCAGTTGATTAAATAAACTTTTATTATTCACCAGCTTGCTGACCCCACACTGTCTTTTGCTTCTCACCCTGTGGGACAATGCATGACTTACAAAGAAAATCAGCAGGAAGGGCAAAGGAGTGAAAACCCACCGGTATTCACTACTTGTGCTATTCTCTTGGCTGGAAAGGACATGAGTTAGGGGCAGGTTAAGAGGTTATTTCCATGGTGGGCTTATGCAGTAGATACACATAACCATAATAAATGTAAAACACTGCTCGTTGTGGTGTGGTTTTGATATCTGTGTTGCATTAATGTGGCATCAATCTCTGCATCTGTATCCCTGATATGCAAGTCTGTGGGGTGGGCAGGAGGATTAAAGATTAGGGCATATTTAAGTGAAAGGTTAAAACTCTTGAAAAATGAGTTGTTTTACCCAGGCCTGTTGGCTTGCAACTGGTCCTCTGAAAGGTTTGATCAATGTGGCTGAGGGGTTTCTCTCCCTGCAAATCAGGGGACTTTGTCTTCGTGGGCAACGGGGATGGGGGAGGGCACCTGAAGAAGTCATGAGGACCCAGCAGAGGGAATTGCTGTGAAGGGTGGCTGCCTCCCCAGTGTGTCTGCGGTGTTGAGGAGAACAGGGATGTGTCAGGGGAACACATGTGCTCGTTGCATGTGTTTTGTGGATGCACGGGGAAGGCTGCATCTGGCATGTTCTCATCTGTTTCTCACTGAAACATTTCAAACTGAAATGGTTCAGGAAGACCCTAATGGTGGGTGGCCTTTTGTGTTGAAGAGACAACCTAAGTGTTGCTATTCATGCTTCCTTAATGAAGATCTGTCCCATAGCTCTGCTTGCCTCTCATCACTCATGTTACCAATGTAACGGACATGGCCATAGTGCTTGCGGCATTTTGGTAGCTGGGATTTTAATGAAATTTAGTTTTAAAAAAACTCAAACAGAACTCTCTTTAAATCGCACAATGTGGCAGTTGTGACAGCGCCTTTTGCCTTACCTGTCTCGTTATGGGAAGCCCACTGACCCATGGAGCATTGTATAGGTATTGCTGGCAGTAGTTTGTCCTGTCACACAGGCAGTGAGGAATTCATCATCAGAAATGCGGACTCTTAAATATTTGTGAAGTGTCAGTTTGACAGAAGTACTGACAGCTGGCATCCTTCCAACAGACCAGTAATTGCTTAACTGTGAAAAATGGCAGAAGATAGGCAAATGTATTGGAAAAAGAAAATCTCTAAAATACAGAAGTGGTGCTAATACGATACAATTCATAGCTGGTTACTGTTACAAAGAGTCACCTTCAAGCGTTTGGGTCTATTTTCCTTTCTTTTCCGGCAAGTTGATTTACTTGATGACAGGTAGCTCAGCAAAACTATCTGACTGAAATCAAATGGTTTCTTACCTTGTTTGGTCTTTGTCCACCTTCTCTTGCCAATATTTTGAGAGCAGGATTGGGCGAAATGGGCTAAATGCATTTTACAAATGCTTTTGTCAGGTTACAGAAGAGCTGATATTAAACATTCATTTCTGCTCATGGTGAAGTGGGATTTTAAATATTTAAAGGAGTAATTTATGTAAAGGGAATTCCTAACGCTTCCTAAAGTGATAATTTCTCATAATTTGGGTTTGGATATCCATATTAAATTAATCTAAAATTTCTATTGCTTTAGTCTTGCTCACTTCAGCTTTTTATATTAAAATGTGTTCTCAATACATGTCAGCAGGCTTGTATTTTAAGCTAATTATGATTGTCATCCTTATACTTGATTACTTTTCCCAAGGTCAGAAATTGTTGGGCAAGCAGCATGGGGGTGGAAATTGGAGCTCTGAGCCGACAAATGTAACGGTGACAGAACTGGGACACATTACCTGATCACTAAAATGATTCAGACCACTTGCAGATGAATAGTTTCCCTTATTAATTCACACAAACGTGGACTGGAGGTTAAAGGAATTGATCCGGAGATCGGGAGGTTTCTGCAGCTCCATCACCAGTGTGCTTTCTGACCTTCAGCAAGTCATGACTGCGTCAATACACTTCCATTGATTTTTCAACTAGTATACATGATGCAAAGCGAGTACTTCAGTATACTGCTGAATTTGGGCTGAAGTGGTACCCCCAACATTATGCAGGAAGACTGTGAGGACAGGAAGACAGTAGAGTCCAGATGCAAACTCCAGTGGCAGATATAAACTGTGGGGCACCTCTGCTTCCTGGGCAAGAATTTTTGCCCAAGACTCAAGCCCATTGACTTTGAGAAGTGCATGTTCAGATTTCAGAAAAGGGCACAAAGCATATGATGATGTGGAGAACAACTGTAACAGGATTAGGCACTTCTCAAGCTGGATTGGTTAACTCTTGCTAAGTAAATAAGAGCTGTTCTATAGCAACTTTAAATGCAGACGAATAATGTAGAGAAGGATTTTTTCAGTAGGGAATCTGAAGGGTGAGTATTTTTTGCTGAAGCTGTTCTTGAATGCGCAATTTCGGATGTGGTCATTAGCTGTATTATTTTGGTTTTAAATACTGGCTATTTTGCAGTTTAGTAACTCAAAAATTCTTTGGGCCAAGCGTAAGAGTCGTTGAAGTCACTCATAGTGGAGGGAAGGAAGGTGAGAGGTAGGCAGCGCTGAGTAACACAAGTTTTTGTTCGGTGTATAAATTTCAGAAAGACAATGGATTTGCTGCTCTTGCTGCTCTTTGCTTCAAAGTGAAATTAAGATTTTACACATGGAAAATTAATCCTATCTACCAGTGACTAGTTCACTTCTGTCTTCCATATGGATGTAATACGGGTATAATCCTCAATAGCATCTTTGACCTTAGTGACATTGTCAGCTCTATTCTGGGTCTTCCCCCATGTTCTTTTTTGGCCCAGTGCCAGGCCAAAAATGGGTATTTTTCTCGCCATTGCTGAGAGCAGACTGGTTGATGTTTGCAGAGAAGACGAGGCAGTGTGGTGGCGGTGGTACCAGCCATCTTGGCTTGCTGCCTCGTCCTGCCTGGCAGAGCATCCTGCGTTCCCTGCTCTCCCCTCCCAACACCCCATGCTCACTGTGTAAGGCAACTTCTCCGTGCCCTGCTGCATGATCTAGAAAGTTCAATGTCGCCTGAAGCCAGCTGACTTAGAGCTGTCATCGCTGCACAGAAGGTGACAAGGAAGTTGGCTTGTGACCATGCACTCCTTGCCTCAGACCCCTCCGTTGCTCTCTGCTTTCCCCTGGAAGGGCTCTGCTGTGTGCGTGGTGGTGGGGGGAGCCAGCTGGGTGTCTGTGTGACCTGTGTCTCTGTTGCCCCTCGCCTGGGGCTGCGGTTGTCAGGCTGTGCCTGCCTGCGTGGGACCCCAGCCACCGAACAGCACAGCTTCTCTGTGTGCCTCCCTTCATCTGGGTGCTCTTTCTTGCTGCGGAGCATGGGCAGCAGCTTGCATCAGGATAGGTGGATGGTTCATAAAGTACTGTGATTTTATTTTTATCCAGTGTAGCCAAAGCATTGGTAGTATAACTCAAAAGAACAACCTAATAATAAACCCATGCTTACATTCAAAATCTGGGCTGAGTGTCCCTGCTTGACGGTCTCTTGCTGCTCCCGCTTTTGAAGTGGCTTGGATCGACATGGGTTGGTCATGCATTTGGCTGCAGTTAGCAATGCGGTACCAGCCCGTATTTTAGGAAACAGCCATAATTCAGGAAAGCTGTTGTGTTCAGTGCTGCATTGTGTAATTTGTATTTGAATAACCTGCTGGGTGTGACTCCGTGTAAATTCAGTAACACTGGTGCCTGTGTAATGATGGCAGTGAATTACAGAATTGGGTAAGAAAGTGGACAAATCTTTCCTGTAAAGGCTGTTGTTGAAAAGAGAAAGCTAGTAGAAGTTGGTTAGGTTTTTTAAGAAACTTTCTTTTTTTGAAGCTTTTAAATATTTTTTTATTTGTGCCAAATATAAGACTCATAAAAAGCTGTATCTTTTTGCATCGTCATTTTCTCCTCCTTTGCTTCAATTTTTTTAAAACTAACTTTTACTCCATTGCAGAGGAGAAAGGTCATGAGAAGGAGAAAGAGGTGATTTAGGGGGGAAGAAGTGTTTGTTCTTGCTGTGTTCTATGCTTCTCAAGTCAAACAGTAATACTGGTTGCTGCGATGTCGTATCTGTTAGAAATAAATTGCATCATTAGTGACCATTGCGGGTGGCCTGCAGTTCATCCCGCTCATCTCCTCTCAGTGTAATTTGGGGAGTGAGATGTATTTAAGTGCTTGTTTGAGGTGTTAGCACATAGACAGTGATTTCACCAAGTGACAAGTAGTGGGACCGGCTGTCACCCTGCGCGTGGTTAGCTTGGTGCCTGGTCTTGATGACTGCTTTTAATGGCTGCTTTTTGCTGGGAAGCTGAAAGTCTTGCTTTGGCTTTTATCATTCCCGTCTTACGTATTGTATTTGATGTGGCCAGTAAAAGACCTTTTGTGTTTCAGACATTCCCCCCCCCCCTTCAATCCTGACCTAAGCTTTGCCGTGAGGAAGAGAAATGGCATTGCTGGGAGGGAACTGCTGCTGTGGAAGGAGATGTAGAGCCTGGGTGACTGGTGTGACCATGTTCTGTCTGGATGCTGGGGAAGAAAAATGCTGTTTGGGTTTGGAAGAACCATTTTGGTCACTCACTTCTCAATATTAAAGTCTATCTGAGTATCTTAATCTCTAGTTAAAGGGAGGGATGAAGCCTGTGTTTTGTTTTGTCTGCGGCGAACAAACAGATGCTATTTGAAAAACATGGGAGAAAGGAAATGAAGTCTTGCAGTTTCTTCCTCCAGCGTTGTCCTTGCCATAAAAATCCACAATGTAGCTTGTTTACTTCTGGATTAGACAAATAGCGTTGGGAAACCCCTGGTGCTGGAAACCCTTAGTCATGTGCATAGCTTAACTCTGTGTTTTGGCTGTAGGAAGAGCTAAGAGATGAAGGAGAGAAACCCTTATATTTGGTTGGGACTCACTGTGCTTTTGTTTTGTTTCCCTTTTTCTCTCCCTGCCCTGTGTGTTTTATTGGGGGTTGACTTGAGGATAGCGATGACTTGACCGCTAGCTGTTTTTTTGGGATGAGCAGGTTGGGGTGTGCCTCTCCCTGCCCCCAGTCCTGAGCACCATCTGGAGGGAGACCAGAAGATTCGGTTCCCACCTGGCCATGAGGAGGCTTCTCCGAGGCTTCTTTGCGTGATTGCATTCCCACCCTATTTCATGCGAAGAAGCCTTAGTGCAAAGAACCAGCTCCAGCAGGGACTTTTTGAAGCAAAACAGGTCTGGAAAGAGATGATCGATGCTGTGTTGTCCAGCTGAAGACTAGTGTTTAGCAGTAGCTGTCATGGGGGTGATATTTGGAAAGTTGGATGATGCCATCAGGGCGTTTTGAAGAACGCTGCAAGTGGAAGCTTCTAGAGGAGCTCACACCAAGTACATGTTATTCCTAAGAGCTTGAACTTTAGCCTATGACAGTTTATTTGAATTCTAGTACTTAGTAGCATTACTAGTATGGCAAGAGGATGGCAAAGAGAGCCTCCTACTTAAAAGGACATTCTTTAGTGAGGCAGGAATTAAATGAGGTCCTCAGTGCTGGGCCTGAGGTGGGCTGATGGAGGGTGTAGGCATTAGGGCTGTTGTCCTCTCTTTGAAGGGAAGTAGCACAGCTGCAACAGAAACAGTTAAATTGTCTTGATGTTGTAAGCAGAGTATACAGCAAACCACCCTGTATTTTAATTTCCCCATAGGATAAGGAGGACACAAATGAACATCTGCAGGGTATGGAATTAATCCTGTTGATGTGGGAGGATCTAAATAAAATCACTGGTTACCTTCACCCTGCACTTTTTTTTTATATTGCAATTACCTCAGGGTGATTAGAAGCTCTGATTTTTCAGGTTCACATACATACTCATCTACAGCCTTTGTGTTCCTCATTATTTTGTGGGCAATGCAAAACAACAACAAAAAAAGAATATAGCTAAGGTCTTCAGCAGCAAAATTAGTCGGTGCTAGTGGTTTGGATTTGTTTTCTTAAATACGCATATTCAGCTCTCATTTGAAATTAGTACACATTTGGTGGAAGCCACAAATGCAATATGGCAAAAGCGGTTTCTGTAAGGTTAATGACAGTGGGGTTATCGTCCTGAGGTCTTCTAATTTTCTTTTCTATTCAGGGTTCCTATTTCAAGAAGACATTCATAGCTGAGGTAAAGGCGGTCTTCATTTCTAAGGCCATTTGTATTTGCCCGAAATCTTCCTTTTTCTGACACTGATTTTTAGCTGAAGCGCAGCCTTGGTGGGAAGACTACATTTCTTGTGCATCCTGTCAAAAAGTAACATGAAAAGTCTTGGGCTATTTTCCATACTCATGGCCTTTAATTGTATGAGAGGATGATTTCTCTTTGTTTAAACGTTTATGATAGAGAATGAAAAGCGAGGGTATAAAACAGAGAGAAAAAACTCCTGTTTGTTGAGAAACGGGAAAGCACTCAGCAGCATCGCTGCTGAACTTCTTGTCTGAGGGTGCTTTTTGTGCCTGTGACAATGCTCCTGACCTCGAACTCTGTCATCTTTCTTAACTACTTTAACTGCAGGAAAAACAAAGCACCGAGTAAAAACTATAAATAAAACCAGGCATGCCTCCTGGCCTCCCTGCACTGTAGTTCTTAGCCTTGTTAATTTGCCTGCCTTTCAAGCCTTTTGTTCATTATTTTGCTTTTCATGTGATTTAGCTAATGTAGGGCCTCTGGATGGCCGGGGTCTCCTGGGAACACAGGAGGGGAGTGCATGGAGTGACAGTGCAGAGCTGGGAGTGTGGCACTGAGATGATGGAAAAGGGGTGCCAGGCTCAGGGATGGGATTAAAGCCCTAGAAACCTATGGGGACACATGGGAGAGGGCTATTTTCTGTTTCCTGTTGAGCAACTGATGCCAAGTCCCAATGCCTTCAGCACCTCTTCTCCTTGCCACCTCCTCTGCCCCCTTTGCCACCCCTTGCTCTGGGTTGAGGGGGACCTGGGTTCCCAGTGTGGTGGCTGGGGTTGGTCTTGGCTTGTCGCTTTGGGAGAGCCGTGAGAAGGAGCCGGATGGTGGTGGAAGTCTAGAAGAGGTGAGGGGAGAGAAATGGTTAGCACGAATGAGCCTAAAAGATTGGTAGGGGTGTGTAGGGGCAGCAGCAGAGTGCCAAAGGGAGTAGTTTGGTGGGGGGAAAAAAGAAAAGGTCAGGGAGGAGAGGATAAAGATTTTTGAAAAATAGACTAGGTTTTGACAAGACAATATTACGTCAAAAGCTTCATTAAATAGAAGAGTTGAAAAGTGGTGTCTTCTGGAAAAAAAAAGTTATTAAATAGGAGACTACTATTAGATGAAAAATTCATATTGCCATTTTCTCTGTATATTGCTTAAGCTTTCAGCCTGGAAACCCTGTAATGAAATAGATAGGACCAAATACAGAGAATGGAAAGGAGAAACCAAAATAAACTGCCATTTAATTGTTGGATTTGAACAGTAAAACATGATGCAGCATGTTACAACTCCTGAAAATGAAGTAATTACAAAATAAAAAAATACCAGCATCTGGTGGTGGGTAAAACACTGGTGTGCTATGTCAACATCAATAATGCATGTATATATTAATTCCTGTGTGGATGTAATATAGTCACGCATATCATACCTGCGTGAATAGCTGCACATACACACACAAATGGTGTCCTTCCCAGCTGAATAAAATGCTTTGACTGCTTTGCCTGCTGAAGACTCAAACAGTCGATCTCAGTAAATCTTCCTTTCACCGTAGACAGTTCAGATGCGATTCCCAGCCATGTAGAAGGACAGAGATCTGTTTGAGTTCATGGAGCTGAGATGATTTATCGCAGCTTGGAAAGGGGTAATATGTAACAACTCCTTATTGTAAATGTGAAATCAAATCAGGTTTTTTTACTTCTTGGGTTTTACTATTTAACACAGCTTTTATATATGCCTCCTTGGTAATGGCTGATTAATACTTAATGAAGACAAATGGAGTTTTCAGCATAAAATGTAAGGATTACCCCAAAAGCAGCAGCCTTCTGAGATTGCTCTCTCCAGGTCAGTCCTATCTGCCATTCAACTCTGTGGCTTGAGAAAGTGTCACTTAAACTGTGATTTTTATTCTGCTTTATATTTTTAAGCTGAAACTGTAAAATATTTTCAATTAAAATGCAATTTTGCTCTTTCAGCTTTCAAGAACTTGTGATAAAATTAACCCACGCAGACTTGAGAGCAAAGCAAGACTGTAATACATCACAGAAGCCTTCTCTGCAGCCTTGGAAGGTTAAAGATAGACAACTAACCTAAACATTTTCCACAAATAAATGTTTTAAAATTAATTCTTCAAGCTGATGACCCTCTTTGTTTTAATGATACGATATTTGAATGTCAGAATTACTCCTATACAGGTGCATATGGAAGGCAATAAACTAAAAGTTAAATTGGCAAGTGAATGCATATCAATCTGGCACACATAACAGTGATTTAAAAAATGTTTGACAGTTTGTAAAAATAGCTGTAACTGGAAAATCATCCCTAAGCAGATACATTTCCCATGGGATCCTTAGGGGACCAGATTTTGGACTGACACTAATTAAATGTTCTAATTTATGATCCGGAACAAAACATAGTCATTTATTGATCAGGTTTACAGAGGATGCAAAAGTTAAGGCAATAGTAAATGGAAAGGAGGAAAACTGCAAGTCAGAGTTGTGAATACCTAGTGACTTGGGTGGCAGCCCAATTTTAGCAATTTTAGTAAGGGTGAATGTCTAGAGGAATAAAATCTTGGTGATGCTTACCAAGTAGAGGACCCTCTTCTGTTGAAAGGGAGGTCTGAAAAGGGTTTGAGGATGATGGTTCACCAGCTGGCCTGCCTGTTCCCTGGGCCACAGGAGAGCTAGTGCTGCCTGGGCACATGTAAGGGTGCACAGAGTCGGAGAGGGGAGGTTATGCTTGCTCGTCATATGGGTCCTGCCGCAGCCTTTGCCGTGGTGCTGTGGGAGCACCCTGGTTTCAGCAAGCTGTAGTATTATCTTTTGAGTGTGTTCAGAAGAAAGCAAGAAGAGCAAGGAAGTGCCTAGAAAACTTGTGGCAGAACGATGGAAAGTTAAGGGGTGCCTTGATCATAACATAGAGGTTCCTGCATAGAGGAGGGGGCTATGGCCATGAGGAGCAGACAGATGCACCACAAGATCCAGTGGCTGGAAGGTGAGGATAAGTTAATTCAGATCAGCAAAAGGATATGTTTGGGGAGGAGAGTTTGACATCAAATCAGTTTCCCAACGTGGATTTTCCACTCCTGGCAAATTTAGAAGACAAGTTGTCTTTCTGAAAGATGAACTACAGCTTAATTGGGCATTATTTTAGGGAAGTCTTCTGGAAAGGATGCTTTCCTTTTTTCTTTTTTCTCTTTCTATCATTCTATCTCTCTGCTCTTTCTATTCCTCTCTGGATGAGACCTCAGAAGTGCGAGAAAAGCATTTGTTACCTGTTGAAAAACTTTAAGTTCATGCTTCTGTCTAGCAGTTTTGTTGTCCGTCTCCTTCAGAGTCATACTGTCAGAGTGATCCTGTATTTTGGATACTTACTGGTCACCAGCTGCAACATTACTAGGAATTTCAGAATACATTTGGCAGGCTATTAGTGACTGAAACCAAAGCTTATTGTTTTGCATGCTCATTATGAAATATTATTGCTAGTAGTAATGAAACTACTAGTAATGAAATGTTATTACTACTATTACTACCAGATGGGTATCTAGCATTCTGGAGCCTCAGAAACAAAGCCTTGAAATACTGTGAGATTCCTTCATTCCTGTTTAATCCAAAGAAAGCTACTTGCATAGTGGCCTCATATATATTACTGTCCCGCACTATATAGCATATCCATAATACTTGGAGGAAGAGTCTCAGTCAATTTCAAATTTTTAGTCTATCCAGCATCCTATTTGGTAGTGATACCAGAAGATGTGTCATCTGCAACTGCTGCCTGGTTTGGATCTCCTTTAAATGCTCTCGCTGGAAGTGAAGTCACGGAGTGATCTTTCCTCATTCACTCCTTTTTCCTCTTGGATATGGAGTTGGCCCATCTACTCGGGGGTGTGTGAGGCATGACTGCATTTTCTTGCTGTAGACAAAAGTGCATCAGAAGGTTTTAATTGAACTCATTGAAATGATGGGAGCAATGGAAAGAGATAGAGGAAGGAGTAGAACTACTGAAAGATAAGTGGGCACTGAAAGCTCGTACATTCACTGCTCTGAATGGTTTTCTTGTGTTTGGGGAATTTCTCCTTGAAGAAAGACAGATCCAGAATGCTCAGTACATCACCCAAGGTTGGCTGTAAAGTCGGGCTCTATAATGGAAATACAGGCTCTATAATGGAAATACAGATTATGTTAATTGAGTTGAAGTTTTATAGTGCTAATGTGTATTTTACTCTTCTGTGTCCTGAAGTGCAGCCTGGATCTGAAGGAGCTGACAATGTCCTATTCATATGTAAAATGTTTTGAAGGATCTGTGGTTTGGAATATTTCAAAACTGCAGCATGAGGGGATTCTTACATCTGAAAGCAATATTATCTGTGTACAGCTCATTGCTAGCAGAGAGAGAAGAGTGTGTGAAAGCAGCTTCCCAGCCTCTATGTACGGATGTACAGATCCTGCTGGAAGAAGGCAGAAGCCCTGGAGAGCTTCGTGGTCTGATGGGACTGGACATGGCCCAGCAGTGCTCTGCAGACCTGGACCTGCCCTGATCCTGGTCAGCTGAGGCAATAACTGTTGGAAAAGCAAAAGATCTTGCAAAGAAGCCGATAGTGTCTCTATGCCTTGGGATTACTTGGAGTTTATAAGTATTAAACAGAATAAACTCTTAGAATAAGACAGTAAAGCCCAGCTGTGTATTAATTATTAGCCTGGACGTTTTTCAAATCGCAGAATCAGGCCTTTACTGTCTGAGGTATTTTTTTCCTTTTAATATCAGCATTTGTCCTTCGCATTGCTAAGGAAGTAGCATCCTTAATTTGTAAGAGCTCATCTGATGATCCAACAAGCTGCAGTTGTAATCCTCTTTGCCATAATGAATGACTGCTCTGGAAGTGATTATTTCAGGATTTCATACTTTCTTTCCCGCTTATCAAATTGTTTAGTGCTTCTTTTTTGTAAAGAAAATTATTGTTCATAAATCACAGTAAAGTATCAGGAGGAATCACACTAAAAATATCAGGGGCTGTGCTTCAGATGTGGTAAATCTTGGTCCATCTGAACATGGCGCTAGGACAGAAATTACTTTTATCCCTTGATTTCTGGTTGTGTCAGGTCAGGTGTGCATATGTGTGTGTGCAATACTTCTGCCTGAAGTTCAGAGACCAAAAGTTTGAGCCTTTCATTGCTCTGGGTTAAAATGACTGCTGCAGCTCTGTTTTCTATTCTGCTTGGCTTGTGAGAAGACTTGCTGTGCGTTTGAATATATCCATAGCAAATACGATTTTGTGTTTCATCTTCAATGCACATCTGTTGAAAAACAGCAAAGAAACAGTAGCTCAAATAGACTGCAGCTGCAGCAGCAGTCGTTCTCATTTTGACTGTGATTGAAGATAAATGCTTTTAAAATTACAGCTTTCTGAAGAAACCTTCCTCCTTTAAAGGTTTTTTTTTCTCACTCCCTTGGTTTTTTTTTTTGAGCTCGTACATCATGTTTGTTAAGTAGACTGGTACTGACAGTGTAATGGAAGTAGTGGGAAATACGGAAAAAGAAATCTAGCTTCTCATTTTTTAGGACAATGCAAATGTAGGGTTTTTTTCCCTGGCCCTACATTTACACAGTTTTCATTTGAACTTGCATCAGAGGGATGGGATATAGCCAGCTATCTAGAGGCTTGAAAACTAGGCTGATAAGAAGAACAGACTAGAGCATTCAACTCTTTGCTATGAAGAGAACCCAGTGGCAGATGTGCCTGCTGAAGTTGTTCCAGTGTGTATCTAGACATTGGAGGGAGGCATGTTTGGAAACCTGTAAGCTTCACTGGAAGTTTTCCAGCTTTCTGTTTCATTTTGCAAAACACATGGCTAACTTGTAGTGGAAAAGTAGGAAAAAGTGTAATGTCCAGAAAGACAGTTTTTCTTTGTATTTTGATATACAGGATCCACAGTGTTCCTTCATTCCAATTCATAATACACGTGTTTGTGAAATACACATAGTTAAAGTTGGTCACAATTTTGTAGTTTCTTACTTCCTTTATAGAAAGTTGTGTTTGAGGGGGGGGAAAAAAAAAAAAGAAAAAAGAAAAAAGAACTTAAGTTGATGTGAATCGTGGGGGGAAAAAAAAGAATTTTTTATTTACAAAGACTTAGAAATAGTTCTGGGAGAAAAGAAGTAGACCATTTTGATCAACGTTTTGGGACATCTGGCTTATGCATCGATGGCATAAACCAGGGCATACACAGAGATAAGCAGGCAGCTGAGATGGTCAGTGATCCATCCAGAACTGACCCGTGAAATACTGTGATGCCTTCATGCCAGAGAAAACACCAAGTCTAATATAGTTTGTAGTTTGCACCCACAAAAACTTGCTGCATTAAAAGCAGTGTATGCTTGTGTGTGACAGAGAGAAACAAAATGGAGCTCTCCTCGTGTGAGAAGTAAAACCTATGATTTAGGTTTGTGGATAATTCCTTGAGACTTCTAAAGAAATTCTGTATGGATTAGCATTTAAAAAAAAAAATTACTGGAAAAAAGTTGCTCACTGTTCATTAACAGGAAAGATGTTGTGCTAATTTATGCCACATGCAATGTCCGTAGGGTGGCCAAGGATCTAAGTCTCTGCATAATTTCACCCAAGGATATTAACTTCCCCACTGAGCCCAATTAAACCCATCCCCATGCTAATCTGAGAACAAACAAGATAAAATACAAACTTATTTCTGGAAATCTGTCTAAAGCAAAAAGTAATTAAATATCTCTCTATTCTTTGGAGGGCATTTACAACCTTTGTAATTAGTGATTAGAGCTTAGAAACAAATGTTAAGATTCATTTCCTTGCTGGGGCAGGGTTTATTTCATGTGACTTCAACCATCAACACATCTAGGGTTGCTGGTCAGTAGAAAGGAGGGGAGCCACCTCCAGAGGCACATGGAGTGACCCATCTCTGCAGCTGCAGCTCTCTGTTAATTGTAGGAGTTTAAATGAGTAGCTTAGAATAGACATCTCGCTTCCTAAAATGAATTTGGTCTGTAGCAACTAATTTGCTTTGTGGATGTTTTTAACCTCTTTGCCTCTATTTTTCTGATCTGTGAACTGAGGGCTGTTACTTTGCTGGTCCCTGGTCCTGTAACTAGCGGCTTTGCTGCTCGTCTCAGCCGTAATCATTTCACTAAGGTGTGACCTCTTCTTTATTTTTCATTCTTCACTTTTGTCGTATCCATCCACAGTCATACTAAAGTAAGTCCCTCTGGTACATGAGTGGGAGTGGAAGCATCAGGGGAGAGTAGGATGGACGTGTTGAATCAATGAATCAATATTGCTAATGCAAAATACTGCGTCTCTGTTCCTTAGGTGGAGCTTTAAAACGTTGGAGTTTTTGGGATTGTTTCTTTGCTATGTGCATGCACCATCCAGCTCAGTAGGGTCTCTAGTTCGTCAGTTTGTCTATGAGGCACAGTGGTGTTAGACGGGGTAAGGTGCTCTGGCCACCGATTTTTGCTTGTTTCTCACGCTGAGTAAAACCCTCTGTTACTAGTGATTCACAGAATCACTAAGGTTGGAAAAGAACTGTAAGATCATCAAGTCCAACCATCAACCAAAAAAAAAAAAACAACCAAAAAAACCCCCACCACCATGCCCATTAAGCCATATCCCACAATGCCATGTCCACACATTCCTTGAACACTTCCAGTGAGGGTGACTCCACCACTGCCCTGGGCAGTTTATTCCAGTGTGTCACCACTCTCTCAGTAAAGACATTTTTCCTAATATCCAGCCGGAACCTCCCCTGGCGCAACTTGAGGCCATTTCCTCTCGTCCTGTCACTCGTCACTTGGGAGAAGAGACCAACACCCACCTCTCTGCAACCCCCTTTCAGGTAGTTGCAGAGAGCGATGAGGTCTCCCCTCAGCCTCCTCTTCTCCAGGCTAAACAACCCCAGTTCCCTCAGCCGCTCCTCATCAGACTTGTGCTCCAGATTCTCTGGTGTGAGGTAAAATCTGGTTCTCCGTTAATGTAGAGAATAAGTATTATCTCATTCTCTGCATTTAAGACTTTGGCATGCTCGTACAATACCTAATCTGATTTTTACTTTCTAAAAATAGATCTCCCAACCTCCAGCAAATAAAGCTGCAGTTTTGCCTTAAGAAAACGAAAGAGGCCAGACAAGAGTTTAGTCATAAATCCTTGTAACTGTGGTCTCCGGATGAAGGACCGATAACAGTCTAAAATCCTGAGCTGAACACAGCAAAGCACAAGGCCCCAGATGTCACAAGATGTTGCTATCAATCCGTCGATCTTTGTGAACCACTGCTGAAGGATTAGTGTTCATAAATCATTGCTGGGAGGGCTATCTCTTAAGTCTCCTTATTCAGGCTCTGGAGCCAGTGCTGGGTGACAGCATTTGCATTCACTCCTCATGCTCCTGGTTGCTGATTAAAAATTAACCCTCTCATACCATTCGGTGTCCTTAGCCTGATTAGTCTGTAGAAGGGAGCATAGGAATTTTAATGAAGTTTGAAAGGACGTAGTCTTTTTGTTGCTGAGTTTCCGATTTTGCCCGCGGTTTGGTCTTGGCTGAAGTCTTGCAGAGCAGATTGTTGTAAATTATTATGGAAAGCTTGTTTTCCTGAAGCAGAATGAGCTGGTTACTAATGACAGGCTTGTTCAGCATGATTTTAGCTAAGTGTCTGAAAGGTATGTGGACAGGATGTTCCAAATTGCAAAAAATTCAGTCCAGGAGACTCTGACGAACTCTGGAAAAGGGCTGCTTCCTAGGGTCACTTACTTCAACTTTGCCCTGACTGTGTTTGTGCTTCAAGAGTGTTGCATGGGCAAAGTATTGTCAGATTGAGCCTTGCTTGGTTTGTATTCAGATGTGACCAGTTTGCCCTGAGCATAATTCTTGCCAGTACAGATGGAGCAGTAGTTTCATAATATCATTTACAGACATATGCTTATGATTGAGCTATGGATGTCTCAGTGTCTCTGAGAAGGTGTTTAGTGCAGTATTTGGATGTGTATTTCAAGGCTTCATCCTATGTACCCAATAGAAGTAATTTTCTGTGCTGCTTTTCAGTCATAATAGAAGTCTCTGTGAGAGTTTGGAAGACAAACCATGTCCAAATCTTTAGCCGAAGAGAATCGCTAAACCTTCAGTATGGATATAATTGATTATTCTTGCTTTGCCTTAAAAATTCAGGAAGTTTGAGAGCACTAGGTTATTTAAACATGGCTAGAGATGCCAAAAATATAAGTAACTGTTTTGATGCTGCTATCTTGCTTGGGCCAAGTGGCACTGATTTTTCTGTCTAGGTTGGGTAGGGAACGTTTAGGTGAATGTTCAGCCCTAACCAGTTGTTTACAGCTCTAGGAGAAGGTAGTAGGTTATGTACCTGCTCTTTGCTGTCAATAAGATGCTCCATGGAAAGCATTAACCCTGGCCTGAAATTAGGAGCAGTTGGACAGCAGTGTTAGCTGGAAAGCAGTGTACTTCAGCCAAAAGAAGCAAGCAGACTGCTGTCAATTTCCAGTCTTTCATACAGAAATCAGACCAAAAAAGAAGAGAAATCAGACCAAAAAAAAGAATATATTTGACTTTTTTTTTAAAACAAGAACAGGTTCCCATCTTCAGCCCGAGTCTCACCATACTGCTGCCAATGCATACTTTTTCCTTATATCTAAAATAGGTGGAATGAATTATGTATATCAGCTTTAAGCAATGGTGTATTAGGGAATTCTGTCTTTGTACTTTAGACCAATGTAATGAAAAATTAAATATTAATATGTCCTCAGAACTTTTCTCAAATATTTGTGATATGAGACAGTTAATTTAAGAGGCAGTGAACAGAGGTAAAGTTTTTACATTTGTTTTTTGTTACCGTGCAAGTAATCAGAATAGTCCAAGCAATGTAAATTAAACATTGCCAAGTAGGAGAACAGTTGCTAGATAGCAGTTGGGGAACTTTTATTCTACAGGAGTCTTGGAAATGGGAGCCTCTGACATTTACTGGATTGTAGGATGGTAGTGATATAGGTGGCTGCTGAATTCACGCACCCAGTGTTTGAAGTGTTACTTGTTTGTGTAAGTCCAGTGGAAGAAGTGACAATTATTTTGTGTCTCTCTTCCGGCAGAGTCTCCTTTGTGACTTGATCCCACGCAGGCTTATGAGGAATGGTTTCATTTGCCCTTCTGACACTTTGTGAGAAGGTGACCTTTATGGTTTTAAGTCTCCAAGAGTCTTGGTTCCCATGATTTTTTTCCCCCCATTTCTCTTCTCTCTAGATAGTCCCAGTGTTCACATACCTTTTCAGGCCAGTAATCTCCCAAGAGAAGTACTACCATGTCCCCTCTCTCAGTTTCTCTGTAGCTCCTGATAGGGAGAGGCAGAAATTGCACTGATGTGGCTTCTTATTTTTAGTATTTTCTCCTGTCATTGTTCATCCTGTGGGACAGGGTCTCCCATTCTGGGAAAGGGTCTTTGTAAGTTACCAAGTGCATTATAAATGCCTTCTGCCAAGTAGAGGTGAAAACTTAAGCCTGGTTCACATGTTTTCATGTGAATGATCTTCAGCCTCTGAAATGTCACACAAAAAAAATGAAGGCTTTATACCATGCATATGCCTGCCTGCATGTTCCTCCTCCTCACCTGTGCCCATTATTCTAGGCACTGTTGTCTTGCATTTTTGGTGAGATGCAACCTGGAAGTGATATCCTCTCTCGTAGATGCCAAGATCTAGTACGTGCCTTGCCATGTGCATTTACTCTGTTACTTGTAACCCTGCCTCTGCCATCATGGGTTCAGCACCCAGGGGACCTGGGGAGGAGATGCTGGTAAACACATCAATTGTTGGACCATGGGAGGAGTTTCAAAGGGTACCTGGCCTAGATGGGGACCTGCAAGCTCTCAGTATGCTCCCAAACTGTGCCTTTCCAAAGGGTGTTTTTAAATTTGAGGCATCTACATTTTAATTCATAGTCATCTAATGGATCAAGAGTATGGCAAAACCTCTAGATGTTTTTTTCTGCACAGATACTAGAGAACAAGTTTGACTGAGGAGCACTGTGTTTTCATGCTCAATGCATTGTAATTCACAGGTCAAATTCCTGCTCTTAGTACTAGTGGGTCTAAATAGAGTTTTCTAGAAGTTGTGCATGGATGCTTCTGTTCTGAGATCATTTAAGACCTGCACATGTAGTTTCCTTCTCTCTGTGTATATATACTTAGACGATTATTATGTTGATAAGTTTTCAATTCAGCAGGACTGTTTATCTTTCTCTCTTGAGAAACTGAAATTTGGTGCCTAGATAACATGCTCTCCAAACTTGCTATTAAATTAATGAATAGTGATTCCACAGGTTTTAACAAGATGGGCCAAGATTGTATTTGGACAAATCATTCCTAGAGATGGAAGAAAGGTCTTGTTCTTACAGCTCTTGTATCTAAGTATCAAACTAACAATTCATTCAGTTGCTCACAGTCCTGGATAAGTTCAGGGGATTGCTGATTTTGCTGCAGTTGCAGTATTAACACTGCTCTTTAATCATTAAATGCTGCTGTCAGCTGCTTCACACACTTAGTGTGCATGAACGTGATCTTTTAATCAGTTCTTGGAGCCATGCATATGCAATACTTATCATTAGATTATAATTAACTGTAATTATGTATGGAGATCAGCCCAAGCCATAAAATGTAAATTTAGATATTTACTATGTTAATAAGATTTGGTGAAGATAAAGGGCTTGATTTTTTTTTTTTAAATTTTCACTACCACAATAGTGTGACGGAGTCTTAGTGAAAGTGTTGTTAAAATTAGTATGGCTGCAGTTAACATCCATATTATGGTTTTCTTAGTGCAGATTGGTATAGATGAGGTTCAGGCCCAAAAGTTGATGTCATTCTCATAATGAAACACTGCCTCAGGGAAGCTGAGACAGTAGAAAACAGGTTGCAGAAGCCCTGAGAGGTGAGTTTGTTCAGAGGCGTGGCAGCAAGTGTTTTGAACTACGTATAAACATTCCTGATTGTTATTCACCTAAGGACAATTTTGCAAAAGGTGTGAGTAGGATTTCTGCTGAGGAAAGGGGAGTATTCCCCTTTATTTCAATGCTGCAGTTAAATTCCAGGCAGAAGTATTTTCCAGGTGTGCGCAGAGGTGCTGTGTTACAGCTGCGTCAGGGCGTGCTGTTCCTGACGCCGATTAACAGGGACCCAAGTACTGTGTTGAGCTGCTGTGTTGCTATGCTAACTCTGCAGTCTTCTTTTAAAGGCTTTATTGAAAAACGAATTAAGTAATATTTGGAATCATAAAAAAGATTTAATGGCTTCTGTGACTAAGGTTCTACATTAACGTTTAGCTTTTGCTGCGGAGACAGTTGCTTTTTTTTGTTTGTTTACATCTGGGAATCAAATCTTGCACGTTGTGCAAATAATTTAATCTTTATGGCTGTTGCTGATGCATATAAAGTGTTGCTGTGTTGATACCTGCTGGCTAAGGGAAGCAGGAAGGGATGCATTTATGCACATTACTGTTTACTGTATTTAATGGAAATGAAAAGTGAAGTAATAAATTACGGAACAACACACTAGAATTATTTCTCTTCATTTTGGAACAAAGAATCAGTGTTTCAGGTTCCTCGTTAATCACAGTCTAATAACCTGGATACACTGAAAAGTGCCCCTCTCCTTTTCCCCCTGCTCTGGTGTTTTAAGTGGAAACGATGTGTTTTGCTGTTGACTTGAAGGCTCTGTTTTGGAAAGATTTCTTGTAATGGTGAGGGGGGCTACAAAATTATTTTCAAAGCATCCCTGAACACAGTTCCTGGTACGAGAGTATGGGGAGGGACGACAGATGGGGACGGGACAAACAGGAGCTCTGTAGTTAGAATGAGTGCTGGATGTCCCACACCCTCACTTTAGTGTTTTCTTCCTAAAACCACTTCCAGATGCTGGAAGCTGACATTATTCATGCAGAATCTTTTTGAAGTGTTAACTGTTTTAAACACTTTCTAAGCCAACTTTTTTAAAAGGCACAGTACCACAAAAATGAAGGAATCGCAATATTTGGCTGTGTGACTAAAAATGCTTGGAAGTTAATCAGGTGTTTAAACATGTGAATTAAAATTATAGCCTCTAATAACATTACTATCCTAATTGTGAAGAAAATAAAAACATCTAGCCGGTTTGTTTACTAAGCGTATACATCTGACTCCTGCCACAAGACCCGTGGAATCTCTCTTTGCTCAGGGGAAAAGTGACACAGCATGTTAATAGATAATTACCTTCAATTGAAAAATAGATATGAAGCAAGTGAAGGAATCTATTATGTTTCCAGACTGGAATTGTATACAGTTTTCTGTGGTTCGTGTTACTTGACATATCAATTATGATTGTGTATCAGCCCTCTGTAGTAAAACAGTACTTGACTGTGTTCTCTAACCCTTGGCTTGAAGCCTGCAATATCATGTCTGCAAGTGGTGCAGCTCAGAACCATTGCTATAGGACACTTCAGTAGTTTCTGGTTACAAAACGTGGCAAGCAATGGTAAAAGCATGCCTGACTCTTTTTAATGTCTTTGGATTCCCAGCAGGAACATTTATCCTTTTGGTTGTGTCTTAATTAAACCTTGACGAGACAGATCTCCCCTTGCTGCGATGCCTGTTGCGGGCATCTAATTGCCTGGTGCTCCTTCCACAGTTAGCAGAGCAAGCTGGGGGCAGAGGATGACGTGGGCCATGTGAGATTAGAAGGACAGGCACGCTCTTGTTTTCCTCGTGACTATAGAGGGTGGTTGGAGCCAAATGGCTTCTTACGTAGACTTTTATGGCCACAAAGGTCTAACTTTAAACTGATGATCTCTGTTCCTGCTGGTGCTCAGATCAATGTCCCTCCTGAAAATGCTTTATCGTCCAGAATGCTCCTTGGTCAGACCTTTGACAAAGCCTTTGGTTTGAAAACCTGCTGGTCTCCAACTGGGATAACATAGCATATGTTGGGTTTTGGATCAGTCAAATATTCAGTTGCAATATGTAGAGCAAAATATAGTTTTGAGCAAGAAGTGCAGCGATGATTGACTGTATGTGCATTGAGTAGTGCTATGACTGTTCTAGGAGAAACCGAAAAGTTAGGCCAAAAGCTTCAAAATCAGATGTTTTAATATTAAAAACCTGTGTACTTCTGTATTTAGGCTGAGAGAGGCTCAGATGTTGCCTCTCAGAGATGCTGATTGTAGGAATCCATCTGACTCCTCCATGATGATTAGAGAAGCAGATACCTAGCACTGCTGAAAATTGGGTTGCTTTGGTCCCTATACTTGAATTTTTGTGCACCCAAGCTGGAAGTTGTTGGATAACAGCTTTTAGAAGAGGGCAACCAGAGAGCTCTTTTTTTTTTAGTAACTTCCACAACAGATAAAGGATTTAGCTCTAGATAATTTCTAGGGAAAGTAAAATTAGGAATTAAGATGCAACACTGTCACTAGAATCCCCTGATCTGTCAGAAAATCTCTTCTTGCTGTAGGTATTGCAATAGGCTACTGCTAAGCGATGTTTCTAATCTGTATTAATTTCAATTTCCCCTTGCAGTAATGCGTAGAAATCCATTCGGTATGGACATTTGCTGCCGGAAAGGATCCAGAAGCCCACTGCAGGAACTGTATAATCCCACCCAGGTGAGTGTCTTGTTCAAACTTCCCAGCCCAGTGTACAAATACAGTCTCTTTAGAAGATACTTTGGTCTGTTTTTTTCTCATTTATATGCAGTAGCTGTATTCAGCTTGGAGGACTGATCCTTGACCTACAGAGTTGAGCCATAAAGTTCTACAGTTTGAGCTAAGGACCTGATTTTTAAAGGGTTTCAGTTGTCTAATGATGCAGACTCCTCTAAAAGCTTTTTTAGGTGTTCTATGATTCTATGAAAAGCCTTAAAAGAGTACCTTTTAGATCTCCTAGCTAGAAGCTGATGCATTGTCATTTAATCTGTTGATAACACAGAGTGGCAGGGTGGGCTGAGAGAATGTGACATGATGCACATGAAACAGGGAGTGCGATAAGATTGTAAGTTGCAGTAATAGTACATGAATATCATGTACTATCATGGCTTTCAGGTAGCTAGCTGCCCTTTCTGTCCTGGTTCATTGCTTGTATGGGGTCTAGGCAAACACAGTAACTCACGCTCTTCCTTACGCTGTGTACTATTTAACACGTGATGATCTTGATGGGAGTGTAGGATAATCTCAGCTAAAGAAGTTCTTGTGACAAGCAGTGCAGGAAAGCTACCTGAAATTTGTGCTCCTGTTCTCTCCTCTAGATCGATTTATTCCCTACATGTGGGCTGAATTGGCACATTCAGGAGCAGCATTTCCTGTTGGCAGCTGAGAGGAAGTGCTGCCATTGAGAGAAAATGCCAGCTGACTATTAAACATATTTATTAAGGTTTAACAACCATCTATTATATATTTATCCATCAATGAATACATTGAGTTTTACTAAATTGGCTATTAAGGAAAGTGACTATCCCAATAAATCTAACTTGTTAAGATTTAACAAGGCAGTAAATGTTTTAAATACTGTTTGATTATGAAGAGACTCACTATATAGTGTGCAAAATGAAGTCTAAGTGATTTAAAGTATTTATATGAAGAATTTACAACAACCTAAAGATATGTGATATCTGTTATGTAGTGCAGTAAAGCTCCATTTCCTTGATAGTGTTGTTTTTATGAACATAGGCTGACTTTCTAATTCAATTTGAATTCTGTGCATGGCTGGGAACATGAGTTTATCATACTAATATACTGGCCTTTATTGACCATTATGGGAGTTAGCATTGCGTAAATGGAAAGTGCATGTAAAAGCCCTGAAGAGGAACAATCCAGTGCTACAAAGGAAAAATATTAGCATTTGCAGGTTAAATTTAAAGACTCTCTGCAGATGCTCAAGAAGGGTGGGTAAGCGAAAAGAGACTGGTTGGGTAATTAGTCTCTCTGGGGTCTGCTGTGTGTCAGTCAAAACTTCCTTGCCCTTTAACATTGTTAAAGGCCATCCTGTAAGAAAGAAACATCCCCTTCCATTGAAGGGCTGTAATCCCAGAGCCCTTGCAAGCTTGGTCAACTGAAAAGATTTCCTGAGCTTCCTGAAGCAAGGGACACAGCTGGCAGCTCCTTCACTGCCTCTCCTTCCTTTCTGCACACCCTGACCAAGCAAACCATTAGTATCCCCTTTCCGGGCTCGCCTACAAGCCAGCCAGAAAAGTCGATGTTTGAGGAAGTGTGGCAGTTCTTGCAGCCGATGTTGAACTAAGCAGATGACGTTTTTTTATGCCAAAGTGTTTCCATCAGCTCACTGACATCCGTTCTTACCAAGTTTTTAGGTTTTTTTTTTGCTTTGTTCATGGTAATTGTTTGCTTTTTGGATGGGGCTTTGCATGCTGCACTCAGTTGTAGAGGGACTGGCAATGTCAGGCAAGCAAGTGCATGCATTTTGGGAGAACAGTAACAAGGAAAGGCAGTGAGTAGAGGCTGCCATAGAACACATGACCCCTAGAATATTTCTTCAAATACATGGGTCATCTTTCTTTCTCCGTTTTTGCCCAAATAAATGTTGGTTTCTAAGGTGGCAGGTTAGAGACCGGTCTGTATTTTGGCGGTAGCATTCTTGCCCTCAGGAATTCACCAGTAGTTGTGAGGTTGGGGGGATAGACATCACACCCCTTATCATCTTCTTCAGTTTCTTGCTGAAGCAGTTGCGATCAGCCGTTTGTAAAGTCAAGTCAGAAGTCAATATATAATAAAAACGGAAGACGACATTTTTGGCCAAAATCTCTCTCTTACTGATCTAGATAATTGAAAACATTGGTTAACTCTGTAACGCTTGAACCATCAGAACCTGTTGGACTCGTGGTGTGGTGAACCTGTGTTTTTCTCCTGGGTGCCAGTGGCTGTGTGTGCTGTCACAGGAACTCTTTGGCACTCAGTTTAGCTGCCTCAGAGAAACAGTGGAGCAGATATTTGTAGTTGAAAGGAATCTGTATAATTCAAACACCAGACATAGGCCGCTGAAAGATGCCCTGCAGCTATGGCTTTGGATTACTACAAGCTAGGTGCAGTTGTGATTTTTTTTTTTTTGAAGGGCAGGAAACTTTAATTATTTAATGTGTCCGTGTGCATTTTTTTCACATGATCTAGTATAACAGGAGGACCCACCTATGGCTCGCCATCCTCTGCTATAGAGTGCACTATACATTTCATGTGCTTCAGGTTTCCTCACCCAGAGGAACCCCCAGAGAGAGGTGGGCAAGGGAGGGGGCTGTATGGGGCTCCCTGCTTTGAGATGGTATGAGGAGACCATACATACTCGCATGGAGCGTGCTTCTGGCTATTCCCTATCAGGGGAGATGAGACTTTGGCCATCGACTGAAATAGGTGCCAGATAGGGTCAATAGTCTCTCAGATCTAAAATGCTGTAGTTTAACATGATTAAGGTCATTCTACTGTGTGTGCAGCATCAGGTTGCACTGCCCTCATAAACCCAGATGGGGACAGGTTGATTTACACCAGCTGAGAATTTGACTGGGCATGTTTACTATGTTGACATATAACAGCCTTTCTGATCCTGCACTGTTTAGTTTCCTTCTATGGAGTTGTTTGAGTTGTTTGCAGATGCCATCATTTGTCTCTTGAATCTCTTTTTGGCTTGGTAAATAGCTGTGGAAAGGAAAGGAAGAAAGAAAAGAAGAAAAAAGAATAAGGAAAAAAAAAAAACCAAACCAAAAAGAGGAAGATTTGGCTTGAGTAAATTCAAATGTAGCAATGACCTGGAGGTGACTGAAAAGGTGGTCTGGTGGCTTGTAGGAGCTGAGTGTTAGAATTGCAGTCAAATTTGCAGTGGGCTGATACTTGTTCATACATTTGGTAGAGAAGGAGAGGATAAATGAGTGGAGAAAGCACTGAATTAGGGCTAGAGAAAGTGTCCATGACAAAGCCCATGTGTCGTTTATGTCTTAGTTGAGTGTCTGGCCTTGTGATTATTGTAAAAGTAGGAACAACGCTTTTGCTCTTTTGCCTGTTGTAATAGAGCAGAATGTGGGAAGTGCATTTGTCTGTGGACAAAGGATTTCTTCTCTAGGGCTTTCACTGCAACATTTTTCATGAGCACTAATACACCATGAGGGAAAGAAAAGTCAATATAACTGAGCTGGATTTACACTGAATAAGTGGATTTCTAGGCTGTCGTCTCCGCATACATGACAGGCAGCGTGCAGCATGTCTTTGAGACCCTGTTATCTTTTTTCTTTCATTTTCGGGTGGAGGTTTCATAATAAGGTGCAGAGGTACCTGCAGCAAATTTTGAGGGCTGAAATGGACCATTACTTTAATGAGTTTATTAAAAAGCCAGTTTGGAACTATTTTCCTTCTGCCACAGGGTTGTAAATGGAAAGAGAAAAAGGATTCAACACATGGCAAGTAGCAAAGGAGAAAATCTGGATGAAACTGAATACAGATGAAGAGCCTTGCAGGAATGTGACATAAGCTTGCGTTGTATCTTGGGTGGGGGTTTTTTGTTTATGAAACCCCAGGAATTTAAGAATATGGGTAAACAAATATTTGCAAGACGCATTCTTAGAAGACAATGTATGCAACTGTGTCTTGTAATATGCATGTCTGAGTACAGCCCCACTGCTCCAAAAAGAACAGATAATTGTGGATCAGCCCATGAGCTGGAGTCACCAGAAGTTCAGAACTGGGCAACATCATACTTGAGGCTTGCACACTTTAGTGGTTAACATTGATCTGTTTGGTGCAATGAATGTGCTACTGAATTACAAGAAATAGCAAACGAAAACAGACCAAATGTTAAAGGAATGGGAAATAATTGCATCTTTAAAGTTAGAATTTGTCTTGTAGTTGTCAAGATTAACATTTAATCCTCATTAAATGCAGGCTGCATCATTGTCTGATCTAACTATCTAGACTGCTGAGAGAAACACAGCAGAGATCCAGTCCTGTATCCATTAGGATCCAAATCGAAGGATGAGTTTGTTTCAGTTTCTAGTTTGACATTGCCCGACTTTAATTCATGAGTCCACATGACTATTTCACTAAAGGTCACACTGTTTGCCATTTGTTACCTGCCTTTTCAAACACTTTCCTTTTTGTCCAGGAGATGTATTTGTAGGTGGCTGCTTTTGGTGTAGCTGGAGCCAGGATGTCTGGTGATTTGTTAAACCTGGTGAGTCAGAGCTGTGGACCTTGTGTTGCCTTTGTGTTATAAAAACGTATTGAGCTGGTTTGGAGCAGTCATTCCGAAATGGTTAATTTCTTTTATTACTTCTGCTTTTTTTTTCTCCTCTCCTTCCCACCAAGTTGAAGGCAGAAAGTGAGCTGTTGCCTTGCAGACAGTGTTTATACATCCTCAGTCACCTCAGGCCACAAATGCTCCTTTTTGGGAGCTGCCATGTGATTATCTGTGGCTTAAGCTGTCTGGATAGCATCAGCAAACATCAACCTAGTTCAGCCCACACCACTCAACTTTCATCTGGGTTCGTAATTTCCTATCTTCAGTTGATTTCCTCTTGCTAGGATGACTCTGTAGGCAACTGTACCGGTTCCTGGACAGAGATTTGTGGCAAGCTTTGTGGTCTGAGCTCTATGTACACATCGTCCACAGCACTTTGAATCAAAGGTTCAAATGCTTAAAACCTGGTATTTCTGCCCTTGGTGGTCCTGAGGCACTGAGCACTGTGCACTTTGTTTCTGTGTGCTACGTCTTCTCATTCTTAGAAACACAAGAAACAAAGGGTCAGTCATTGAGTAGGATGAAAGGTCCAGTTCGCCTGGTGTTTCATCTCCGGCAGCAGGTGACCAGGACAGACTACAAGAACGATAAAGAACTCGTGATACTCTGCCAGCGCACAACAACCTGTGGGTCATGAGCTTCTTGAGCCAGACATGTGTCTTCATTAGCTACATCGTGCAAGAAGAGCCTGAGATGCCAGACAATTACTGTATCAATCAAAAGGGGGGAAAAATTGTAGGTCTCCAAAGTTACTTGCCAATTTCAGTAAGACAGGAAGATTACACCAGCACTATAAACCAGTGCTGTACACTAATTTTTCTCCTGTTTTCAGATATATATGTTCTGGGTGCCGAATTTCCTCCCAGGGACAGCAATACAGATATCCTGATGTGAACTTCAGCGTATGAGAAACAGTGCAGCTTATCTGAAGAGCAATAGGTTAGAGTTTATTGACGCTTTGCAACTGAGATGTTAGTAATAAATACATGTGTGTTCTTCTTGAGGGCAAGAAGTGGCCCAAAAGTTTTACCATTACTGAAAACATATGTTGTGTGATGGATGCTGATCTTTGTAGGCAAATCTATTTAGGTAACAATGGCATGGTAAGTGCAGCTCATAATCACGCATTTGATTGATCATAGATTAAAGACTCCTTAATGGAAAAGATGCAGAATGGAGACATGAGGAAAAGTCAATGTACAATGCCAGACTTTGGGTACATACTCCTGTTGGTAAACGACAGCTTTGTTTAATTAGCCTCTCTTGCCACAGCAAAATGCCTGCTGATGAAAAAGGAGCTAATTGATTTACTCCGTGGATGACTTCTTATGCAAAGACATTACTTGCTGTCATGCTTGGAAGTTGTAAAAGAGCAGCTGGCCTGGGATGAAATATTACATTAACCTTAGCAGAAAAATTGCACTAGTGAGAATGCTTTGTTATTAATTACTGATTACAAATGATAAGAGCCTGTTTTAGATGCTGGGGAAATGACTTGGGGAGGGTTTCGGGTACAGTGTGCTTCGTAAATCATTCATTGTGATGTGATGGATGCCTTTGTAAGTCAAGAGAAATTAATCAGACAAGTATGTACAGTAACTACCAGCACTCAAGGCCAGAATTATCCCCAGGACATGTTCATTCAAGTTACTGCAGTGCATTGGGATGAATTTTTGGGCACCTGTGTTTAATAAAAGACTTGTTACCTGCATGAAATCAAAAAATACAGCTGTCACTCAAAATAGCTCAGATTTCCCTAATAGGGAAAGAAGTAGTAAAGACACCTCTCTCTAATTTCTCCAGTCCTTGACTCATATTTTATTATTTTGAGAGCATATGGGTTTTAACGTAAAGGCTTTCTGGAGGCATAAAAGTATGGGAAGAATGATTTAGTAATACAGGAGACATGGCCAAAACCAAAAGGGTTTTGTGTTGGAGGGGAAAGAGGATAAGACAGCTTTCAAAACTGGATATCTGCATGCAATGTGTGGGCTCCCTGTTAGACAAGCACTTGGGCAGCTGGGTGGAGAGAAGACCTGGGCTCCAGCACTCCAACCCAGTGCCATTCAGCAGCTTTTTGTGTTTAATTGTCTCCAAATCGGGCATCTGGTGACTCGAACCATGTTGGTTCAGGCAAATGCTTGCTCCGAACTGACTAATGTTCAAATGGGGCACCTGCCTCTTTCTCTGCATTAAGTTCCTTTTTTTTCCTCCCCACTTGAAAGTTATGTACCAGAAAACCTGGATAATCATACTTCAAGAGGCAGGGGGTTTGGAGGATTAGGAAGCAAAGGGCAGTGGGAGAATATCAGTGTTTGCAAATAGGTGTAATGAGCAGAGATTTCTGCCGCTGGCTCCTGCAGAGGCAGAGTGCATCCTTTCTGTCTGCGTTTAACAAGCGCTCCAGCATCACTGGGTAAATAGCTGTATCCCAATATTCTCAGCCTAGACTTTGTAAACTGCAGCCTCTCTTGCTTATTTCTGGTGCAAGTAGTTTTTGGGCCGCTTTCTCCATTGTGTGAAGGGTAGCAACTGTGTGTGTTTAAACATTTGCTTTTTTTTTTCCTGTGTTGTTTTTTTATCAAAGAGGTTTCTTAACTTTGTGTAGCAGAATCGTAGCCCACTTGCAACAGGGCCAGATGATCTCTTTAAATCCAGAGAGCTCAGCTTCAACCTCTGTCTCCCTGAGGGACTGTAGTGTATCCCAATAGACATAATTATGAAAATGAGAGAATATAGACATAAAACCTATCTACTGGTACTTGTAATTCTCATTTACTATCTAACTTTAACATTAAGGAGGGGCAGAAGAAGTTGTTAAATTTGCAATTATTTTCAAGAGATTAGATTCCCCAAGTCCCATTTTTAGACTTAACTGTATCTGATGTAGCACCTCAAGTCCTACAAACTGACCTGTAATATTCATTGATATTGTATGTAATATTGATATGTATTATTTATTTACTTTTTAGCTCTGTACAACAGAAATTAACCTCAATAATGTAACCAGCTGCACCTTACCAAAGCTTTCTTCAGTAAAAGTGCAATAATCTGGTGGTTTGTTTATGCAGAGAGATTCAGGAATACTTTTCTGTAAATACTACAGACAAAGCAAGATTAAAACACTGCCCCTTGAAAGATGTAGCTGCAGAAGCCAGCATGCCTTTTGGGACTAGTGTGCTAAGGAAATGCATGGTACTGCAGGGAGGCAGCCTGTAGAGTTTTTGTACAAGTATGTAAATCATTAAATGAAGCACAGATTATTTAAGGACGCTTTCCAAGTAAGTTTTCTCTTTGCTGAAGTTTGTGGGGAGGAGTAAGGTGGGTTGAGCCGGGTGCTAATCCGTACCGCTCACGTAATGCACGCTTCCCCTCACGTGGGGCTGTGCCGCATGGTTATGGACAGGGCTAAGCAAAAAGGTCAGCTGGAAAATACACAGTTTGGGGATGACTGCAACTAGCTGTGAATTTGGGCCGAGTTCTTTCACTAGTAGTAGCTGGGAAACACTTGGGTTGACTTGGGGTTAATCTCACAGCTGTGTGTGGGGTGGTGATGCACTTAAGGTGATTTGACTGTGCATCCCACACTTGCAGCAGGGTGCTCAAATCATGCGTGCGGGTGAGGCAGTGCAGTGAGTGTCTTCAGTCTCTCCTGTTGATGCCGTCTTGCGTTCTGAAACTAAATAGAAGAAATGAGCAGGATGTCAGGCTAACAGGCTCTTTGTTAAGCCTCTTGTCATGATCTGAGGCTATAGTAGAGTAAGAGCCATGGTCGTTTTAAGACCTTGTGTGCTCATCTGTTGGTCTAGTAAAACAAGGAGAAAATTGTGCCTTGCTCTGTCAATCCTGTTTGTCTGATATCGTCAGACCCCCATGACAGCAGTAATTAACAGTTCACTGAATCCGAAGTATGAACCGGAGGGGCCCGGGTTGTCGATGCTGATGGTCAGGGCACTCTCCCAGAACTAGAGAACCGGGAGCCGAATCCCTGCAAGCAGAGGACGCGTGCCCCATGCAGCAGGGAACACCCTAACTGCTGGTTGTTGGAGTTCTTATGTTTGCTTGTTGAATCATCAGACTGAAAGATTGGTTGTTTCAGTAATCATCACCTGGGCCAGCAACATTTAAACTGCTTTTAGTCACTAGTTTTCAGACCTTGCTTCTTACTTATGTGGAAGAGGTGTGGAAAGAAAAGGAAAAAAGTATTTTTACAAGGTAATACCTATACAGCATTTGAACACAGCAAAACCAGTGTTTATATTGTGTATGTCTTTTTTTCCTCTATAAAACTAACATAGTAGCAATTGTACTGGGGCCACTGAAGTAGATCTTTGTTGCTCAACCTACCTGTAGCAGTTGTATATCTTGGTGTGGATGGGGTCTTATGTTTGAACCATCCTTACATTCATGGGGCAATGGCAAAATGTCGGGGACAGAAGGAAAACAATTTTATTTCCTTCATGCCAAGACTATTGTGTAGTTGCATTGGAGGGCGAGAGTGGCTTTGTATTGTAGATTTTCCAGCATGCTGTCAGTGTAGATGTTTCTGTCCATCCATAACCTTGGGAGAAAAGTGAAACCTGATTTCTTGAAAATTGATGGCAAAACTGCTAAGCTCTAAAGAGGTCAAACTTCTAGTTAAAAGATCTGATCCAGGGGGTCAGAAGGGAGCTATAACTGCAACTCTTGTTTTATCTCCCTTTTCACCATTCCACGCATTCTGTTGCACTAGAAAATGCTGAAGAGTGTAAGTCTGATGCTGAAAGGATTTCCCTTTCTTTTTTTTCTGGTAGTGACATAATACTATAGCCAAACCAAAGAGAGCTGGCAAATTTACAGTGCACTGAAGTTTATATGTATTTCTGGTGCCTGAAGAATCCAGGAAGGAGTGTTCCTTTCTTTTTGATCTTAAATCGCATCTGAACAGTATTCTGAGTGTGGTTCCAGCACAGGGCTAAAAGCAAAACATTACATCCAAGCTTTAGAGGAACAGTAAAAAACCCACAATATTCCTGCAGTCAGATTGCCTGGCTGCACAGCAAATTAGCAAACCTCTGTAGCTATCAAATTGATGCCCTAATATAAATCTTTTCTATTCTCCCTGTAAGCGTGGGCTGTGTCTTAGATCATTTCAGACAAGCATCTGTGGATTAGTAAGAGGAAGTGAATATTAATTCAATTAGAGGACAGAAGATGAACAAACAGGCTGTCATGGAGAACTGACATCAGGAGCTGAAGTAGCAAAGATCTCTAGCTGGGAGAGGACAGTTTCATCTATTCAAGTCAGGCTTGGCTTTTGCCTTGCATACATTTTACTTATGAAATGGTAGTTGAAGGAGTTGTATTTACGTAGCAATATAGTTAATGTCATATTTTGGGAACTAAGCCTTGATGTCAATAAATAGATGGAGAGCTGTAGAGCAGATGCACAGTGGTAGCTTTCAGTTCATTTTGATGCATTAAATATTCATAATAAGCTCAGCTGAAGGAGAAAAGAAATGTTTCATTGAACAGGTAAGGAGAAGCTAAAATAGTTGATGCTTCTCCAGAGAGTAACGTCTTACTTAATGTAAATTGAATGAAGGTTGCTGTGGTGAAGGTGAGATGCAATATTAGGTACTTCCACAATTGGTGCTTGCTTTCTGTAAGAGATTGTTGTGCCAGTGACATCACTCTCTAAAGTAATAGCCAAGAATGACTATTCTGGGCAATTTGTGTAGGCACAGCAGAGGTTTTTCCCTTCTTTTTTTCCATAGCTTTGGACCTACAAAAGCCTGTGTAAGGACTTTCTTACATTTAAATGCCACATATTTACAGCCTGGAAACAAATCTTTCCACACTGTGCTTTCCAGGCATGGCCATACTGTCACTAAGTGGGTAAGTCCTGTATCTGTAGGCTTCTCTCACCACCTCTACACATGCTCCCGTTTGTTCATGGTTTGCTGCTAATCTGAGTCTCCATCTGTAGGTGCTCTACTCTCTACCTGATGCAGAGACACTTTTGCCTCTGTTTCTGTGCAGTTTCTAGCCCAGGTAGGACTTGGCCTCTGGCAAGGAATCAGGAGCTCTGGGGTGACACTAAAAACTAATGCAATGTGCATATATAAATATGTGATTCTGTATGTTTGGGGGTAAATTTTACATCATAGAAAGCTTTGCATTGACAGCACAATGGTGGAGCATGATACACACAGTTGACTTATGTCTAGCTCCTAGCCTCGCGGGGCTCAGTTATGCTGCATGTGGGCTGTCTAGCTGTAGGGATAGGAGTGATTCTTCTGCTTTCTCTACAGCTGTTTTAATCTTCTTTATTTCATGTAAACGTAATAAACTTTAATTAATAGAAGGTTAATAAACTATTGCTGAATTTGCAGCTGTGTGCAGGGGAGTAAGGTTGTCTTCTTGCCAAGACCTACTCCTTTGTTCTTGCCATTCCTCTTCCCCATTTCCTCTAGCCCAGAAGTCTCCTCCTCAGCCTGATGTCTTCAGCTCTGCTCAGTCTCCCTCTTCCATTCCTACCTTTTATCCTACAAAAACGAGAATATATTTACATGAGTTACAGTGCAGGTTTATGGTCATGGCTTTATCAGAAAGTTGTGGAGCCAGGCAGTGAGAGAACGAGGGTGGACAATCGATGGCAAAGCAGATAGAGAGGAGAGACTTGTCCTTCTGAAAATTACACTCTTGTGTATTTGTTTATTTTTAGTCCACTACTACAAAAACAAACTAGGCAAAAAAAAATATTTTTGTTTGTCTGCTGGTAAAGAGAGCTCAATGTCATCTTTTGAGTTTATAAAAAGCAGTACTGCTTTTAATGGGAGTGTATAAAAAAATCTTTTATGTCAAGAAAGTAATGGCAGGTCAGGTCTTGTGTTTATTAAAAGGGAGGGAGCTAGAAAACAGGCAGCGCAAGATCTGTGCTTTCACCTCCAACAACCTCTAAAGAAGTCATGGGAACTGAGATGTAAATGCATCGAAGGGCTTTGTTTTCAAAAGGAATGTAACAGATTGCTCTGTTCATCCTGCTTACGATCCCTGAATTACACAGCTGCTGATATGTAGCAGATGGATTGGTGGAGTTTTCAAGCATCACCTTCATGCCTTGCACACAGTATCATGTCCTGGTCCTCTTTGACAGACCCACTTCAGTTTTCACTTGGGCTGTTGAGTTGCTGTATAAAATATTGACGCTGAAGGAAGAAAACTGCCTTTTTACCCAAGTGTAAATGATCTTGAAACAAAATACATGGGATAAAAGAATGATTTCTTAGGCAGGTTTAATGAATAATTGATTTCTGCTTCTCATGGCGTTATCAGTGTGATTAAATCGGTGGCTAAAGAAGTAAGACAGAAGGTGTCTGCTAAGACACTGAATCTCTTTATCTGACCACTGGGAAAGTACTGCCATCTGTTATTAGAGGCTGTCCTGCAGTCATGCAGGTTCAGGATCTGTCTTGTCACTAAAAAGTCAGTCTTGTGTAAGTACCAACATGATAAAAATCCATGTATTCAGTCAGTTATCTGCATCCAAAAATAACCTAAATAAGCTTGCTTCCTTCCCTGCCAAACCTGCTCTTGGCTTTGGAGGCTGTACATTGAAATGATTCTTGCTTTGTGCAGATCGGCTTTGCACAGCGTATGTGGGTATTGGCATGTGTTTCCATTGGATCTGTCACAGAACTACTGGTGATCACTAACTTGGGTCACTCACCAAGCCCCAGAAAATGGTTGCTGTTGTGATTCCTTTTGCTCTGTTAAGAAGTATGTTAAAAATTGGAGAGGCCTGAGGAGTAAGAATAGGGGATAGGAAAGCAGTCTGGATGCAACTGGGCTTCACCAGCGTGTGTATCTTTAGAAAACGTACTTATGTGGGACTGTTGTTTCTTCCCATGGGTTTTGTGTTGGAGAAATAGGGCACAGAGGGTAATTGCAGAGGCCAAGCAAAGATAAAACTAAAGGGGAGACCTCAGCCTGCAGCTGCAGGCACTGTAAGCAAACCACTCATTTAGAAATTAGTGTTATAAATTTATTACAATTAACAGCTACTGTTGCTTTATTCTGCAAAATTAATTCTGAGAAGCAGCTTCTGACTTTCTTCTAAGTAACATCTCTTGGACACCGCAAGGGTCTCTTGGAATAACACTCTCCCATGTGCGTCCTCACTGTCACACATACCAGCTTCAGATCCTGCATACAGTGAGGTGCTAGAATATGTTTTGCTGCAAAGCTACAAGTCCACATGGAACAGGAAATCTAAATACCATATTGCTTGGTATGATGAAATGGTCTGATGCCTTTTGAAAGTCAATGGAGATCTTTTTGCTGGCTCTTGCAGATGTTGGAGCAGCCCCTTGCATAGGAGGAGTCTCATCCAGTGGCTACTGAAGTCAGTAGAAAGACTCCTGCTAAGTTGCTTTTTTTGTCTTGGGGTCAGTCTCTTAGTTGCACAGACTTAAGGAAATGCTCCATTCACATTGTTAGCAGCACTGATTGTGTTATAAATACTACACTGAGCAACTGGTCCCAGAGAGCTAACATCTGTTCAGTGATATTCAGTCATGCATACTGTAGTCTGTGTCTCTAAGTGTGGGGACGTTAATGCTTTCGTTGAATCACCATAATGATAATACAGTAATCATCATCATGTCAAAGTCGCAGCAGTAGTGACCTGGCAAGGCGCAGTTCTTGCATCATGCTGTGCTGCAGCTATGTTCAGCCAATGCTCTTGTCTGAGCTAGTTTGCACAATGAGCACACCCTACGTTTTAATACTGGTTTTGCCATTAGTATTTTTTGTCCTCAGATCATTGCATCTCTCATTCTACACTTGTAAAATGAGTTTTGCCTGTTTATCTATTTCTCAGGGGCATATTGGTGGCATAATTATTATCTACGTAGTGTTTTGATTGTAGAAAATGACAAGTATAATTACTGGTTACAAGTTAAATTGTGCACCTACCAAAACCACACAGCTGCCATGAGATGTATCTCTTAAATTCCTCACTTACTTGAAGGCAAACCAAGTATTTGGTCCTAACTATAATGAATCTAAATCAAGATGTACCCGTTTGATTTTCAGACACATAACATTGGTGGATGCTGCAGTGACAATATATACTGTCTGAAATGTTCATCTAAATGACATCAGGGAGAGCCCATGCTTGTGTGGAGGCCTTTATAGACCAAGGGCAAACTGCTTACTCATGCACAGATATGAACATGCATGTGCGCATACCCCAGCTGCTGCTGAAATCTATGAATTAGGGATGTGCGCAGTCTTGCTGACAGATTTTGTAAGAGTCTTGAAAAGTGATGGTTTTGTATGCCCAATGCTTTATTATGCATACGAAATATATATTAGTAAAACTGAATTTTGATTCCACAAGATGTATTTGCGTGACTGGGTGTGGTTAGCTTTCTGTAGTCCAGCTGCCGAGCTTTGAGCTGAAACAAGGAATTCTCAATGGGAAGAGTAATTGTTTCAACTCAGAATTAAGTGGCTAATCATTAGGAATTCAATTGGCATTAAGTGCACAGCATTAATCATGATACACTAATGTGTCATCGATGTGGATGTAGGGTGTACTCCACTGAAATTTGCTAATTAATGTATGTGGTTTTTATTAGAAAGGGTTAATGCGTGCTCTGTTGTTAAGCAGGATATGGGAGTGTCAGAGGCTGAGAATTAAGGGGTTTTCAAGAGGCTGCCCTGCTGTTATGTAGTTCAGAGCACACATTAGTGAGGGCTGAAACCCTTAGAAAGGTACCTTTTTTTCTGAAATCCGATACTAAAGTTGACACTGAAGATGTAGCTTGAACAAAGTAGTGTACAATGCTAAATACTAAAATACTACGTGCCCTAAATGTCCCTGCATCATGACCAGGGAGTCCCAGCTTGCACCAAGAGTGCAGCTGGGTTGCATGTAGCTGGGACATCTCAAGCAGGGGACAGAGATGCAAGTGCTGCTTTCAAGCATGAGGTAGATCTGGTCCACTGTGGTGGGGCGGACATTGCCACCTGCCTGACAACTTTCACCAGCACCCTCAGACCCCAGAGGCGTGGACCAGCTGTGATCTGCATCCCCCCCAGGCTGTGCTGGACCTCTGCATCACAGTCCTGACACTAGAGAGCCAGAGTCCTGTACCTGGGGTGGTCTCTGCATGTTCTTGCTACCACCTGTGTTACTCCAAAATGTTTTTGATCTCTGTTCTGAAACTACTGAAAATATGATACTATAACATAATGAATGATGGTGAATATTAAACTGAATGGCATCTGGCTTATTCTAAATAACTTCAGCTAAAATGTTGCTATTTCCCTGTATTGTGGAAAATTCCCTGCTTCCTAACCAGCAGTTACTGCATGTCTCTGAAACAAAATTAGTCATTGTATTCATTTGCTTTGCAGCAATACAAACTCCCATGTTGAGAATTAAAAAGTCTCCTGTGTTTAATGCCTGAGGGCACAAATGTAACCTGTTTAAATATCATTCTTCAATTATCCTTTGAATCATCTGCCTTCCACGTCTTCCCAGACACTGTAAAATACCCTTCTGACTACCTATCAAAAAATAGTACATCTGTTCTTTCAGTTCATTTCCCTAAACTGTAATCAAGCACTGTTTCTGTAATAAAAATGAAAAGAAATGTCTAGCTGGAACAGCATTCTTCACTTTTATTATTGAAAAATGTATTAATGTTCCCTTATCAAATATATCCATTTAACAAATCATTCCATTTTCTTCCATCTTCAGCTTTTTTTTTTTAAAAAAAGGCACAGAGAGCCATTCTTTCCTCGTCATAAAGGCCAGGCTTGATTTGTTTCTTATGCTATAATCTCATGAAACCTAAAAATGGATTATGGTAAATAGCCTGTTGACCTCTCTTTTGTTTAAACATAGCTAAAAGATTAAAGACCCTTACTATATCTGGTCTAAGTTGTCATTTACATTAAAGCAGTGTAGCACAAGCTGTTAGTGGAAATTATATTTAGGCATCGGGTAAAAGCTTGTGTGTCTTAGGTTGAAGTGTATTTCCAGCCTGGCTTTGGCAATTAGAAAAGTGAGTGATTCATTCAGGTTTCTGGTGGTTAAGTCTCAGGGACAGGCACTCTAAAGTACTTTCAAAAGTGCTTCCTTTTCTCTCTCTATTCAGAGGAAAAGAAACAGAGGGAGCACTTCAACTCCTCAACTCGGAGGCTTATTTTTTCCGTTTGTTGTAGAGGCTTTATGAAGTTCCTTGAGTTGGCAAAGGGATGCAGACCAGGCATCTTAGTCTGCCAAATCCAAACAGTGTCATTCTGCATCCACCCTTTGCTCACTTTCTGCTGGCCTAAGGGTTACACCAGGTTCATGGCGGTGGAGGGTTGGCCCAAAACAGCCATGGCCGGGTGCGTTCTTGTGGATCCTCGCAAGGCAGCAGCAATATCTAGACATGTGTCTGAGTGAGGTTTGCTTTTGGGCAGATTCCAGCCACATCTTCCCAGGTGGATCTGTCCAGCTGCAGGAAATGGCACTCTGTGGTCCAGCTCTCTAAAGTGTGAAGAGAAACGGTGAACGTCCCAACTTCCCGAGCAGCAAAACGCAGGCTCCCCAGTGCTCCCTCCTGGTGCTGGGCGAGCTGATGCTCAGGAACTGCTGCTGTGCTGCACCAAAGGGAGCTGAACAGACCAAATGGACCAGAGGATCTCCTTCAGTGGCGGCTAAACACCATTAAAAAGCTGTGTATAATCCCTGAGGCCTGTTTAGCTCAGGAAGAGGGGGAAAATGTATTGGTTTTAAGAACTGTAATTAGAGATAGTAGCTTAGTGGTGGTTGTTTTCCCAAAAGACTGAGATACTGTGGATTTTCTGAGATCCCCAGGTGTCTAGGATGTAGACACTTTGAAAAATCTCACTCAGGGACTCTAGAACGCAGTTAAATCACACATTAACATCAGGCTCGGTGGGCACCCAGCAATGTCAAAAGCTAGGCCTGGAGCCGAGTGCATTCAGCAGCTTCCTGGGTAGAAAAGGCCCCTGAGCAGCAGAGCTGCTGCATGCTAGTGTGTGAGGTGCTCCATCAGACCAGTGCAGAAGCCAAGCACTTGGCTCCTGCTCATTCATAGCGTATATACTTTCAATAAAGCGGAGACAATTGTGTGTGCGTATTCAAGGCGGTATTCATCTTCATGCAGTATTTGACGCTAGTAATTACCAGCGTTTGGCTGTTCTTACAAGTGTTGAAATCCTGAGGAAAATATAAGGTCCATTAAGACTTGCTGCTTCCCCAGGCATACAGATAGCACACAATGTGCAAGCACTAGGATTTCTAAACTGCTTTTTTAATCTTGAAACATCACGTGTGTACTTATTTCAATGTGTCTGTAAAAAATAATCACACAAAAAGGAAACCGTTGTGGGGAAGATAATATTGTGGGGAAATGAATAGGTGTTTTGGACCAGTAGCTTCTGAAAAAATGAAAATCCATGATTATTCAGTAGTGAAGGAAAATAAAGCCGGGGGGGGGGGGGGGGGAGGGGGGAAGTCCTGCTGATATGCCCTTTTAGAACAGAGCTAACATCAGTAATTCTTGCTTTGTGCATTAAGTTTTAATGTGTAGACAGGCACTCTGTGCATAGCTGGGTGTCTGTGGAGTCATCAGAGAGCACTAATAAATGCCTGTCATATCAAGAATACATTACAGAGAGAGCCAAGTTAAGTGAATCTTTTAGTTACCATTAGTCATTTTTCATTAATATTTTTAACTGCAGTATTACCCACTACGCATTAGGTAGGATAGAGGGGATAATGCCTGTGATGTGCTTTATCCTGTAAACAGAGGTTTCTTCCAAAATGGGTAGTGGTGGTGGTGATCAGGATGAATGTTTCAGCTGTGATCTCACCAGTGTCCCTTTTTTTTTTTTTTTTTTTTTTTAATTTAAGACTATAGTAACCCAGATGGGAAAGGAAACAATTTCATCACATGGCTTGGCATTAAACAGCACCCACCATTTACATTAATGGCAATTGAATAGTAACGACTGTGCTGGAAATGGAATATCCGTAAGCATGTTTAATATTGGGTATTAAAAATAGCATCTAGAAAGGAATTTCCACAATACCAAATGTGTTATTCCAATCCAGTGTGTCCTGTTTTGGTATATGTATCTGCTGCTACAATCCTGTTTAGCCGTAACCTTTGAAGGACAACCAAACCGGGACCGGCCAGGGTGGAGGCGGGAGAGTGGCAGGGAATTGGCCATGACCCTGCAGGTCCCGCTCTGGTCTCAAGTCGCCGCTCGGCAGGACTACCTCTTCTGACACGTTGCTCACTTGAGGGCTGGATGAAGCTGGATTCCTGAAGGTCTGTCAGCATGAAAGAGTTACGTTTGATTTTACTTGTGCTCGTAAATTTTTCCGCAGGATAACGTACCTCTGCCAGCTTACACTTTTTGCTTTTAATCTGTTCTTTTTCATCACTTTCTGTTCTAAAGTCCCAAATTCTGAACTATATATCCCACAATAATGGCATGGTTGGGCATACATGTGAAGATGTATCCTTCCCAAGATGCTGAGCAGTTAACAGATAGAGTAAGAGGTACACACTTCATTTGTATGATATAAAGGCTTTTCAGCATGGATTTAGGATTACTCTCAACTTTGCATCATTCTCAACTTACATCAATACTGTTCTGTTTGTAAAACTACTCTCCAGTAACCAGAAAGGCTCCGAGAGAGGAAATTAAAATTTTAGGAACTCTTACAAATTACTTTACACAGTTTTTTTCTCAACCGTTACAAAATTGAAAATAAAGTCTGATGGTTCAGTATCTCTGCAAGCTAGAAAGGGACATTGTAATTATCTTTGGAAAAATGAGACATTGCCTTTTAAAGCATCAAAAGCTTCAGTCTCTGCTTCTGATGAGTTGTGAAATATCAGCTCCAAAACATGTAATTGTTTTGGAACTAAAATTTGCACATATTCCAACTCAGGCTAATATTATCCAGTAGGAAATGAATTCACACTATAGAAGGAAATATATAATTTTTTTTTTTTCCTTTGTGAAGCAAATTACCCTTGCTACTATTACCTATATGAAGTGGCCCAATTTATTTTGTTATATGTGTTCCAAAAGTAATTTATGCATATGTATAGACATGAATTTTTTATTTTCTGAAGGATGCTGAACTGCCAGATGTGGATTTAACCACAAGTCAGATATGTTACAGCTTCCGCTGCTGTTGTCTGGGGACAGTCACCCGGGCAAAAAGAACAGTATCCAGCCGTGAGTTCCTTGCAACATTTTCTGTGACTGCCAAGTAATTCTGTGCCTTGAGGATCAGGACGTGTGTCAGCGGTGAGTGGGATGGCAACCACGACATTTGTTTCTATGCAGCACTAAATGACTCCTAAATTTTAACGCTATATCTGGTGCAGAAATAACCTTTGTCTTTACTGCTTGATTTTAGAGTAAGGTTCATGGGGGTGACCCAGAGAGCTACAGTCAGCTACCGGGATGTCGTATGAGCACTGTGGCCCTGTGGTGCAGAGCAGTGATTAGGACACGGCTGTAAATCTTTGGGGGAAATAAATTTAAGGGATGCTATCAAGCTGCAGACAATTTGCATGCCAGATGAATCTCAGGAAAAGTGATTGGGGCACATAAATATTCCACCTTTCTGGGCTGTGACTGTATGCTGATTATCTAGCGGCAATAGCTTCTTTAATGAATAGAAATACTTCAGTTTCACATTCTCCAGGGCTTAATTTTTGTAAGTGAACTGCTGATTCAGTTCTACCTCACAAAATAACTCAGTTTGGCAATAATTCAAGGCTAAAAATGTGAGCTGTAACTGCCTACTATTTATCAAACAAGCAATTACATGGAACAGTGCATCATTCCATTGAACAACGTTTAAATTCTTCTCACTGTGTTTTATAAAGTAACATCTCCTGGTTTTGCTTTTGTTACTCAACGGCTCCCAGTACTCTGGCTGTAGGCAGCCCAGGACTCATTAGAAACTTCTGGCAGCCCACTGCGATGGCTCTTCGTGATAGCATTTTCTCCCCGCCTCTGCAGGTTTTGAAGGGTCAAGGTTGGTGAAGAAATGCTAATGTGCTTTTGTTGCTGCTGAGTTTATCGATCCTGTACCTAGATTGAATCATCTGGCTGGGCCTTGATCTGCTTTCTGTGTCCTTTCTCTCGCTCAGCAGCCACTTGGCACCAAGTGTTTTACCGGAGTGTTGCTAGCGCAAGGTCCCTTGTATATCATATGCATACATCATCTATCTATCGTATGTACTTCTTCAGATCTTATCTAGAAAGCTGCAGGGATGTACACTAGAGCTTAGATTTTGACCTTAAGACTTGGATGGACCCCTTTGTCCTCAAAGCATCTGTACGCCTTAAATTTGAAGGCCAGCATACGTCTTCATTCAGCCCCATCTTTCAGTGGTGCTGATGTTATTTGCTGTATTCATGTAGCCAAGCCTGACCTCCTCTTGGCTCTGTTAAGGTAAGAGGGCCATTGAGTTAATTGGTGTTTGGATGGGAATGTCATGCTGTGGAGGTGGCGAGAGGAGCATGTTCTTCCCTCTCTGTGCTCATTTCTGAAGCTATGGTCCCAGGACAGTGGTGGAGGTGTGTTTTTTAGGATTGCTATAAATAGCACTCCAGGCAGACAGCACCGTGGGGAATTTGAAAGCATAACTCTGGCATAAAATAGCTGCTGTATAAAAATGTTAAATACGGGGGTTGTGTGCTCTTAGCTGACACTGGGAAAGGCTTCTTGAGCTTGTCCTTTAGAAGCTCAGTTTGGGCTCTGAAAATTGGACAAATTTTTATCTCTTCTTTTTCTTCCCCGCCTCACTGTGTAATCAGAAACAACTGTTCAGCAGGGTAAATAACATCCACAGGGAGGCTGGTGCAGGCACTGTAGTTTCCAGTTTGGTCTCTTTTTGCCCCCATTGCCAGTGTCTCAGAGGATGAATGCAATAACTTTGCTGAACTCCTTGCCTTTGTTGTGGCGGTAATTGTCTTGAGTCTGAAATACTCTCAACGGGATTGTTTGATGGTGGAAAAGGAGAAATAGGATGTAAGATGGGCTTTTCTTTTTATCGGGACTGATTCTGAAGGGTTGAAAGCAGCAAAATCCTGCAGAAATTTGGGCGGCCGGGGCTTGGGGTTTATTTTTAATCACTTAGGATTGTGTATAAATAAGCAGGTTTGTGGAGTAGCATGGTGCTGGTTTTGCATTAATGCTTTTCAGAGCTAAGGCATGTTTTGAAGGAGGGAAGTTCTCGTTTTTAGTTTCTGTAAATGCTTCAAGGTGGTTTCGTGGTTTGGGTGGATATACAGTGATCACCATTAAAAAATTCAACATTTACTACCAATTTAAGGCTAAACCTGGAACAACACAGGATTTCCCTGAATTTGGAATACATAATGCTTCCGTCAGTTGGGACACTGTGATCTGATAAATAGTGATCTCTGTAGATAGCCATATAAATTAATATCTAAGCTCACGTGGAAAACATGTCCTTCATAGATAATTCTCTATCTTTTGATAAAAGCCTTGAAAACCACTGGCAGAATACCATTTCTGTTGCTTGGTTATTTTTCCCCTGTATTGCAGACATCCTAGCAAACCCAAAATTGAAGTCCTAAAAATTGCATTATGCTGTCAACCCCTGTCACAAGAGTACAATAGTTGTTTTATCATTGGTAGTTGCTGCTGTAAGTAATGATTTCTAAGCTATACCCCTAAATTTGAGCAGTATGCAGTAAGTCCTATATCCTAAATCAGTTCAAAATGGAACAGAGATGAGATTCCTGCCTGTTAACATGAGACTAGAAAGGATTAATAAAACCTAAAAAAAGAAGTCCGTTATGGCTGCTGCAGTCATAAATAAGCTTTATAGTTATGTCTCACCACCAAACGTCAAGGTACCTCTGGTACTGCAATGTAGTAATTTTCAGTCTTGTTCCTTGGCATTATAGAGATGGAATTGGATTTGCTAGGTGTTGTCTCTGCTGTCTGCTTCCTGAACTCTCTTTTGACCCTTTTTTTGATGAGTTGACTGCTTGCGAGACACCTGGCAATTACTGTTCTTTCAAGAACCTGAACTCATATTAACAGGTTAGGAGCCTTGGTGACATGCCATGAGCTCATTAGGTGTGTACACTAAATAAATATTGTGATATAAGGGACACTGAAGTGAAAACCAGTAGAGAAACCCCTGCTACCTTCCAGCAACACAGAGCAAATTCTAATGTATTCTTCAATACATGAAAGGGCTGGACTTATCACAGGATGCTGTTCACCTTTGAAGCTTTTCATGCTGTATTGAGTGAGGCTCTCAGTCAGTGTTTTAAAGATTTTTTATTGCACCCCTCACCGTAATTCCTGGGCTTTGCTGGCTTCTGCGTTCCCCTGGCTTCTTGCGCTGCTGGATGCCGAGACCTTCATTCAGCGGCGTTCTTAGGCAAGTGCCAAGCTTCAAGAGCAAACTTGAATAAATTGCCAAATTGAGGCTTCTATGGGGAATGCTGTATTACTAAATCTTCATCCTTTTTACATAAGATATTAGCTGTAGTTGCCATCTGCCAATCTGACTGTGTGGGTGAATACCGAAGAGGCAGTGATTAGGGAAAATGAACTATGTGCTTGTTCTTCCTTTGCTTTCTTCATTATTCATAAATTCACAGTTAGTGTCTCGGTAGTTAATAATTCTCTATACTTCTGTACATCAATCAGAGGATCTCTAGTACAATGTGAACATCAATGACTTAGCATCCTCTCACCTTGCTGTGGGCACTTTTAATCCCGGTGCAATGTCTTCCCAGTGTGCAAGTATGCTCTGTGTTGGCCTCAGAGCACTCAGCTTTTCTTTTTTAAGGTCATTACTCCAATGTACTAAAACCAGCCATCTAACCTTAAAGTCAAACTCATGAGCTAGAGTATAATTTAGACTTGTTTCATATTACTTTATGGGCCCATTTAGTAATCAAATCCAAGGGAATATATGTGTATGTATTTTACAGACTGAAGATTCAAAGAGAGGAAGAGAGAAAAAGTGATTAACTCTCAAGTTTTAAATAACTGCAAAACCAAGAAAGGAAATTTTGAGTTAAATCTTTAATGTACAACCCCTCTCTCTCTACCACTCAATGTCTAAATTACACCAATTCGAATCCTCTTTGGGCTGCGTGGCCCAGCAGAGGCCATCAGAGATGATTTATTAGAAGAGATACTCGCTTTGTTTTCTAGGATGCCGTTTGAGACTAGTACAGACTCCACCTGTTGTTGTCCCCTGCGCCACCCCAGTCCAGCTGGCAGAAGGGTTTACATGAGTGCTTGCTAATCTACTGCAGGCATCGTTAGCTGGGGTTTAGGTTAACGTGGTGATGAATGTAGGAGGGGAATGCCATCTCACCTTGCCTGAAATGGCTTAGAGAGACCTGCATGATGCTTTCTGCCACCAGAGTTGCCAGAGGTTCTGGCTGATGCACATGGGAGCAAATGAAGAGTGCTGTTTGCCATGTCTGTGCTTTGGAAGTAAAACACAGCGACTTTTTGTTCTTGTTTTTCAGGTTTAGATTCACACCACTGGCAGAAGGAGAATTGCTGGTGGGTTTCTCTTACCTGATGGCTTGGTGGATGTAGCTAATGCCTGTAATGTAGCAATATGAAGGATGTTGCATCAGGTCTGTGACTTAGGACACTAGTTTTTGGAGTCAAGAGACCCCAGATCCACTTTCTGCTAGAATGGATGTTAGTTATTTGTACAAAACGATACTGACCACTGAGACTGAGCAGGCTGCAACCATCTTGCCTGATAGCTAAGCAGCAGGAGTGAGTGGGGGAGAGACAGTACCATGGATCGTCCCACATACTGCTCTCTGCCCTTTGGAGTGAAATGACAACCTTCATTTTCCTGTCTGCTTTGAGTTTCTCACAAGTGACCAAAACTGTTCCAACCTTGTGTTGGAAAAAAAAAAAAAAAAAGGCATCTGGTTTGGTTGAAAACTTCACATTTTACACTGGGCAATAATTTCTATATTTATACACGTGTTTCAACAGCTCTGGGTGTTTGTTATTAATGTAGTGTTATAAATAAAGCATGTTTGTAATAAATACAGCAGAAAAGTTTTGGTCTAAGAGATTGAAATAGATGAAATATTACTTAAGAGAGAATGAACAAATTAGGCCAACTGGGTATCCTTAAATTCATGGAAACCTTCATTCTGGATTTGTCTCTGGTCTCCTGATTCAATCAGTATCCCAGCAGCCTTTCTAATGAAGTTATGTCTTATCTAATAAGCTTTCTAGGCTTATTAGGCATTGTTTGAGTTTTAAGATAAGATTTCCAGCTAAGAAGGAGAAAACTCTAACCATTAGAAATCTCTCCAACGGAGTGGGTAAGTTTTCTGTGGCTCAGAGCAGACTCACAGTTGGCAGGATTTGAAGTGGTCACAGTATTAAACACTGTAGTTTGCAAAGGAGGGTCAGTTTAGTCATTGCTTACGGAGGTGCTACAGTGACAGTTTTGGCTATCTGTACAAAGGTTTGAGTTTCAGCTTCAGCTTTAGAGGACTTTCACTTCTCCTTCACGTTTGATTTTCCTCATAAGCCTTTGCCCTAAGCCTGCCCTTCAGCAGGATTGTTTAAATGCTGCTCTAACATGAAGCTGCCCATGTCTTCATCAAGTAGGCTGTTTCTGATGTCACATTCATTGAAATCTATTCCCATTTGCTTGATCTTGATTGCACTCAGTTGGCAAGGTGATGTGTTGCGTGATTCATTAAATGTCTGACATGCCAGGCCTTTTCAAGATTGACAAAATAGGCATGGTGAAAATGTCAGTAATCTTCACCATAAATGCCAGTCATTTTCTTATCAGCATGCTTCTGTACAGCTATTGTGTTTCAGTTTTTTCACTTTCTTCCTGCTCAGCTTTCATAACATAAAAAAGTTGCAGTGGTAGCTGGAGGTAAGTCTGCTGTTTCCACCCTGGAAATTACAGCATCATGGGATCTTTTCTCTCTCCTCTGCTTCGCGCTCCCTCTTTCCTCTTTCTCTCCCTCTTTCTTTCAGTGCACCTGAGAGCTTGACGCTGCTGGGTCAACAGGGTTTTGTATACAAAGAGGTGGAAGGATGGGGCTGCTTAGGTCCAAGTCTCTTCTGTACTGAAACATGCTTGCTGAAGTTTGCTGAGTGGCTCAGCTGATACCCTCTGCCTCGAGACCGTGGTGTTTACCAGCAAGAGTCAGCTATTGCAGCAGTTCAGCACAGAAGATGTTGAGTGCTGCAGAGGCTGCACATCGCAGTTTGCTTTCTCCTAAGTAGTTCTTTGTGTAAAAGGAAAATTCATTTATCAGCATAATAGCTGAAACAAAATGTATTTGTAACCTACACGGGGTTCTGAAGGAAAGAGCAATAACATTTGGTGATAAACCAAAACCTTCACCAGAGTCCTGCTTTCAAATCATCAGCTTTGCATAGATCTGTTACTAAGAAAAACATGCAGGTGGAATAAAATAACTATTAATACAAGCTCCAAATGTAGTGTGTAGAGTTTTACAGTGAAAGCAGGCAGTGCTGGGAGAGTTGTAATTCCTCCTTTTGTACATACACATTGTTTCTCTTTAAAACACTGAGTTTATATTCTAATGGAAACAGACCTGATCCTGCCTTTGCATGGGCTTTATAGGCTTCTTAAAGTCAATGGAAGCATTTATGGGAGAACAGAACTGGACCCCTCATGTTTCCTGCTTCTGTAGCAACTAGACTAATATGTATTTGTCCGGATGTAAGTATTAAAGGCACCAACTCTTCCAGAAATGGGAGAATAAATACAGAATATGCTGCTGTACCCGTAATATATGTTGGTGACACCTGCAAAGTTTAATGTTGTGTTATCTGTCATCAATACATGGCAGCCTGGAAGTTTAAGGATGTGGAAACCTTTGACTACAAAGTGTATTTCTTGTTACTCTATTTGTGTCGTGTTCACCCAGTTAATGCCTCAGTTCAGAGAGCAAAGAGGAGAGGCTGCCAGGCTGGGAAGGCACAGGGACTCCTTCCACGCTCTCCTTTGGCATCCTTTACAACCTGCCGTATTTTCCTGGCATTTTAGGTTGGGGAGGGGAAAAAAAAGCTGCTTTCTAGGAAAGGATCCAGAATTATGTTTTCAGACTGGCTTTATCTGAAGGTTGGCAATGCTTTTAGCTATTACCCCGGGCACAGCTTTGGAGCCCGTAGGTTGCATGGAAGGGATGTTGGAGCTGAAGGCTCCTCCCTTGAGCTGTAGCTAAAGACAGTGAGGCTGCTCCTGGTTGGACATAGGCGGAGTAAGTTTGTATTATTCAGGCTTGAAGTGTAGGGGGGAAAAAGACAGCTCGAGGGGAAAAAACAACTAGCTTATTAGGCTAGGTTGAATGTAATAGCTCGTTATGGCTGGTGTGGTTTACCTGTAACAGCCACAGTCTCTGGGTTGCTCCAGGGGACTCCAGATTCCCTGTCAGTCAGGATTACGGATGTCCTGCTTGGAAACACCATTACTGAGCATGCTTCCCCCTCTGGCTTATTAGGAGCTGCAAAAGCTCTTCCAAACGTGCTCACCATGTAGTCTCAAACTTGTTTGGTCTTTGTGCTGTCCAGATAACATACTCCATGGTTACATTTGCCAAATCAGTATTAAAATGAAAAAAATACCAGTATGGTGCTGGGAAAGGAAATCCTTTTTTTCCTTTTCTTTTTTGTGTCCTAATCTATTTCAGAAAAAATCATAAAGTCAGGACCCCACTTTATGGGGCTTGACTTAGTCTACCTCTTAGTAAAGCTTAGTATGATATATACATCTCTCATCAGCATTTTGCCTGTTCTCTTTTGCCTCATCCTACTTCAATTTCTGCTCTCTATCACCAGCGATCTTCATCTCTTCTCCACGTGAAGAGAGGATAGAGAAATTAAGACTTCCCAGCCTAGCCTGTATGCTTTAACCCTTCTCTGGCATGATAAATTCCTGTAAAATAAAGAAAATTATACTAGGCAAACATTGTCAACTTATTCCAATTGGATGATAAAAGTATTTAGAACAAAAGGTCACATACTTAGCTGACATAAAATAGACATAATAGTGCTGAATGCTTCTACATGTGATAGTTGATACAGAATTTGACCTTTGCTTTTATGTTAATATTTGCCTATCTCATGCTGCTTCTGGGAAGATAAGTTACTTTCTTCCAGCCCTGTAAATGAAGTCTTAGCCTTATCTGTCTACTCAATTATAATTATTGTTAATATTATGCACTTAAAATAGTGCTTAAAAGGTGCAAATTGGGTAAAAATTGTGCTTAGTCAGGAAAAACTCTGCATTGCTCTAATGGATTGGAGATAAAATTCCACAGTCAACTGATACAAGTGGTGTTGGAGGCTGCTTTGACATTTCAGCTTGAACTGTTCCTCCAAACTTTACATTTGCATGAAATATTTAATCCAAACACATGACTTCTGGTTTAAAATGACAGCTGTTTCTTTTAATGTGCACAAAGATACTGCAAAAACTACAGGAATTTCTGTAATGAACTTTTAAAGTCCCCCCTCTTTTTTTTCCCTGGATCTCCTGGTGAGGATAACAGTTACTGCTCTTCACTGTTACTGTGTAAGAAAACCAGATGAAAACATTACCCAGACAGAGCTGTAGAAAATTTATAATTTAGTCTAAAACATGCGATTGAAGAAAAGGTTGCTTTTAGGTCTCCACTCATGCATTTAAACACTTGTTTAGGAGCCTCCGGAGCTGAGGTCTGCAGCCGTTCTCTGGCTGGAGGCATGCCGCTGCCTGCTGGCACCCTCCTGGCCAGGGGAGTGGCAGAGCCCCAGCCTGACAGCCAACGGGAGTCCTCTTAGGGACTTCGGTGGGATGAAAATGGGGCTCTGGTGATCAGGCAGGCTGCAGTTTCAGTATCCAAACAGTTATTAACTGAGAACTATGGAAAAGTCTGAAATGCATGCAGGCAAAGCCATGAAAAAAACCCCAAACTTGCTCCTTTACCCATCCTCTTTCTCCCAACAAGCCCAGATTTCAACTCAATAAAGGAAGAGTGAAGATTAAATCATGTCCTGGAATAAGAAGAAAAAATATGATCAGCATGAATAACTGTGGGCAGCTTTTTTGCCACTCCATAATGAAATAAACTGGGGTGGGAAAAAATAACAGAGGCTATTCCCTGAGGCAGGGAGGTGACAAGGGAGTAGAAGACAAATGACTGCGAGCTTTCTCCTCCAGGAGGGAGGAGAAGAAAGACCATTAAGCTCTGCAGCTGCCTGGTGTTGCAGCCTGCAAGGGGCATGGTGTGGGAGTCCAGGAGAGCTCTGCACGGAGAAGTGGTGGGGCAGGAGCATTGTCGCAGATAGCGAGCTTTCATTTGGGTGTGAGCTGAGGGGAGAGGACATGCAGACCTGTGGGACAAACGGGGCTGCGGCTCAGGGCATGGGTGGATGGCTTATTTTCTTGTGGTCTATCTTCCCATCGCCATGTTTGTTGTCTGCTGCTCCCTCTGTGACAGCAGTAGATTTGCAAAGTACTTTGTACTTTGCTGTACCGCTGGAGGTGCCTGCGAGGAGACCCGCATTGACCTGAAGGCTTGAGTTTGCCCTATGCCTTTGTTAAACCACACATATATTATAGGAGCACTGGGGAGTCAGTTGAAACCGTGGCCCCTTGTATGAGGATCTCGTCTCAGAAGTAGGTGAGCCAGATGAGAGGTTCCCATCCCTGTTTCACAGTTGGAGAAATAAAGTATAGAGAGACTACATCACGTGGTGGAGATCGCAGAGGAAGCCAAGGGGAGAATAACAATTGAATCAAGGTCTCAGGAAGGCTGTTCTTCGCCTTTAATTAGTCTGTCAGAAACACGCCATAGTTTCTTATACAGTGTATCAGTAATTACAAAAGCATACACAGCAGCCTGTCTTTGGAGAGATGCCCAGGCAGGAAAACAAAACTGTTTGTTGAGCAAGTAATGGGATTTGTATGAAGCCATAATAAATGAAATTTATTTTAAGGTAGCTTAGTAGATAGACGTTGGTGCAGGGAGGCAAGGCATACTCCGTACAGTGAGAAAATGCAGTCGTTATCATTTTATTAAATTACAGTATGAATATCCCTACTAATTTATTAACGAGTCTTTTAGTGGCTTTCTGTGTCTGGAAACATGATTAATATTGCTGGCAACAAATGCCACATTTGGCAGTGGATAAGAATGTAGCACCTTTTATTAGTGTGTTCAAGCAGAAGCGGAGCTTGCTGCGTGTGGCTTTGCTGCACAGTGATGTGCAGAGTGGTAGGTAGTGTCTGTCCCTGGGGACGTGCTCATCTCGACCCTTTTGAGGCAAAAAAAAAAAAAAGGCGAAGAAGCCTTATAGATCCTGCACCTTCTGGTAAGGAGAGTGATAAAAATTTGGACTGATACCTGCTCTTCTCAGTGCTTTAGGTGCCTGAGAAGAGTTTATTTCTGTTAACCCTCTAGAGGGGATTGCCTCACTGGAGCTCTCTGAATTGGCAGCATTATTTAGCACTCTGTATTTTGTAAAGATGATCCCAAAAAGGTGATGGAGACCAGCTGATGGCTTTTTGGTGTGTCTGTATGGCAAACAGTAACGATTTTGGTAGATTAAATGGCTCTCTTAATAGTTTCTTTACTAACGCTGGCTGAAGTTATGATGGCAATGACAGACCTGAAGGTGATCTGGAGGACATACTGAAGTCTGTGTGGGTTGGAGCTAGTCCCATTAACCTGTCCCTTGCCATGCCCCTGGTAAATCCAGCCACGAGGACCATTCCACAGTAACAGCACTGAGCTCAGAGCCCACCATTGCTGCTCTTGGATCTCCCGTCCTTCAGCAGGGCTGTGTTGCAGCTCTGCTCAGCGAAATTTGAAAAACAGTCTTGCAGGACCTCTACGCAGAGCTGAGCCCTCTCTTAGCTGCAGGTAGAAGTTGACTTTGGTGCAGTCTGCTGAGGGTTTTCAACAGAAATTTCCTGAGAGTTCACCGAAAGCCACTTTCCCATTCAGGGTCATTTCCACACATGACAGCAGCCTTTTCTGAAGGAACACCCTGAATTACTAGGAAAGTTGACCCATCTGCTGCCTTACTGAAGAATGATCTTCAATTCATCATCTGTTTGCAGTGAGCTGGGTGCTACTCAGCCATGGATTTGAGGGGGAGTTTGGCTTGTCTAAAGGTTTCGGTGTTAAGCCCACCGGGTTTAGCTGAGTCTTTCTTGGCACATAAAAGCTTAGGAGGCTGATAAGGCACACAAGTTCTGTTATTAATGAATTATTTCTTCTAAAACTTACTTTTGTCTGTGATGCAGTTGTTGAAGAATAGTTTAGAATAATAACCAGGAGAAACAGAAAACTAGAGACATGCTATGAGCTGCCCCATGCCTCTCTAGAGATTGTTGGCATTTTGCAAGTCAGACACTTAAAGAATTAAACGGTTAATATACAGCTGATGATAAGAAGCAGGGTTTGATTTAAATCCCCATTAAAGTCAATAGATATAATTCTAGTTGACTGCAGGGGTGAACTTTAGATCTGACCATATGCTCCTAATGCAAGACAGTCTATGTATTTGAAGTAACTGGACTGGATAGTCGTACAGGCAGGTTGTCTACTGCTGACAGCAAAAGTGCTGGAGGTCACTGGGAGAACTTCTCTGTTGCTTGGGAGAATGACGGATGCAAGCAAAATGTTACTTTCTCTAATAAAAGCTCTCAAAGTATTCAAAACTGTTTCTCCAGTTTGTACTGTCTAACTTCCTGGTCTGTTTGTTTTGCAGACAACATTATTGGGAAACTTCTTGAATGTGTTGTTTTGATCTATTTTTTCCTTTCTAATCCTAAAGGAAGTTGTTATTGAGAATGTGTTCCAGCAGCTTAGGAGACCACACTGCAATAGGCTTACGAGAATCTTTCATGTCATTAAATCTCCATGAAAATTCACAAACTGGATTAAAAAAATCCAGTTTATTCAAATGCTTACATTGTTGAAATAACTTTTTTTTTTTTTAATAAATCTGATGTAGTGTGTGGTAGTTAGGAATCTCTCTCCTAAGTGGACAAAAATGAACTTTACAATGAATTTCAACTAAAATATTTTAATTATTTTCCTTCCTACTTCTACATCTGATTAGAAGTCTGCAAGGGATAGGGACAACTCTCATGATCTCATCGTCTGTGGCATACCTCAGGAAGCGATGTAGCCTTGGTCTGGATAAAAGGGAAAGGATGAGGGTGTCTGTAAATGAGCATATGTTCCCTGTGCTCTGTAACCGTACCTTATGCCTCTGGCTTGTGTAACTGCAGGGTGAATACCTGCATACAAAGCAGTTGGGAAGTTCAGACCTCTGTCCTAAACCTACATTTGGATTCATTAAAGTCATTCGCCTTCTACTGTATCTCAGGGAATTGCCTAAAGTACACTGGGAGTCACCAAAGCCAAAGTTAGGGTTTTTATGATCATTGCAAGACCACCCACTGCCATGTGTGGCAGCGCTGACATGAGTGGCTATTTGTTCATCCCACAGCCTAAAAAAGGAGAAAGCAAATTCTCCTGAATGAACCCCCAAATCTCTTTTCATCCTGAACAGCTCAACATGGGCAGAAAAATTTCCTTTTTTATTATGTCTGTGGTGAAATGTGCTGTTAAAACCAATTTCCCCAGAACCAGTACACTTTAAGGGTGATTTATGCACTGAAGCAGGTCTGACATTTAGCTCCCTACTTAGTTCTTTATTGTAATGTTATTACCCAGGCCACCTCTACATTGAGGGCAAAAATAGCTTTTTGACTAAAAGTAAATTTTTGCAAAGGTGTTTTGTTTTTCATTAGTGATGCTTAGGATTTTGTTCAAAACAAATAGCCAATTAAAAATCCTCAGCCCAACACAGCAGTCAGCCACTGAAAGACAGAGCTGTGTGTTTGCAAGCCTTTATGTTTTCAGCCCTAGAAGGGAAAATATATACAGCAACTAAAGCACAGCACCGCGATCCATGCAACAACTTCACATTTGGGTGATGGTAATAGTCTAATGATGGCAATGTCAATCTCGGAGCAGGTTAATTTATTCTGCCCAGCAGCAGTGAATCTGTTGTAGATACACCCATAACTGAGATCTATCAGAACAACTGTAATGTATGTGGGGAAGAGAAAGCTATATACCAACAAAACAAATTTCAACAGAGTATGCCAGGCATCTCCTAAATGGGTGCTGGGTGTCCAAATTGCTCATGCTAAGCCTTGAAAGTTGCCCCCTTGACATGTGAGAAAGGATCTTTTGAAAGAAACGAAAGAGACTATGGAGATACTGTTTGGTTAAGCAGCTGGATGCTGTGGAAATTACTAGCATTAGTACATTCAAGTCCTAGTGTCCGTAGCAATTTTCAGTCACCCAGCACACGACAAAGTGAAACACTGGTATAAATGTGTTAACAGTGAGAGCTGAGCATAATAGCAGGCATTGTATTCTCATAATGCATTCAGCAACACGCTGTAAAAATTATCGGAGGAATATGTCAGCAAGATGTAAGCATTTGCTAGTCATCTGTCTTCTGGGATTTCAGCCTGGCAAAGGCCCTCGGTGACATATCTTCTTACTTCCCAGTATCAATACAACAACTGTTTGAATATTTCCATATAATTTTTTCCAAGGGGAATATAGAGGATATGAGAGAAGGAAAAGAGACTGAGATTCCTGTTCTACTCAGACTGGGGGGGGTGTCCCCCCCTCTCCATTAGTAAATTGAAAAACGCCATCAGTCTTGGGGAATGTTTGCTATGAAACAAGTAGTGGAGATGTCATTATAGCATTTTTCTTCTTCAAAGCTCTGCCCACCAGGGCCCATAATCCCAGCACAGAGGGATGCTGACTTCTTTGCTTTGCTGTCTTAATGTCAACCACTTTTTGGGGGGATTTTTGAAAATGGCTTCAGCAGCTGGTTCACAACCTGCTGCAGAAAAATTGGAGGTGAGATGCTGGTGTATCACAAGACACCGCCTGAAGGTGCATCCCTGCCTTTCCCTATTGAGAGGGGTTTAATATCAGTGAATGTAGGGCGCAGCCTCCAAGACAGACGATGTATTGTGCACTGTCGGGCAATGAACTCTATAATCAGGGAGTCCATCTCCATCTCGCCCTGCTGTGAACAGCGTTTTAAAGGCCCCTTTCAGCTCTCCAGGACGGCTTTGTTGCTGCAGCTTGCAGCGCATGCTGGGCTCCTTGGGACAGCAGCGGCTGGTGATAAACACAGAGCTAATAAGGAAGTACCTCATGAAGGTCCTTAGTGATCTGCTGATGGAGAAGAGCTATCTCTGGCACTCTTAAATAAAGAGTAGTTTTTTGTAACCCAGGACCTCTCGGGGAGATGAGGAATAGGAGTGTTTGGGATCAGATGCTCTCTTGACCTGGTATTGTTTGCTCAAGTTTGGAAACTTGGCAGCCTCAAGCTTTCATTAAATTTTGATTCTTGTGTATTTAGAAAAGGCTACAAGAAGAGGTACAGCAGTTTTGGCGGAGTTTTTCTGCTGATTATTAACTGTAAATTTTAATATGTGCTTTATGTTTTTTTTGTAAGGTAGGAGAACTTAGTAGCTCTTCTTTTCCTTTAAGTCTTTCGCTTTCTGTGTCCTTTCAGTGGCTGTTGAGTTTGTTCCCATTGAAGCGGATTTTGCCTCGAAGAGCACATGCCGTGGCGTTGGAAATGGGCAGAGGGCTCAAACTCTCACTGATGTTTTGGGGAACAGATAAATGTTTTAGTTTAGCTGCCGCAGTGATCCTTAACTGATTGGCCTTTGTGTCAGTCCTTGTGTGGAAGGAAGCCTTTGCTTTACCATAAGCAACTTAAGAGGTGCTCTGCTGAAATACCCTCATTTTAAATACACGCACTTTCATCTCTGTACCATTTTTCACCTTGCAAAACATCTTTTAATCCTTTCCTGGTTTCCACAGTGCCAGTTTCTTGATCACCTGTTGCGTAGCGTAGTGTTTTCCTTGACTGCTAATGAATTCCTGTCTCATTGTGAGTTATCTTGTCCTGGAAAGCTGTCAGCCATCTTCACCTCGCCAGGCAGGCTTTGCAAGTTAGAAGTAGTAGATAGACAGGAATTGAAGTGAGGTCACTCAGCTTTGCCTTCTCATTCATTCCTCTGGTTCTCTCACACTTTAGTAGTCACAAGTGGTAACATATTTTTGTTAAGACCAATCATAATGAGATTTTTTAGAAATCTCTGCAGCTGGATGTTTATATTGGCTCCAAGGTATGCTTCATGTGTATTTTACAGGCCAAAGAGCTAATTTTGAGAATCCGCTAGCAGCATTTGAATGCCCCATTATAATGCCTGCGTTTGTAAATTGAAGCTTTGAATAGCTTTGGTTTAAAAGCTGAGGGAATTAGATGGTCTTTAGACCAGTGCTGCAAGTTTAGGCCCTGATACAAAGTCAGTGGAAAATCAATTCGTCTTTCCATTTGCCTTAATGGACTTTTGGATCAGACCCATATTGTTAAAAGCATTTGAGTGCATGAATAGTGTCAGATTTTTAGACAGGTTTTTAATTTGCGAGCCTGAGTGCTTGCTAGTGGAACCCCAGGTATGTAGACATCTGCAGATGGGGACTTCTGCCTCCGACTGACTGAACCAGAGCCCATGTACACTTGTGTCCAAAAAAAGGGAAGCCCTCTTCAGCCTGATGTAAAAATCAGATGCTTTTCGAAGTAGTTTATTAAAGAAATGATAAATAATAGTGAAAAAGACAGTCCACCCTCCTCCTTCCCTAAGGAATGCTGGAAGTTTGGGGAAAAAAGGGGTTTTCTCTGTGTGGTGGTTTGGTGCTCTGAAGGTGTAACTGTGAGATAGTGCTCCAAGCCTACCACTGCAGTCATACAGAAACTGCCTTCACTGGAGTGCCACAGGGGCTGAAAGAGTATGAGTAGAGCCCTTGTAAAAGATAACAAAAAGTTTCCCTGTGTTAAAAAAAAAATCAGCAGAAGCACTACTAATTTACATCATTATGCTATAGATCCTTCAAATGCAAATGGTTTATTACTTTGCCCGTACAATAAATTCACTGCAAAAACAAGTCCTCACATTCCTTATGCTTTTAACCTTGGCCTTGACTGCTGAGAATGTTCTTTATTTAATGCTTTAGCATTCCTACTGCTTGGCAAGCTTATGGTTCAGCACATAAGGGGAATTTGATTGAAAGGCTGCGCTACATTTAGGATCAAATTCTCAGTGGCCAATTCACTAAGGATGCAGCACAGCTCAATGAAGGAACTGCTAAGGTTTGTGGAAGCTGAGGTTCGTTCTGCCGAAAAGCAGTTGCCTTTTTAGTTAGTGCAAATTGGCAGAAGCCTTCTCCAGCAGGTGCCTTGTTGTTCTTATCCTCCATTTGTGTGAAACCGACTCCAAGAGTGGCAGTGCCTCCCAGACGTGCCGAGAAGCCTCTAGGAGCTGGGATCTGCCATAAGGTGTGGGAGGGCAGCTTTGCACACTACATCTTGTACCTCCTATATATGAATCAAGGCAAATATGAGATAATACAGTTCTGCAAAAATGTCATAGAAATTTTAGTGACCTGCACGGTGCATGCCCACAAAGTAAGCAACTACCAGTAAAATATTTTGTAAAGTGTCTTCTGAGTTGCAATCTTGTATGTGAATTTGGTTCGTTTAAGTCCAGTCTGACTGCGGCTGGATACTTGATAGTGCTCTCTTTTTTCCTTTTCCCCCCTCATTTGTATAAGCTTTATGTCAGAAATCAGAAGTAATGAAACAAAGAGAAGATACTTGCATGAAGAAAGTCAAGGCCATTTGAAGCTTCTCGTATGACATTTATATCTCCTTTTGTTGCATTTGATCGTGTGGCTTGAGGCAGGAAAGGGAAAGGGTAGGAAATTTGCATGAAGATGGAATTACTTCTACGCTTTCCTCTTTGAATTTACATGGGATACTCAATTTTTTACTGAGGCCTAAGGGGTAGTTTCATCAAGGTCCACTTAGGCAGGAGACAGCACATGAGATCAGCCTTCCTGGCCCAGCCAGATGCTGTGTGTGACTTCGATGCCACACTGGGCAAGGACAGAAAAAACCCCATGCTCGCCTGCACAAATGCAAGAAGCGTTTGTCTGGGAATTCGACAAGGTCCTGGCAAAACGCGCTTGTAGTCTGGCTACTGAGGAGGGTCTACCCTACATGTAGCCCTTGGATAGCCTAAAGGAAGCCTGAGGAAGTCTTGGGAGTCTTCTCAATTCTGCCACAATGAAATATTACCTTGGCCCCTATCCTGGAGTGCTTACATGCTTTGCCAAATTTGAGCTCTAAGCAAATAATGAACCTGTATCACAGGCATGTTCCTCATCTTTAATCATTCTTGTGTATAAAGAGCTTTGATATTATTTGGATGGAAAGTTGCAGCTGTAAAGAGCAATCCTTGCTCTTATCAACAGAGTGTTTGCAAATCCTGTCAAACTTTCATTTTAGGGGAGTTTAAAACTACCTCATTGTCCTCATTTGAAATCCAAAGAAACAAGGTGTCCCAGCACTTTTGTAAACACATTGCTGGACACAGTAATACTTGTAAACTTCTAAGTGGCTGTCCAAGTCCATACAAAAAGTTAGTGGTAGAATAAGGAATTTCACCAGGTTTGTCCCCATCCCAGATTATGTCCAGAGAGCTGCATTACTCTGGCTGTAACTGTACAGCCACTGGGAAGGAAAAACCAAGCCCTATGTAAACTGCTATTTTAAAAGCAACTTGTAACCTTCCACAATTACTCAGTTCCTTCTTTTTAAGTTAGTAAAAATCTGATTTTCAGTAAAAACAGGGGCTCAGGGAAAGGTGCACAAGGGAGCTTGATGGCCAAACTACCTTGAAATTCAATAGAAATCAGGTACTTGAACTCCTTCCGTTTCATCTGAAAATCTCAGCCTTAGTCCCTCCATTGCAGTGGGGGTTTCTGTAGTCTGGTGAAAAATTGTTCCCTTTTAAGAGCTAAGTAAATCCTAATGATTTCAATCCATCTTTTACATGTGTTTGGGGGCAGGGGGGATGTTTGTTTATTTATTACAGGATACATTAGTTAGCTGTCTAGCGTCCACTGGCACAGAGAAACGCAATGAGAGACCCTATTCAAAACCAGTATTAGCAGTGGGTCGAAGCAGCAGGGAGCAGCCTTCAAATTTCATAAAATATGGAAGTGAACGTTGCCCAGATTACCTTTCCCTACTCTTTTTTTTTTTCCGTACACCATCAATGTAATTTTAAATAATTACATACCTTTTTGGTTTGCTTCTGTTTTTGTTTTTTTCCTGCAAGGCACTGGCTTTGCTTCAGAGCAGGGATTGAGAAGTTCACTGACACAGTGCACCAGGACTGAACATTGACGACAAATCTGGGTGTTAAAGAGCTGCTTCGTGTTTCATTTTGTCTTGTCCCCGAGCCAAACTGTATCTGGGTCATTCAAGAAAAAAACCTGAATGATCGCAAGCAGCATCAATGTTAAATTCACTTGTTTTTTGCACATTTCACTTTGCAGCCCGGCTTACTTGCGAGAAGGGCTTTCTATGAAGGGTTGTTTGGTCACCTTGCCGTACTGTCCGTGTTTAGCTTGCATACCTTTATACTGTTTCTTTGGAAACCCCCTGTTTTATTTAGGGGTTTCCCCACAATTTTTTGTTCAAAACAATTTAATCTTGCAGAAAGTTTTGCTTTTAGCTGCTGACAATTAAGGCAGCTAGTTAAAAAACACTTCTGGAATGGGTTTTGTCTTACTTTGAGGTGTTACACCTCTGCAGAGAAAGCTGGAACAGATCCTGCGGCGATCTGCTGGGCACAGCACTGCTCATAGACTATTGGGATCCAGCGGCGAGGCTGCCTGTTGTGATCAAAGCGCCGCAGCACTGACCCCATGGGACTAACATGGCTTTTAGCTGTCCTTGCATCCTGCTGTTCCTGGATTAGTCGACTACTGACCAAACATATGTCAGCCTTCCCAGGCTGAATTGCTGGGAGCAGCTGTAGGGCAAAGAGAGAAAATTAGGGAGCAGTTTGTCTGCATGGATTAATACAGACTTGTCACATCTCATTTGCTCGCCTCTTGGTCCTTTGTGCCATGTGATGCCTGGCTGTTCCATCTCAGCACCTCGGGGGCATGGGGCATCTCAGGTGGCAGAGTGATGTGCTGCTGAATTCATGCCTTTGGAGCGGGGCCCAAGGTTCAGATGAGCTGGTGTTCCCAAACCTCAGCCTTCCGCCATGTGGTCCCGTGTGCAGCTACAATGTGCCCTTATGGTCTAAGGTCGTTTGACTCATTGCAGGGGATTTCATTCGAGTTGAGTGGGCTGTAAGTAAACTCTGCGGGGCTCCTTCCTTCACTGTCGATAGCTTTTTTTTTTCCCTTCCTGAAATTACAGGTAACTCAGTGCTACTTTTTTCTTACCTCAGTCATTTTCTCCAGCAAAAGTCAGGGGACAACCCCTTTGGGTGGAGAAAGCAGCTCTGAGAAGCCTAGGGCAGTGCTTCATGCCACCTCATGTCTTTGAGATTGGCTTTCCTCCCTCCTGCTCTCTGGCCCCCAGAGAGGGAACCTTTGCACGTTGCAATTCCCACCAAAGCCTCTTGGCTTCTGCTTCCATTTTAAACATTTATTTACAGAAATTGTCTTTTCAGAAAAATCTGCAGGATGTGCCCTGAGTGCACCTATGTATTTTTAAAGAGCTTTTAGCTGATTCCCCTGGTGTGAATGATGAGATTGATTAGGGGAATAAAGACCTGTTAAAACAGGGAAGTAAGAGGTCATTCATTACCCTATACCACTGCATACTGCTTGGTTTCCAGCTATTAAGAATACATGAGATATAGGGCTGTTGGAAGTGGACACACAATACTTACTCTTATACCAACGTGGACTCTAGCCTATGTAATTTAACAGTGTCCTAAAAGCCTTGCTTATATTTTACAGGCTTCTGCTTTGAAGTGTGATACTGTTAGCTCTCGAGATACAATGGGCATTAAATTTCAGCACTTGTTAAATTACGAGTAATTGTCTCTACACTGCTTGGTTTTGTGTAAGGAAAGAGCCAAGCAAGATTTCCACATTAACCACCAGAGCTCAGTTGTGCCATGCCTGTCAAGTAGTGGAACGTGCTTAATTCCCCGTTGCATTTCCACCATCTTTTGGGATTTGTAGATATTTATTCCTGGCTAAGGAAGTTTGAGGACTTCAGGGTAACCTGTTGGAAATGTGTGGGAACGTCTCTCAATAAGCAATCTGTGACTGCTTTGACTTAAGGTAAAATTTAGCATCCAGGCGAGCCTGTAGAGGAATAAAGATGTGCTTTCTTTCCCCTTGTGGTTCATGGAGCTGGGGCTGGGAGGTGAGGGTGGAACAACGCCGACAGTGTTCCTGGACACCCGGCTGCCTCCCTTGCTGTAGTTTTCCACAGTGGCAGAGGGAGTTGAGCAATCTGCAGATGCAAGGCAAGCCTTTAAAGGAAAATTATGTGCGTAGAGAAAAAGAAAATAAGGCAGGGTAGCGACTCCCAAGCCAGCATCTTTGCTGTGTGCCTTCAGTCAGTCTCCAAGCAACCGGCAACGTAACAAGGACACAATGAGTCAGACTCAAACAGTGCCGTTTCTGCACCTTCATATGCAGGTCTGTATACATTCAGTACCTACGAGCCCAATCTTAGCTTCCTTATCCACACTTATTTATTAAACGTCAAGAGCTGGCAGGCGCCTGGCCACCTTGCACGCTTGGTGCAGGCTCCTCAGCCAGATCTCCATCTGGAGCGGCTGGGTTCCAGGTCGTCGTCCCTGCTTCTGCCAGGCCTCCCTGCAGCTATCCTTAAAGCCTACAGCTTATTTCCCAAGGACTTATTTAATTTTCCAGTGCTTTGTCCTGAGTCCATTTGTCTTCCTCCTGTAGATTTGCACCTTGCCTGGGCTTTGAAAGACGAAGGTGCACAGAGATGGGTAGTGACTCGTCTGTGAAGAGAAGTCCCTGAACTTTTGAGTGCGCACGGGGAGGATAGGCAAGAGATGCACAGCGTGCTTGGATTTATTGGCCCCATCTTGGCGGTGATGTTGGCAGTACCTGTGCTTGGCACAGGTAAGTGCTTTGCTGAATGCCTGGTCTTGATGCCGGCGCTGCTGCCGCAGACAGCACAGCTTGCTGTTTGGCGGTAGGAAAACACACTGGGGTAGTTTCATCTATTTTAGGTGCGTCATTGGAACCAACTCAACACAGATATAATAAAAGCACACTTTATAGCAGAGAGGAAACTACTGAAAGAGAATACTGTTTGAAAAAAAGCGTGAAGGAAATTTCCACTGGTCTCAGAAGCCCAGCTAGGTATGGCCTCCGTCAGTACCTTCTTCAGTCCCCAGTACTATTCTTTCAGAAGAGGTCGATATTTATGATTTTTTTTTTTTACAGTTGGGACACTTTGGTGGTGATTGATAAATGTAAGACATCAGAAGTACAGTTTACATTGTTCTGGGTCTGAAAAATGTTAACAGGCACATCTGCAGCCATTGGCGGGCCCCGAGCTGGGGTCCTGCAGGGAGGGTGCTGGACGTGGGGCTTTCCACCTCCCCTCAGGCCTGGCTGTTTGCACGGCCACTGCCAGCTCTTGTAGCCCCAGTCCCGTCAAAAAGCTCCAGCAAAAAAGAGCAAGGGGAAAGAAGAAAATTAAACACCAGCATTTATTGTTTGCTTCGACTCATTAGCCCCTTTCTGTTGGCAGTAATTGCGGCGGGCTGGTAATGAAAGCCAACTCAAACCAACAGCACTGTGGAACTGCTAATTTTTAATCAAGACAGCAGTCCAAGCACTCGGGATCCCTGCAGTATTTTTACTGTAAACCCCCCCCTCCTTTTCACAGTAGGTGTTGACCCTCAGCTAATGCGTGGAACCAAGAAGCCTGGGGCAGAACTCTCCCTGGCAGCAGTAGAGGCAGTGCCCACTTCATGGCACCCTCCCAAGAGCTTCTTGGTGGAAAAACCATGCGAAGTCACAGACTCCTGTCCCCTTGTGAGGGGAGGCAGGAATACCGTGACAAAAGCTCAGGATTTTGGCATGGGTAAAACCCAAGCCTGGGCTCTCTGTGGGACGCACTGGCGTTGCTGTGTTAGCTTTTAATGGGAATTAATCGTCAGGCTCTCACGGAAAATGCAGTGGTATGTGGCCTCTCCTTGCCAGTGCTGGACTGCCATGACAGTTACAGCATATCCTCCCTTCCAAAGAGAAACGCCCCCTTTTCATCAGGGGTTGTAGCAGCCGACACACTGATCTTAATTTAGGTAATCTCTAGGTCTGTTCATCTCCATGTATTATGTTTTTACCTGTCTGGCCAAGATTTCTAATTTTGTTTTCTTGAATGATGCAAACTTTTTTCTCCTGACCTTGGGTGTCAGTTAAAAAAAAGGCTTTTCTGGAAAATAAAAATGTCTTTTGAGGAAAACAACAAAAAAAGAAGTTTATGTATTAAAATAGAAAACTTTCCTTACTTTAAAACACCCGGCTGTGTGGTTGACTCAAAATAGGTTTGTTAACTATACAGCCTTGATCCAAACCAAAATATTACATGTCATGGATAAAGATTCACATTTATTTTGTAAATTCTGGTACATGTTCTTTTAGTCTGCTGGAAAAAAAAATCACTGTAATTTATTTTACCTTTTCACTACTTCTTTCCCCCTCCTCCATTCTTTACATTCACCTTTAGTCTCCATGATCTATAAAAGAACCCTAATTCTCTTCTGCTCTGGATAAACCAGTAGCCATTATAAACGAGAAGAAAAAGCCCCTTTCATATTGTTGATATTGGATGTTTGTTTAATTTCAGTAGGGCTTTCTAAAGGTGTAATGCAAGTAGAGTTTATTACTATTTGAGTCTTTAATTGCTGTAGTAATATTTTTTACAGCTCCTTATTTTTATGTTTAAGGGTCCCCAGACACTTTGATTTATTGGCATTGGTGAATGATTGATAAATGATTGAGGTTAAATAGAAAAACTGAAGGCATTGTATGAAATAGAAACGGTGCCAGAATGACCATGCAGGACCCACCAGTATATTTAACGTGAGGCATACTACACAGCTGCTACAAGCTGTAGCCAAAGCTACCACAAATACCAACTGCTCCCTGGGAAGGGACTAAAAAATGTAGTAACAATAAGAGTGGGGTTTTTTCCCTGCTAATCAGGAGCAGTGTGGTTTGTCCTGTTGCAGTCCAGCTTTTCATTTCATTCTCAGGGTGTTTATTTCTGGAATATCATAACCACAAAAAAAAAAAAAAGAAAGGTTTCGAAGGGGAGTTGGTTATTTTCGTCCCTTATGCTCCTTTGAAATAGCAAACAAGGGTTTCTCTTTCAGGCTTGTTGAGCACACACAGCTTCTACTGCCATCGGTCGCTATTCTGCTTAAAGACAGATTTTGGGCTCAGGTGCCTGGCAGAACCTGTATTTTTATATTACTCATATTTTTAAGCTAAATTCTGAACAGTTTACACTTCCAGAGTAAGAAGTAACGGGCATTTATTCCTGGGTGAACACAGAAGACACTTTGTTGAACAAAACGCTTCTGCTGGTAGCACTCTCTATATGTAAAGACAGCACGTGCTAAGTCACTTCGGGTTGCTTTTCTTTCTTGATGTCTTATAATATATTGAGAAGTTGGTGCTTTAGGAGGAAAAGCACAGGGATAAGCGAACGATGCCTGTGCTGGAGAGGGAACAGTCAAACACAGCAAAAGCTGAACGACGAGTATTTGTTGTCAACTTTTCACATGCCCTTGGGTTGTTACTTAATTCCTAACTTTTAAAGCTCCTGATATCCTTCCCTCAGGTGTATGTTTAGGCAGGCGATTGCTCCCCGGGGCAGGCAGCGGGTGCTTCTGCAGGGCTGAGCCCCCGGCAGGGTGCAGAGCCAGCCCTGATGGCTTTGTGTTTGTGGCAGTGTTTCATGGAGACATGCGGGTAACTGGGAATGGGCTGTCCCTATCAGTGCTTCTGTCTGATCCATGAGTGGATCTGATTCAGGCAATGCCAGTCAGGACAGGGAAAATGGGACTACCTGCTTCAGTGGGAGTCCCCCATTAAACCGAACGAAGCGTGACACAGACCTGCACCCTGACAGGCGCCAGCTGACTTCAGCTGGGATCTGGAGCAAGCCCAGCTACAGCATATGTTTGCAATCAAAAAGTCATTAAAAACTCACATTGACAAGTTACTCAGCTTGGAGCCTGTCTGTGAAACTGCGCTCCGGCCGATGGAGTAGCTGGGGCTTGATGTTCCTGGTAATCTTTCCTAAGCCCATGAATCTGCAGGAGCTGGGAGAAGGGTGGTTGATCTGGTTGGATTTTCATTTTCTTAATCTTCAGGGAATGATTTCCCTTCCGCCAGGCTTGGCGCAAATGTCTTCTGAAGGGCTTAGCTCTCAACGTCATCTTTCTTGGTGCACATTCTGATGAAACTCAGTGGGGGAAAAAAAAAGGGTAATTAATTTTGTCCCTACATTAATCGTGTGGGCCAATGCAGTCATCTGTTTTGGACTCTGATTTTGGTTGATAAATATGAAGGTCATTAAAAGGGTTGTGTGTGAGTGCCCCCCACCTCAGGATGCAGCCATAGGAAATCCATAGGAAGCAGGTCATCCGCAGGCACCTTAGAAATGGAATGAGGCGCACGGTAACGTGTGATGAGTTAGATCAAATCAAGTTTATTATGGGTTTATACAGCACTCTGGCAATGAAAAATAATTTGATACTGAAAAAGCAACAAATTAGAGGTTGCGGTAATTTGCTGTTGGCAGCCACATTTGCGCTTGGGTGCGGCGTGATTGACAGGTACTGCCGGCTTTCCATGAATGCTGGTGCCACTTGAAAGTGCGGTGGGCTTCACCCTCTTCTGTGGGGAGCTCGACATTTCCCACTAAATATTTCTCTTAGTCCTGCCCTTCTCTTACACAGCGTGTCACCGGTGCCTGCTTCCTGAGGGACTGGGCTCTCCCCGGTGGTCTCCCGTAACAAATCAGTAGGGCTTCCCTTCTGGTTTCCTACACAGCGACTTTCACCGAAGGGGGAGATGTAACTGACGTTTGTGCTGTCCTACTTACCAAAATGTCTGTGCCACCCTTCTGCCACTGCTTTTCCCAAGGTGCAGACAGCCCTTGAAGGAAGCAGAGAAGTGGGGGAAGATGATCAAGAAGTCCACTTTTATTGCATCCCAGGGGGAAATCCAGCCCTGGAGCAATTACTTAAGAAACCATATTCTTAGGAACTTCTCTGTGGTATGACAGTCTTTGAAAAAAGGAAAATCATTAAGTAGTCAATCCTTGCTTGGAGTCGAGCTTTGGATAAATTAGCAACTCTTCAAGGCACAGTTTTGATAATCGCCGACAATTCCATACTTTGTTTTTACATTAGGCCAGCTGTGCTGAAGGTTCCTGTGACTCTGGTGCATTTTCCATTTTTTAATGGGCTTGGTATTAAACCTCAACAATCAGGAGCTTGTTTTTATGTTGGAAAAAGTTCCGTGTGTGATCTTTAAAATTAACTGGCTAATTTTAGCTCCTCAGTATTATTTGAAGAGTTTTGTTTGTTTGTTTATGAATCCCTTCTCCCCTCATTTTGGTTATTCAAGTACAGTCTTTTTGACTTTGAGGTTAATTTTATGTGACAAACACTTACTTGATCCCAGAAAGAGATGCTTCTAGTTTGGATTAAAGCAGGTCTGAAAAACTTGGCTGCATACTTTTGGAATATTAAACGGTTTGATAAGGTGTGAAAATATGTTTTTTTATGTTTATTTGCAGATCAGTTAAATGCAGTGTAAACCAATTTCTGAGTTTATTTACTCTCATGCATTCGTTCCAGCATGCAGGCTAACCTCACTTTTGGGATGTGGGACAAGGACAAACACAGGACTGTGTAAATGAAATGGGTGTGTTTGCCACAGCTGAACATGCGGTTCCCAAAGTTCAGGACGTGTAAAAATATGCAGTAAAAACACTGATGGCCTGTGCCAGGCAGACAGTGCCTCTGAAGGGCGGGGCTGCGAAACGCCTGTATAGCATTTAGATTTCTTTCCGTTCTTTTTCCTCTTTAGAAAGGGGAATCGGCACAAAAGGAAAACTGTCCCCTCCCCTGAATTAAAGAGAAGATGTGCAGCAGCTGAGGGCACCGTGGCTGTAAGGTACAGGTTGCTTTCAGGGGAGAATTGGGTAATAACCAACTCAAAGCATCGCTACTGGGCTCTGTGGGGGTAAAACAGGCAGAGTGGTCCTCAGCACCACTTAATGTCGATCCCATAGTGACCGAGCAATGACTTGTGGTGTCCACATCCCAAGAGGACTGAAGTCCCCGTGTGCCAGATCCGCAGTGCCTGGACGGGAGTGGGGCAAGCGGATGTCCCGGTGCATCCCAGGCGTGCTGGGCTGTTGCTTGGACCTCAGCGAACCTCGCTTGAGTCTGGTCAGTGTGTCTGTGCTTCAGGAGGTGTGAAAAGTGTGGCTAATTCCCCAAAGTACCAGAGTATGCAGGTCCGGGTAAGGGCCTCCAGGGGCTCTCCCAGCCTAGCGCGGTAATGGGAAGTCGGCCGAGGCTGGCACTGATTGGACTGACTCGTCCTTTGGAGCAGTCACCAGCAGAGATGTGGTGACCTGCCTGAAGTGCGTTTCAATGCCAGTTTTTATCACAACCATGTTAGGTGCAGGCTGGCGCCTTTGCCGGCTCGGCGAGCGCAGAGCTTGCTGGGGTTAGTTAGTGTCTTCTGACGGTGGCAGGGGAGAGCCGAGAGGCGCACTGCCATGCTTACTGTCCCTGCCTCCTTACCCTAGCAGCTCTCACAAACCTCAAATACACACAGGACTTAAAATAAGTGCCCTATTGAGAGGAGGGTTGACTGTATTGCAACAGTGAAGCCTTACTCCTTGACAGAATAACTCTTCTTTCTTTTTAATACCCAGTGCAGGAAGTTGGTGCTCTTATATCTGAGTAATAAATTTATGGTTTTCTGAGACGCTCCATAAAATGAAACCTGCTGTGGATCTGGTCCAAAGCCCATTTGAGTGAATCACATGGACTCCCGTGGATTTGGCGGAGTTTATGAATCAAGCCCTACAGCTTTCAGTGTATTGCGAACAGAAAACACTGTGTTACTATTTTTAGTGAGTCACTTGCTCTTAGATAGCTCTTAATGGGGGAGTGGCGCCTTCAGTCAGCGCTCTTCTCTGAGGAATTACCTCTCTGCCCCTTCAGAAAAGCAACTTCTGTTCTTTGGAGCAGATTTTCATTTTTGTAATTTCCATAATTAACCATTTAGTGGAGAAACTCTAGTGACTCTTTCTCTCTCCTTGCCCGAGTCCTTACTGTCTCATATGGCAAATCTCCACCATGTGATGAAATCTGGAAGAGTGAACATGCGTTTGGGTGTGTGTGTGAGAGAGAGAAAGATGACCTCTCTTTCAATTTACTAGCGTGGCAGGTGGCCTACTATTAGTTCTCCAGTTAAAGCACTAAATCATGTTAATATTGCAATCTGAAATTTTGTTCATGGTGCATCTGTTAAATCAACTCCTTAATCTCTTTTACTTCCACCAAGTAATTTGGCCAAGAAAAAATTGTGCAACTTCTTTCTCTATGCTTGTCTTCACCAGTTTAATTATAGTATATTTTGAAGTCACATATTTTACATGTAGCCTCAATGTAGTTTTCAATTCCTCTACTTGTTTTTAATTTGCACTGTAGTTATGCATCAGGTCTCTGATCTAACTGGAATATAGCTTTACTTTGATTTTCCCTTTGCTAAATACTGTTGTTAAATTACAGACCTGAACTGAAACCTGGTCGGATTAATGGGGTTTTTTTTCTGACTTAACCGGACCTTGGAGATGCCACTCCACTTCTAGAGGTCTGCATGCAGTCAGTGCTGAGTTTTTCCTGAGTTTCATGTTAACTTAAGCTTAACTGATGCTAACAAAAGCTTTATTCTGCTGACTCCAGTTGACACTTGAGGCTGTATGGATATTTGTGAGGGGTAAAGCTTCTGACTACAAAAAATTGATGCTGTAACTATCCTGCTTTGACTGTTCCCTGGGATATTCCTTCAGGCCTTTCTGGTATAGTCTTATCCTGAATTGCTGACACACTCCATAAAATCATGGTTAGATCAGGGAGTCTTTCCCCCAGGTCCCAGGGGAGATGTCTGATCCGTCTCCCCCTTGAGCGGGAACGTTGCCAGACCTCTGTACGGAAAATCCATTCCTGCTCTACAGAAAAAGAAAAGAAAGTGCTCATCCCTTCATGGTATTTTTAGATACACTTTAAGACCTGTCAGTTTATTAGGTGTAGATTGCCTTTTACCCTGTGCTTCTACAGCTCCTGGCTCTTGATGAGGTTTTGGGGCATCGTGGGCGTCATGAGTCTTGATGTCTTTCCTGAATCATGCAATATCATTGCCTGTGTCTTCCACACTCAAAATCAGGTAGCTTTACAAATAGCCAGAATGTAAAGAGATCTAAAGGTTGTTTTCTTGATGCTGTCCACGTGTTCCTTTTGCACACTGGTCTTTATTTGCTCTGCAGTAGCATCTGTGTGCCACAGATCTGGGCCCATCGTCCTGCATCCTGTGCGTAATTATACAGAACCAAACAATTGTTCTGGCCTAGAAAAGAGAACTATTTTTATATGATCTTATTTGGTATTTCCAACAATTTGGGGGGTTTTGTTGTTTGGGGTGGGTTTTTTTTCTTTCTAAAATGATAATGAGTTTCTGGTTTTGTTTCAGAAGGGCTTTCCTCCTCTGTTTCAGCACTGAGTGTAGTGTCTCTTCAGCTACTCTCTACCCTATCCATTTCCCCACGTAAACTGTCGAACTGAGAAGTTATGCATCAAATTTGCATTCTGGAAATGTCACCGGAGCCCGCAAGGCATTAGATTTTGCAAGGATTTGTTCAAACGTTTATCGCTGACTGCTGCTCTAGTGGGACTGGAGTTTTAGCTGCTGCTGGCAAAGGAGATGCCGACAGGCTGCCTGAGTCCGCTGGAGGCTGCAGCTTGAAAATGTCCTCTGCTGCCTTTGCTTTTGGGCTTCAGCATGCTTACAGCTGATTAAGCAGTCCCCAACCAGGGAATATTTGTATTCTCCAAGCTCCCAGTCCTTCCCTTTGTATCAGCGGCGTGGCTGGAGGCAAGCTGCCTCACAAGTGGTCTTAAAATGCGACTTCTTTTTTAGTGACAAAGCATCACCTGTGGTAGGCAGCGTGGTTAGGCTGAAGGGTCGTATAAAGCGACAGCCGTGCAGTGAGGCAGACTGGCAGGTCTCACCTTGCACAAGGCACCGCTGTTTGGCAGCCTGATAACAGGGCAGATTCAGGCATTTCTCTCTACTCACCTGGGCACCTCGGTCATCTCTGCACCTTGGTTCCCTCACCTGTTCAGTGTGGATAGTGGTATCTGCTCATGTTGGAGAGGCTTTGTGAGAGTGAACGATGGGTTTGCAAAGCGCAATGAATAACGGGAACATTTGGGTAGACATTACTTTTATGACCCCTAATGATCTGAACAGCGATTCTCTGTGTGTGCAAAATGCTGTCATCATGTAAGCCTCAAAGTGAACTTTCCAACATGCTGTCAGACTGGATACGCTGCTAAGTAGCATTCCCCCACTTTCTAGCTTTCAAAGGCAGCTTTCTTGTTATTGTTGCCCATCAGGAATACCTAGGGACCAAGTAAAGCACCCACTGGGTTCTTAATCAGTCAGTAGCAATAACACTATTTTTCTATTATATGGCGTCATAATGCAAGGATCTGAACAAAGCACTCCTGCTATTAATAATACTTAATAAACCCCATGGGGTAGATGGTAATTATTATACTCATGTACGAGCAGGGAGGTAGAGACTCAGAAGGGTTTGGTGACTGCAGTGTCACCCCAGTTATTAAATCCCATGTCTTCTGGCACCCTGTCCAGATTTCCAGCAACAGACATCCCATTCAATCCCTCACATGAAAAAAGACAAAAAGCAAGCTGCTAAACTGATGAGCCTTTCAAAAATACAGATTTGGGGCTCTTTGTTAGCAGTGATCCTGTCCCTAGTGCCTCCCTCAGAGTCAGAGGCCCCAGCGTGAGGAGGACTGCTTGTCCACTTAGGGGATTGTTGGCCCAGAGGGTTTCCAGATGCAATTATCTGCTCTTAAAGATCTTTTTGATAACTGGTTACAGCGTTAAACAGGGAAAATCGAACCATCAGAGAAATGATGCTTAAAACTGCTCTTTGGAAAAGCGCAGCAATCTGGTCCTTCTGGTTTCATGTGGATTGGCATGGTAACAAGCATCATTTCTCCCTTTACTACCTCCCTCTCCCTCCAACTTAAACTTTATGTCTGCTATAAAATGTTGTTTGAGAGATGCTGTCACATCCCTGTCATGATGATATATCACAGTAGTAACACAATAGGGATTGTAAGTGTCTGGAGCGGGGGAGAGATCTCGGGACCAAATCCAGAGGTGAAACCAATGGAAGATTTATTTTGCTCCCGTGCTCGCTTGCTGTCTGGAAGAAGGCTCTGTTGCAGCACCACTGAATCACTCCTTATAGCCAAGTTTTATATTAATAGCTGGCTTGAGTCCAGCTTAGCACAAGCAAGCACTTCATTTCCTTCTGTCTGAGACACACATTAACCTTGTTCTTCTTTCATATTATAGGGTCAGCCCCCATTTATCCAAACAGTCCAGAAGCTCCACTGTGGAGGCCAGGACTGCGGCGAGCCCTTGCACCCCTTCCCTGTCCCATGCTGGTGCAACCTCTTTGCTGTCAGCTGCTGCACAGGGTCGTTTTGCCCATGTGCGCTGAAGGGACATCTCTGCTCTCCATTGATGGAAGCTGGAGGTTGAGATTGTCTCCTGTTTTTCCCAGAGGGAACTGTTGGCCGATGGGGCTGCTACCTCCACCAGCATCCAGAGGCATGGCAAGAGGGAGGGACCATCTCCCCCCACATTCATCCTCGGGCCAGCCCCATCCTCAGGTGCCACCCTGGCGTGAGGAAAGGTGGGACAGATTCTCTCTTTATCCAGTGTTGTGTCTTGTGTGCTGGGTACAATCTTTCAAAGGGTTGTAACAGGAAGGTGATTTTGCCTCTGCTGAGGCTCTCTGAGGGTGATTGAAAATACATAGGTTGTCGTTGCTCCCTTAAACTCTTAGTGCAGTTCCCAAGGGCCACATTTCCCACCCATCGTTAGCTCCCAAATAATAAAAAAATTAATGAGTGGCATGATTTAAAGATAAAACACCTAAAGATGTGTTTGCTTTTATTTCCTGTTTAGTTTTTGAGTCTGAGGATGTGACTCCAAGCATCAGGGAAGTGTCCTGCTTTCCCCCACCTTGTGTAGCTGATGAGAGTCTCATTTAGGTATATCAGCTAGGTAGCCTAATCCCTTCTCCCAGCCACTAAGGCTGTAAGAACATACTGGCATTATGAAGCTTGCTATATAATTGAAGCAGCTGGCAGTGAAGCATTCCCAGATCCTGGGTCTTCAAAATGCAGGCTGTGTTTTAAAAACTGAAATTAATTCAAAATAAAATTTTCTTGAACTTCAAGAGCACATATAAACCGGCTCTGACAGAACCATTGGTCCTTTGTAAATGGAATTCTTGGAGGTTCACACAGCTCTAGAGTCTGAATTATAACTAGTACATCTCTCATGCACAATCCAACTTTGACAAAACCAGTATATTCATAAAGGCTAGTTAGGGTTTGGGGTTTTTTATTCTATTCTTATTTTTGTCTGGATTGGCTGCAGGAAAGAGTGACCGTTTTGAAATGGATTGAAGTCTGAGTAATTCCTAAGATACCAAACACAATCTGCAAACATCGATTAAATCAATGAAGCAGCACAAGTTGTTCCTGATGCACAGGGAAGTCTACAATAGGTTTGCTCGTCCAGACCTTGATCATACAATTTTACCAGCGCAAACGGAAGCCTCCACAGGCTTTGGATGTGCAGACTGCGCAGGCTACATAGCGCTATCAGCCCCTTCATAGGCTGCGAACTGTTTTGCAGTGGGACACTGGAGCATGACTGCTCCACGAGAGGGCTTGGAGCTAAACTCCCCAGAGCAGCGTTTGGCTGGTCATTTGGATTGAAACAAATGACACATTGAAATTACCCCTCCCCGCTCCTGCAAGATTTCAGGCAGTCTTGCTTTTATTTTTGCTTGTTTGTTTATTCATATATTTAAAAGAGGAAGGTATTTCAGTGCTCGTGAAAAGCCAGTACGCAGCAGGACTGAGAACAGCCTGAAACCATGCTGGCAAGCACCAGGCATTTCCCTCCCCCCTCCAAAGCACTCCAGGCTTTCCTGACAATAGTCCTATTCCTCTCCCGTGCCCCTCCTGAGCAGTGATTGAAAATTGCACCTCTGTGTTGATTTCTTGTTGTTGTTTTTTAAGTATATAGCATGTATGTGTTTTAGTCTTTATTAGCCACCATTAAAAAGTAAGTGAAACAAGAAACAACAAATGAAGCTTTTATTTCAAGCAGAGCTGGCTTAAACAAATGATCAGTCCTTCAGCTGGAGGAGTGAATATAGTGGTTACAAAAAGCAGACCAGAAAACATACAGAACTGCTTTAGGACAAAAAAAAAAGCCCAAGACAGCAGGAAACAAAGAGTTATTCAGTTGATCAAGTGATAGACGCCAATGAAGGGGACAAGGGCTGCAAGACCTTGTGTCGAACAGCATTTCATTTTAAATACCCCAGCTTAAGCCTGTTCATTGGAAGGGTGTTTATATTGAGAAAGGCAGGATATATTACTGTGCCTATCACCAGTGATAGGGCATAAAGGGCAGCAGTGTTTGATCAGGCTTTCACAGGTAATGTAATGTTTCCACTAGGAATTAAGCATAAAACTTTTTTAGGTTTTATAATGTGGGGGGACACACACTTGTAACAAACAGTAGTTCAGTGGATGTTGCAGCTCAAAACAGTGCACTAAAAATATACATAACAGTCTTATTGCTTTATAGAGGTAAGGCAAAACCCCCATCTGCACACAGATCTGTATGATTTGTGCCAATGTGCAGCAGCCCAGGACACAGGGCTGTAATAATTTTTAAAGCTTAAAAGACAACTGTAAATGTTTAAATGAAAACCATAGCAACGGTATTATTAGTATGACTCCATAGTTTGTGTTAGTGTGCTCAAATGAATAAGAGGGCATACACCGTACCCATTCAGGATGAGTCTCTCCCATGGATTGTATGTGCTAGAGGCTGCTCAGAGTCTGAACAAAGAAACCACGTTAGGAGCAGCCTGATGGAGATGCAGGACTGAGACAGGAGCTCTTTCCAGGCTCCCGGTGTGGCCAGGAGCAATGCACTGCTGACTAGCTCCTGCACTCCATGCTGTAGCTAAACTTCCAGAAAACCAAGCAATGGTCACATGGAAGGCTGAAGATTTGCAGAACCGAGCCTTTCTGTCTTGGTGTTCTCTCCCCTGTAAATGCAGGAAAAAAAGCAAGCACCTGAAAAGCATTTTTTTAAAATACATGAATGATTTAAGACTTGCAAAACAAATCTGCAGACTTTCAAGGGTGATGTGCAGCAAGAGTACACGGGATGAATTTTCTTTAAAATGTTGTTTACGTAGCCCATATCAAGTCAATGACAGGTTGGCTTCAATGTGTCACAGATTTTTGAGTTGGTGGACACCCTTTAAACCAAAATTTCTTCTTCGGTGGGGACTGCATGATAGCAGACTGAGCCAACTGACATGCGGGAGGGGAGGAACCCTAAGCCTATACCTTCCATCAGCTCCTTGCCTGCCTGCAGATTAGCAAAGAGCCAAACCACATGGCTTAGCCTTTCTTAAGGTTTTGCTAAGAAGCAGGGTGCAGGGATCTCTTGAGGTATCCAAGCTAGCTCTGAAAGGGCTGAATGAAGTCCAGGAGTCCTGTTACGACATGCAAGATAATTGGGATAAGGTTTTTGCCCAAATGTCATTGTTTCTAGTGTCCAGGTTGCCAGTGTAGACGTCTCTGCGTGGCACTGTGTTGTATTATGGAGAGGCCATAATGTCTCTAGAGATCCTGGAGATGAAGACATGCTAGGGGATATGGCCTTTCTAAAACTGGATTTGGATATCCACAATCATCCCTCCCTCCACTGGGAATCTCGGCCCTCAGGAGCCACCCCGTTTGCTGTGGGACTTTCTGTTCAAGCACAGGATGATGCGCAGAATGTCTTCTCCTTCTGCCCTGACTATCAAAAGCCACAAAATGTGTCTCAACACCATGGGTTTAGATCTATAAGGGAACAGCAGAAGCCGTAAGTATGGTGATCGCAGAAAAAGAGCCTCCATCTCAAACATGGATGGTAACATCCAGCTGTAGCAGTTCAGGGAAGAGATGCGAGGACCAAGGAAGAAATGCCAGGAGAATCTGGCCACTTCGGGTTTTGTTTTTTCCGTGATTGCTAAGCTGGCTTCTGGATCACCAGAAGTGTTTTCTGGCACTCATGTGTTAAACTTTCTAAGTTTAATGCTGAATTATTTGAGCTGGCATTTGACTTCCCACTGAAGTATTTTTAAAGAATTTCTTTGGCTAATCAAAATCATATGCTAAAAAAAAAAAAAAGCTAAAATACACCATGAGGGCTGGAGGATAGAATGGCAGACCAAAATATAGTAAAATCCAACAAACTGCATTTAAGCTTGGTTTTAGGTATGTAAATGGTAATACTGACTTCAGCTGAGATGTTGTCATGATGACAGCTAGCTCACACTGGGTCTTAACGAGTTTGTCATCCAGATAGAGATAGAAGAAATCCCAAAGGTGCGTATGTCTGGTGACAGTCAAGAAGCTAAAGGTTTTCTGCTCCAAAATGGAGTCAGAACTGTGCAAAGGCGTATAAAAAATTAGGGCAAAATTCTGCCCCAAAAGAAGTCATTAGCAACCCTTACAATTACGAGGTACAAGTTATGAAGACTCAACTTGCATTTCTCTTTGACTTTTTAAATAAGGTGCAGACTATTTCTTTTCTAGTCTGAAAAAGACCAGCAAATTTCTCTAGGTATGTCCCTACTTTCCTCTCTAAAGATTTCCATTTATAGTTTTTGAAATATTGGCAAGTATGCAGAAGATGTAGGCTGTGCTATTGCAAAACCCAGCACATGTCATCACCAAGCAATTGCCATACAGGAACCTTAAATTAGAATTATAACTGGCTTGGTAGTAGTTGAGCTGAATACTTGATTTCTTCAGCTGGTTGGCCAGTCCAACAAAATAATAGAAAATGTATCTGAGGTGAACAAAAGAAAGATTTCCTCACTTGAAATCCAAAATGAAGGGAGTTTAATAGTTTTTTTGTTCCTTAGCCCAAGCTGAATGATTTTTTTATGGAATAGAAAAATAATTTTTTTGCACATTAATTTTCTTTCTCCCACCAGTGACTTTAAAATGTTTTTATTGATTAAACATTTTGACTTCTTACCCACTAAAAAATTGCCCGTTTTGATTGAAATAGTTTGTTGAATTTGTGGACAGATTTGTTTGTCCTGAGGTATATTTTTAAGGAAAAAGAATTGCCGCAGGAAATTTACCCTACTTGCTAGCATTTCTACAGTCCTTTCTGCTTCCCTGGACACTACTTATTTGTTTCTACTTTACTTTGTTTTCTTTAGGGAAAAGATGGAGGTGATTCACGTCTTTTTTAATACAATAATCATAATTTTAAGCAATGAGCAGAATGATTTGGTGTGTCACTATGTTTGGGTGCTTATACTCTCATGTATATTGCTGGACTGGCTGGGTCCTGGCATTAGCTTCTGGATCCACCATCTATAAAATCATGCCAAGTTTTGATCGGATCACAGAATCACGAAGGTTGGAAAAGACCTGTAAGATCATCAAGTCCAACCATCAACCCAACACCACCATGCCCACTAAACCATGTCCCACAATGCCACGTCCACACGTTCCTTGAACACCTCCAGTGATGGTTACTCCACCACTCCCCTGGGCAGCTTATTCCAGTGTTTCACCACTCTCTCAGTAAAGAAATTTTTCCTAATATCCAGCCGGAACATCCCCTGGTGCAACTTGAGGCCATTTCCTCTTGTCCTGTCGCATCAGTTGTCTTGTCATCCTCTTGTCCTGTCGATCATCTTAGGGCTGTTGAGATTTCCAACCTGTACTATCATACGATGAACCTGCAGTACTTTAGGCACTCATTTATTTAGATTAGAAACTTTAGCGCGGAAGCATATCCCCATCACCAACACAAATCGTTGATACTCGGATAAGCTGATGTTTCAATGAGTGGTTCTCATCCGTGCAGGCTGCATATGAAGAAGGAGGGAGTTCGTGCAGGTGCATAATAGCAGCTCTCAGAAAAGGTAATTTCTAGAAACGTTTGTTTGTTACTGCTTCTGCAACTTGAGAGCAGAATGAGGGCAATCAATTTAATATGAAAATAAAACCTAACAAGAGGTGCTCTAAGTATGAAAGTGTGGCAGGTGAAAGAACTGTTTTGGAGCAGTGACATTATCCTAGTTTCTTGCTTTACTACAGCTTGCCTAGACATAATTAAGGTTGAAAAGTGCTTGTTTTTCTTCTTCTGAAATATAAAATGTCTAACAGAAATGGAGGACAGAATTTTTGTGAGAAGCGTTGTCCTGTTTTCAGTGCTGGCTCCATGTAGATCTATTGTCATGTGTCAGACAGAGACTTGGTTTATTTCATTAGCTTCTTGGTCAATAAATACAGTTTTAGCATGAAGAACGTGTGACGTTATATAGCCTACATTTCAAAGAAATGTTTTAGCTGTTCAGGAAGCAGCAGATACTTTATTCTTTGACTTCTTAATAGCACCTCATAATCTGTTTAAGTTCCTCTTATTCACTTGTGGCTATGGTTATTTAAGAAAATCAAGCTTTATGCAATTTGATATAAAACCTGTGCCAGGGTAATAGGTGGATAAATGACTAGTGTTTTAAATTTGAGAGCAAAACTAGTATTTTCCAAAGTCCGATTCCCATGAGTTAGGTGTCTGGTATCTTGAGACCGCGGCTCTGAGCAAAGGATGACATCACTACGAAGTGCTTGGCGAGAGCTGCGGAGCTGGGACTGGGCAAGAGGCTTGGGGGCGCTCCCAAATCCCGCCCAAGGATGGATGCTGGCAGGATGGCTGCAGGGAGGGCCGGTGCACGAGGATGGCATCTTTGCCAAGGGATCGCGCACGATGCAGCTTGGAGGGGCAGTGGGGATGGAGCGTAAAGGAAACCATGGGACTCAGGACCTGTTTTCAGACTCCAAAAGCAGATTGCAGTTTCAGGCAATAATATTATACAGCAATATGAATAGGAAATTGTTCCTGCCTTTATACAGATCCATGCCCCCACTGCACGAGCTGCTGCATGGCAGAAGAAGCAATGTTTGGCCAGGTACTTAACCTGTTCACTGCCGGTTTCATTTCATGACAAACCTGCTGTACTGCGGAGATGTTATGATTCAGAGGCTGAGGTTATGTCCAGATGTAAAAAACCCTGAGGGCCTCTCATGGTACCTCCAGCAAACCAACACCGATGCGTAGGGCTTGCGGCGTGTCCCCTCATAGGTTTTAGCGGTGCTAATCACACCATTTGTGCCTGTCCCAAAGCCACACGGACACTTTCCTCAGCAGACCTGGCTGCATGTGTGCAAGCATGTGTTGTGTGCACGCACACGCTGCTCCCTGGCTATCTCTATTTGCTTGTCTTGTAGCTGTGCTTTGGGGGTTGTCATCCTGGCTGTGTGATCACATGCCCCCCAAACCACTCCTCGACCTTTCAGACCTTAGAAACCTGAGGCTTTGCTGTAATGTAGAGATTTTATCTGCATTTTATGTGGGAATGGAGGATTATACTGAAGTAGTTATACCAGTTCAATGTCTTTTGTGAATGCGGGTACACTCAGTAGGTGCAGGGTATATTTAACTATAGCAGTAGGAGGAGGGAGCTCATTTGGATCTCGTATCTGCATGTGCATAATCAGCTTCTGCTTGTAGGCTGCCTGATTAGGCATGATCTTGAGTCATTACTATGTCCATTTAGTGCTTCTGACCTGAAGCTCTATGGACATGTGTGGCAATCTCAGTCCTGTGTATTCACTGGATAAATATATATTTAACCTCTCCAAATGCAGAATGTGGTGTGCTGGGGACACTTAGCGGCACTTGCTCCACAAGTGGCCTTCCCAATGCTCCTCTCCATCCACAGTAGCACGGAGCAGTGCCTGGGACAGTCTGGTTGTCATGTGGTTGCACTGATGGGACAACCTAAGCAGGAGCATCCTGGCAAGAGGGATACCCGCCACTGGGCAGCAGCTGCCCCACTGGCATGGTGTGATGGGGGAAAGGCTAAGATTTGGGAAGCTGCCAGGTATGCATGAGGCACAGGCAAAGGAGGCTGCTGCAACCACCAGCTCCAGCCTTGGAGAAGGCTGGGTCTTCAGCCTCCTGCAACTGTCCCTACTTCTCCCCCTTACTCATCATCAGCCCTTTTTTCCATGTGCTGAAAATGTATTTGTTCTTCCTTTTGCCTTTACCAGTGGTTGTTGAGGGAGGGAGGCTGGTATTTTATTTTTAATTCCTCCAGGAGCTCAGTCCTCATTGATACTTGCCAGGTCTGAGCTGTTAAAGTGGAGACGTTTTGAGCTGAGTGCAGAAATTTCTATGGGGGGAAAACCAGAGCTGGTTGGTTTTGCTTTAAAAATAAAATAAAGGTCCCACTAAAATTCACCCGTGGGCCAAGGAAAAAACATGATAAATTGCAGCCCAGAGGGTAATTCTTCTGGAAAGGTAAAATCATCTAAAAATAGCACCTTAGAATGAAAGTGCTTCATTGACAATAACTACAGTGTTGCTACGGTGATGCTGGAAAAAAATGATCGTTGATACTTAGACTGCCACAGAACTGCTCCCCTACCCTCCCATGGCATGAATCAACTGCTAGTATTAAAATTACAGACAAATTTTGTGTTATATTTCACTTTTTTCCTTGTATGAATGCTTTTCTGTTTTATTGCACATCTTGCAGACAAATGAAACACCATCAGAGAAAGGCATTGAAACACAGTTTATTGGGCAGCTCAGTGTGATCTATCTACATTTTGTCTCAATTGCAGCTCAATGCCATTTCTTTTTATCAGAGCAGCTTGCTTCAAGAGCAGGGAGCCGGCGGTCAGAATGAGACCCAAAGATAATAATTTGATGGGACTGCTCACAGCTTTTTTTTTTTTTTTTTTGCCTGCAGCAAGTAAAAGACATAGCACTGGTGAAATCCAGAGCCTTTTGTTTCAACAAGTTCAAGTTAAACACCTCCCAAGGTACACGCTATCCTGCTTTGTGAGGATTATGAGAGATGAGAAAGTTGAAACTCGAAATTTCTTTTAAGAAAACATAGTTTGGCAATAAAGAGTTTTTCTTTCAGCAACAGAAAAGCTGGGTAATACCCTTTTGATATACTCAGCCCATTCAGGCCCAATTTGGGGGATTTGAAATGCAACACGGCTTCAAAACATTAGTGGCTCTGCAGAGACTGTATTTGCAGGCAAGTAAAGCTTCGCAATCTTTTGTGTAGCAGCTGAAACCTTCTTAACTGTCTGCCTTAGGTAAAACTGGTAAATGGCTCTGTTTATACAGCAGCTGCATCTCAAATGTGATCCGTACAGCTGGCAGCAGACCAGTTGCAATGTAGATGATATTTTAATTTCCCCATCACATGCTGTCTGTAATTTGTGGGGCTTTCCTTAGACAAGCAAAGCCATATTAAAACACACAGTGGGTACTGTATGACATTTTCTGCCTTCCTTGAAGAGCCCGGAGTATGCCAGTTACACTGTAGACAATGTTGTATGAATGTGAAAGAAAAATATATCCATGTGTTCTTAAAATTAAGTTTAATTTCTAGCTGCATATAGAGTTCTTGTCTCTGACTTTCTCCATGTTGATGTTGGGCTAGAGCCATCAGTATGCAAAAAATTGCTTCTATATGGCACCTACCCTTACCTAAAGAAGATACAGCATCAAAGTCAGTCTCATGGGTTCAAGAAATGATATAATTAGATTTCCAGAGGATTTGTAGTCCTCTGAAGCTAGGAATTAAATTTTATAAAGGGTGATTTTAAGAGTGGTTGATGGCAGTGTGGGAGGATGGAGTGTTAGAAGGTTTTATTAACTGGCTTTCTCTGTCTTTGCTCAGGACAATTATTGGGCCAAACTGCACTGAATTCAGAGGAGATGGAGGCATCCAGGACTTTGTCATGTTACATAATCTTTTTAAACAGTGACTCAAAACTCTGGCTGGAAGGTTTAGCACTCTCCTTTGTAGCTGGTATTCCAGCGGTGAGGAAGAATGAGAAAGTACAGGAAAGTGAGGCTAGGCTTAGTTTTTCGTGCTGTATGCAGGAAGATAATGATGGGTTCTTATCGTGATGAGGCACTGAGTGAAAGGATTCGACTCACAAGAGCATTACAGGAAACTTATAAAGAATTTCATAATGCTTTCCTCCACATGTTTATATATAGCATATTACTTTTGTTCAGCTTTGCATAGTGTATGGTATGAAAAGCTGTGTTTAGAAGGTATTGTGGTTAAGGTTTAAAGGGATGCTGATCCATGCTCGCTGAAAATAATGAAAGACTTCCTCTAACTTCAGCAAGCTTCAGACCAGGCAGGAAGCTCAGACATGAGACCTCCCTCATACATCCTAATGCTCTGACACAGATTGCCCCAGCTGATAGTGCTGGTAACGGAGAGCAGAATTTGCACTTCTGAATGTCATTCAATGCAGATCTGCTTTGCTGCCTGCGGATACAGAGAGAGAAACAGTATGCCAGGGGACAGCAAAATGTGGCACAGCTGCCAAGATGGGATGCAGAAGCTGGGAGTCCTGGCGTCCTGTCCAAGAAAGCGGTTTCCTCTTTCGACAGGGTCTGAAATTCAGTGGGAGCCTGGCACAGAGGCAGGATACTGCCAGGCAGCTGCTGGGTTTCGTGGTGCCTCTTTGAGAGGCAGCTTCTCCCGGCCACCACTGAGGTCCTTTTGGTTTGTGCAACCCCTGATTTGGGAAGGGGCAATGTCCATCAGTTCCTGTGCTGCACTTGCTTTGATTACAGCCTTCTTTGTAGCTCCGAAATGGAATTGGATCAATAGTTTTGAGTACTGAAAAACAGCATTTTAAAAGGCTGTTAATTCTTGAAAAGCTGATCACTTACAGAAAGATACAAAGGTGTCTGCCATGGAGGACCAAGCTACGTCCTCCATGTCGAAGCTGGACAGAATATGAAATGGCAGGTTTGCTGACTGTTGTGAGTACATCAAAAGAAAGGTCACGGTGGAAACTTTTTTCCTAACTGGAATCTTAGTTCGTATTAGAGGTGTTGCCGGTGGGAGGTAACATTTACATGCTGGCGGAGTCAGATTCCTGAACCAGCTTCAGGTGGGGTTAACCAATACAGCTTATTATTTGCAATTCATTTTACAGGTCCTATCTTTTCAGCGTACAGGTAATATAAGATGGTCTGTCATTTTACAAAGAGGCCACAGTTACAGTCTCCTGGAATCATTGTCTTAATGTGGGTTAGAGTTGCTGAATAATTTGCATGCATGTGAAAAAGAAAGAGATTCTACAAATGAATCATCTGACCTTTCTGTTCTGTTGAAAGCACATGCTTAAGGAAGAGTAGGTATCTAGGATCTGCTTATTTTACCTTTGGCAGAGCAGTAGGTCTGAATACACGCTGTGTAATGTTAGATCCCTTGGGGATCCCTTCGAAGTATGTTAAACACCATCTATGTATTTCTCCTCCTTCCCTTAGTGACTTACTGACTTTTATTAATGTATATCATTCCTTCCTCTTCTTCTTTGATGATAAGTGAGTTTGCTTAACAACTGATGGTCCTATGATGGCCTCTTAGCTTATGGGCTTTGAAACTAAGCATTTGCTCAAAAATTTATAAAAGGTACTGTGGTGTTAGCTTGAACCTTGAAAAATTTCGCCCATCCTTGGATGAATATGTCTGAAGGAAAAGTAACTCACAGAGGGCTCGATCTGTGGTTGCCTTCAGGGAATGGGCAACAGAGACGCTTTGTGAATACAAGCCCCTGAAGAGTTAACTCTGAGCTTTCACAGGAGTACAGGCAGAGTATTTTTCTAAATAGAGCTAGAGGCTAAAAACAGGATCAGATACTTGAAGGGAAGATAGGAAATAGCATGTGAAATTCATTTCTCCATGGAAGGCTAGCACATAATCTCTGTCCTCTTTCAAGACCCAGGGAAGTCCTTTTTGCTGGTAGGCTGCCTCTTCTGAGAGTTTTTCCCTCTTTCGTAGACTTGTTGATTGCAGCCCTTAGAAAAGCACATGGATATACATATAAAACACGTGCCTGACACAGAGCCGTGTGCTCACCCCGAAGTCCCAGTGTGGAGTCACGTTTTTAGAACAAACACCAAAGACCCCATTGCCTGCAGTGGGTCGTGTCACTACGTGCTCCACCGAATCACCTCCCCAGTCTAGCTCGAGAGGCACCCCGAGCTCTTCCACCCACTTCAAAGCAGCGCCTGGGCTTGGGGCAGCCCTGGTGCGGACAGGGGAACCGAAGCAAAATGGGTGAAAGTTGAGCACCTTTCACTGGGAACGATGGATCTCAGCCTCCATTTCTGCGTCTACATTATTCTCCACCCTCTCCAGTTATTTCAAATAATGGCAGGTTGAGGGCAAGTGAGGGGCAATGAGGGCATGACCTAGCCTCCCCCTGCCCTGAGGTTGATGGGCTTCTTCCCTTGAAAGACCCTCACAGTCCCTGTGTTTCTGTCTCTCTTCCTACAGTAATTACCATGGCTGATGTTAAGGGCCTGTAATATCCCATGCGTAAATTGCTGTGGCAGAATCATTGCATTTTATATCCACAGGGATTAAACTAATCTGTTGTCTTATGCTGAGAGCGCAAAAAGTAAGAGGGACCCTTTCATACATTTCAACCTCATTTAGTAGAGGTTATCTGAAACTTGTTTCTGAATCTTGCTGTACACTCTTATAAAATAGTGACCATGAAGCATTGGTCTGCAATATATTCATGTGATGTACTGTGCTTATACTGCGGTCAGAGGAGATTGAGGAATGTGTAAACAGATGTCCTTGAGAATGATCTCAGCCTTGGCCTGAAAAACAGTGACCTCTCGTAGACTGAGATGTGGTTATGTTAATTGCTGGTCTTTTAACAGCTCCAGCCACTGCACTAGATAATTCCCAGGTGTGTGAAATACCATCCTTGTGTCTTGTGTTACTGTAATTGAATTTGTGTAACAGAGAGCTTCAAGTCGGCTGCAGACTGAGATTTTATCTTCTTTGCAGCATCAACTCAGATGATTTCTGAGTCCTTGATCACACACAAAACCTGCTGTTCTGGAGGTAGTGGTGCTTAGGAGGTGGGGCATCAGGCCCACCTGGCAATATATTCAGATATTCCTTTGCTTCCAGATGCTTACTGGCCCTCCCTGCAGCAAGGGTCCTACAAGGATTATCCCCCTCTCAAGCAATTATATTCTTCCCATAGTGCCTCAGGATCTTCTGCTATTCATAGTGTGCCCAGAAAGACAAACAGGACCTCACCCTGATGGACCTCACCCTAATGACTGCTAAAGAGCTACTTCAGGAAGCCCAGGAGATTAGGTGATTTTTCCCTACAAGGCTTTGCTATGTCTGATGCTTTGTGTGATGTACCCATGAGGATATACTATCTCAAGTAAAGTTTTGCAGGATGGCCACTCACAGCCAGCTTCAGCTGAGCAAGGCAGCCAGTCATCTGAGTTAACTCAGCAGCAGAGGCTTATCTTTAGTGATAAAATCCAGTGCAGGCTGTTCCGTTGTCTTGAATGTGGCTTTTGCTTAGTAAGAACACTGAATAGGAATATAGATACAGCTCTGGCTTTCAGTTGTAGCTTTGTAATTCTATGTAAATCTCTGTAAATCTTATGCTCTGACTGAGATCCTGACAATTCATTAAGGCTACAAGCACTTACCCTCATGGACCCTCAGAATTGTTTTTGCTCTGATCTTTCTTTGGTGTATGTATGTCTTTTTCTAGCTGATTGCACCAACAGCAGAGGCCATCTGCCCTCTTGAGTTAGGCTTTAGCTCGGAGTTTGGTGTCAGCCCAATATCACTGCTTTCAGCCGTGAGCCTTGCTATTCCACTGAAGGCAACTTTTCTAAACATAATCGTCTTAGCTACTTTCCAGAGAAGAAAACAGCTTTCGCCAGAGCCCTCTTTTTGTCATTCCGTCTCAATGAAACTGACCTTATTCAAGCTTTTGGAGACCACAGATCCACAGTTCAGAGCCCCAGGGCATGTGCAGGACAGTTAAGTACCTGATCATTAAGCAGAACTGACAGGGAATAATCCATGATCAGTCAAGACATTGGTTGGCCTCAGATTGGTTTCATGTCCCTCCCTTAGGTTCCTGGTTTTGGCCTACCAGAGGTGAACTTCATCTCAAGGGAGTCTCCCTTGAGCAGTAACTCATTTCCTACAGTTGAGCTATATCTGGGAACATATTGATCTTGATTTGACTGACAGGTCTGTGAGTCAGTTTTGTGAGTTCAACTTCAGAAATAACTGCGTTTGGTTCCAAGAATAAGAGTTCTGTTGTTGCTCATGACACTAGACCTGCTGTCCCCACTCAAGTAATTGACCAAAATAGTCAGCATTCTGAAGATTATGCATTTTGTGGCCTACGTTATTGTTCTTGCAGAGAGAAAACCTCTTTGTGTTCTGTAAGAATTTAGCGTGTTTGCATGTGTTCATGTTGGTAGAGCGCTTAAGGGGATTGGCAAAGGATCCTTTATCGTGGGTAGTTGACTAAAGGAAATATTTCTAGGAAGCGACTGTCTTCATCTTTGTCATTTTCCTTATACTGACACTTATCAATTTTTTTTTCCCCAAAATAATGTAATTTACAACAGTTTTCCTAGCAAATCCGAGGATGAGTCTGTACTTCTCTTTGGAGCCTTTCCTGTTTCCTTAACACAAATGCTCCCTTGACTTCTCTTGGTTCCATTGCTATTAAAAGTCGTGGTCATCACTAACTCTAAGTTAAATGGGGCTGCATGCAAGAGTGCATGAAAAAAAGTCAGTCCCTCAGATCTTAGAAAAGAGTAGGATTAAAGATGCCTGGTAACCTTAACGCAGTCCCTCTGGGTGTTATAAAACAGACTTTGATTGTGTAGTTATATGTGGCCCAAGGGCTTTTCTAACTTGAGCCAAACTAATGCATAGCTCAGGATGATAGCCAATGTGGCATGTGCTTCAGCTTTCCTTCCTCGTTGCTTCCAACATCCTTTCTTTCTTTGCAGAAGAGATGTGAGCCCTGTTTGGCCACTGTTCTATGCATGGGAGCATTTGCTACCATGCCCGTGGTGTTCCCAGTAGGTTAAAAGGGGAGCTTTCCTCCCAGGATGCACTTTTGCAGGCATTAGACAAAAAACAAAAGCAGCATATGGCATTGTAAATCCTTTCTTGTCTACCATGTAGGCAATAGGGCCCCTTTTTTCATAATTAAAGCACAGTGCAAGCCTAACATTTTGGGGAAACTGTAGCTAACTGAAGGACAACTCCTTATCCATCCCTGGCATTATTTTCCAGGGCCTAGAAACAGGCTTTCTGTGAAGCAAAAATTTAAGGAGACAAGCTAGCTAGCCTTAAATCCCTCTGAAATGTCTGTTTGTTTGAGGCTAATGCTTGTGTATTAAGGATGCAAATGCTTGGTCTGCACAAGTTATGAGAAGACATGATTTTGCTGTCACAACTTGCCAATGTGGAATGGAGCTTGTGTGAAGAGGAGGTGGGCAACGTGACTGCTCTCAGCCGTGCCTCGCAGCAGATCCACTGCTGGAGATGGGCAGTGTTGGTGGCTAGCAGGACATTTGGCACAGGAGGGGCTAGTCAGATGGTGCTGGCTGTCCTTACTCTCGCATCTGGCTGTCAAAAAACACTCCATAAAGGAGCAGTAGAATAACATGGATTACTGCCCGAGTATGTGATTGCTGCAGTATCAGAGGATGCTGTTTTCTATTTGCTCATGGGAACGAATGTGGTTGTATATATCGCAGTGTAGGAAAAGCTGATCCCCTGCACCACAGTCTTGAGCTAAAGCCATGATGAAGCTGACCAAAACAGAGTATTTGTTGTTGTTGTGAACTGCTGTTGACTTAAATTATTAATTCCACTGACTATCGCCTCAAGCAAGCCCTTCTCAAACACATCAGCAACCAGTTTCAACAAAAGTTCTTCAGGGAAGGTGCATGCTTCACAAATACATAATTTTCCATCCCCACTGCTTAGTTTGGGAAGATGGGAACTATGAATTTGTATCTAGTGCAGCACTATTTGTTGGTCTCCATCTCCAGTCTGCGGTGACACTTTGGATGACAAAGCTTTCCTCAGTCATCTCTTCAGCTTTTAAGAGGAGTAGCAATAGAGGAAGATGGTAGTCTGGGAGGTGCTGCTTTTTATGTGACATCAAGTGGCACATACCCCATGGCAAGATTCTCTGGAATCACACATTTGCCCTCAAAATGGGATAATTGCACACTTGTGTGTTGAGAAACTGTAGCATTCATGTGAAGAGATGATAATGATGATTTTGTAAGGGCCTCAAAGATTCTTAGCACGTTACGAGAAATTAAGTAACATTTTCTATTACTTTTTGTAGCTATTTCTTAAAAAGCAGAAGGGACAGTGCTGCAAAGTGGCAGAATAGCTGCTTGATTTTCACAACAACTAAGCATAGGCTTAATGTTAAACGCACACGTAAGTGCATGGCTGCATCAAGATCATGAGCTAAGTTGGAGTCTGATATTTTCTCAAAAATGGGTGTAAATAAGAAGACATTTAATACGTGATTTGTTCAAGCCACTAACTAAATCAGCTGAATGCCACTAGTTGGATGTGTACTCTGAAGTAGACAGAGCCTGTAATGTCCATTCGTACAAACAGCTCCCTTCTCTCTCCTGAATGAAAGGAAAAGCTTATTTCAGCTTATAGGGTGATGCCAGTTGGAGTGCTGAATGTCTAAAATGGGTCTGTGTTACCAGCTGTGTCTCTGATTTGCTTCTAAATCAGTTGTGATGAGAAGAATTTACCTTTATGAAGAAGACTAAATGAAAATCTGCAATTGCGCTTTGTGAGTGAGATTGAAAAGGAAGCCCAAAATAGCCGAGGACTGCATCTCTCCGTGTAATGGTCTGGATAAATGGGTACAGTTTAGTGTTTAATTTGGGGGGATAGGCTGGTAGCAGTGAAAGAGCTTGTAAAGTGTTTAGACTTGGTATAATCTGCTAAATCATAATCCATAAAGGAAAAATCCATAAATCCATAAAAGGAAAAAAATACATCCATGCAAAATTGGGTGGGATTTGTTGTTGTTGTTGTTCCTGTGATTGTTTTTGTTGCCAAAGTCCAGTTTGATCAGGAACTTTCTACGCAGACTACCATACCAGACTCAGAGGACAGTAATATACACAGAGTATTTTTTTTAAGCTTTACCCAGTGGATTTCTAATTCTGTCGTTAACTAAAGTGAGAAGAATTTCTCTGAAGCTGCAGAGCTGCTTTAGTGCAGGGCAAATACTGCTCCTTTGTCTGTAGGGAGAGGAGGACCCCGTGCAGGTGTAGCATGGTGATGGGTGAGGGGAGGTCAGATGGCGGGGTGGGAGGTTTGCACCATCTGATACAGAACTCAGCTCCTTGAGGCTCCTGGCAGGAGGTTTTGAAGGAGTGGAGGAATGTTCCTGGGTTCACTGACCGTATCCTCAGCCGCTTTGGAGCCTGGCAGAAGGGACTGCTCACCCTCCACGTGTCCCCGCCAGCCTTTCAGGGTGCTGACAGCGGCTGCCGGCGCTGCAACCAGCAGGATCGGCCGTGCCAGCCCGGCAGCCTTGACCCTGGAGGTGGAGGCCTCTTGGCAGGGCTCAGTAAGATGGCTTGTCATGGGATCCAGGGTCCACCCTCTCCAAATCCCGTGGCACTCTTCAGTGGAAGGATGAATGATCCATCCTCAGGGGACCCACCAAACCCACAAACAATGAATAAGCCATTACAGTAAGGCACAGAGAAAGAGCAGGTCAGGTCCTTTTTAGCTTTCTGTAAGGAGATTTTAAAGCTATGATCCAGCTTAGCAGGTTCTGGTGGTATTCACTGAATTTGCTGTGCTTTGGATGCTGTACATTGCAGCTTCTCAAACGTACCATGCCAGCGCCCTGCATTTCCTCCTGCCCAGTAAAGGACGATGCAGTGTGGTGGGCAGTGATAACACCGAGCTGTAAAGGGCATTCAGAAAGCAGTCAGCAGGCGCTGCATTGCTGTCATGAACTGCTAGAGAACAGCCTCCAAGACAACGGACAGTTGTTAAAATGAGAGATGACAGACGAGCACGAGCCAGATTGGCAGCTCCTGTGGAGCCTTGGTCTGTGCATCGGCTGTCCGACGCTTCCTCTCCAGGAGTAGGGGTTAGGTAACAAGGATGGTGCTGTGGATGTCCCATCTGGATGCATATGTGAGGGTGGTCATGCAAGTTGCATGAGAAGTCTAGTTCAAATAAGGTATCATTACAGCAGGCTGTAACCACAGTGTGAAACAGGCTCTTGACTACCATGAAACAGGATTCTTTGTAAAGGTTTAGCATCTAAAGCCCAATCTTACAATGGCATCCAAGTGAGTAAATGTAGGACTGTATCTAGCATGAAGCCTTACCTGCACTGAACTAATTACAGGATCAATATTAAAACATGAGTCACAGCTTTGTGTGATTTGTATCAAGAGTAACAGAAATAAATCAAACAGTGTGGAGTATTTAATCTTCTAAATGCTGGGAAGATGCATATAATTCTACACGTCAAGCAGCAGTAGGAATTGCCAGCTGCATTTTGTAGGAGGGGAGAACTGTGGCTAAGGGTTAACATTCCTTGCAGAAAGAGTTGGTCAAAGTGGCATTATTCCCAAGTACTTTTTTTTTTTAATTAAAATCCTGTTTTTTTCCTGAAATGTGCATACCATGTGCCCATTCTGACCTTGGTGGGAGGCAGCTAGGATGGGAGATTCTAGGATTCCTTTGCTACCAACAGCATTGGGGTGCACTCCATCCCAGTGCCTGGATGTAAACAGGGAGCATGCCTCTAGGTTGTCAGTTCTGCTCATTTGGTTTCTTCATCTTTGTGCTCACATGGTTCCCCTTTCTTTTGTTTCATTTATTTAGTTAGTTAGTTTCTTTATTTTCCTTTAACTGTCCATATTATGGTGGCTCCTGCCACCTAGTCCTTGGCACCATCCCATGTGGCATCCCCTGCTGAAGAACCTTACCCTGGGAGTTCTTCTTGCATAGGTTCTCCAAAAACCTCTGGGGAGGCAAAAAAAAATAATGCTGATCTCACTTGTTGAACTTCTCACAGGGCATATTTACCAGACACCGAGTCATGTGTTCCGCGTACCTTCAGCCTGCCTTCTGGGCAGTGCTGCATGAGGACTTCTTTCAAGAAGCGTCATGGGCACTTCTGAAGCTCACCATGTCAGACACTGCAGAGAGTTTAACACTGACTCTCAACACCAACCCTGGCATGACTGGGGCCTTGCTGTCCAGCAGTACCCAGTCCTGGCCTCATTCTTACAGAAATTTGGGACTGTGTTTGCATCATTGTCAAAAGCACCCCCAGAATGAGTATGCTTCCTGAGGATCCAAGGGGGATACCAGGTAACAGAGGATGTCATTTATAAAAGTGGGCGTTATTTAATGATACTAATGATATTAGTGAGCTCTCAGTTATCTGCTTGTTGGAAGGGTTTTGGACATGTATCTTGGACTTCTGTGCTTGTATCAAGTTGCTTCTAATTGCATAATGAGTTATGACATAGAACTTGCTGGCATTATTGGCTAAATGAGAGTTAATTAAAAGGGACACAAGGTACTAATTTTTCAGGCTGAAAAGGAAAGTTGGGGGGGGCTGTCCATAAATCAGTGCTATTTTATCGAATGCCAGCTATGTGAGCTGCATCCAAAAAGCATTGATTTTTCCACTGGAGGTTGTACTTCATTCACCTCATTTACCTAAGTACTCTTAAAGGCAAAGACTTGGTAAATTGACTTTGGATAATAAATCATTGGGATTTGTAATCTATGGTATGCCAGGCTTAACTGGCTGGAACTGGGGAAGTATCTCCATCCTGCTTCTGTGACTCCCCTGACATCACTCATAGCAGTGTGATTGGCACTGATTTACAAGCTGGATTTACTCACATGAGTCTATAAATCGTGCTTTTGCTATCCTCAATTCCTCACTGGTCTTCCAAGAATATCTCCCAAACTCCTCCTCTACCCACTTCCTCAGCTGCTGAAATACCTGGGCATAGCAGTGGAAACCACTCATGCATTCCTGCCGCAGAAAGCTCCTCCCAGGACCACTGGGGAAACTTGCTAGACACAGAAAGGTTATCTCAGCCTAAATGCAGCCCTCAACTTGAGTTATTATGAAACTAAATTAATTTTTTTTTGTATGCAAGGAAGGTTTATGTGTAGTCAGCGAAAGTCTTTGAGCTCTTTCTCTGCAGGTTCCATGGGCTAGCCACACTGCAGATCGTTTCATCACTAATCCTAATGACTTGCCAAGAGCACTGCTTGCATTATGCTTTCTGAATATTGCTTTGGGCAAATAACTCCATCATACTAGAAAATTTAGTCCATTAGAATGCATGAGATTTATAAAGGCTTTGATGAAAGGTTAAAATGATGGGCAACATCAACTATTTTTCTTAGTGAAAACCAAAAGACCAAAAAGGCTTTTAAACTTAGAATATCTTTCTTTTTAGAGCAAAGCGAACAGAAAGCTTGGGATGTAACAGTGAGCAAAGAGAGCCAGGCTCCATTTGCTGGCCCAGAGATGAACTGCTGTGGCACAGATTGCTTCCCTGCAGCTCACCCCCCTCCCCTCCAGACCAGGATGGCCATATCCAAACCATCCAGATGGCCCAGTCAGGGCAAACCCTTGAACTGTGCCCAGGGACTGTTTGGGAGAGGGCTGCGTGGCGCCTGGCAGAGCGCTGACCGCCGGGATGGACAAGGAGGCAGACCAGTGCTCAGGCCGAGGGTTGGGTTTGTCCAGCCTGATCAGTATAGAGATTAACTTTGGACTTGAATCTCTTTCAGCTGAAAAAGGCTAGCAAATTAAGGCACTGAATTAGGTAGCTCCATCAAATGTCCTGGGTATTTAATCCATTTTACTGTGACCACGCAGCATATGACGTATTAGTGGCAAAGTAACCTTTCCACCACTACCTTGGAAGAAAGAGCAGAGCAGGACAGACCTTTCCAGTTACCCCAATACTTGCTATGCTGTTGGATCATTTTAATCTAAGAAACTCATCCTGTCAGCCAGCCGAGAGCATAGAGGCAATAACAAGCAGATCACAAAGGGGCGTTCAACGTGGCTGCTAAATAAATGAAACCTAACGTGGAGTCACAGTTAGAAGAGGTGAAGCATACTGAAGGTCTGTTTTAATTACAATTCTCAAATATGGTGGTAATGGACAATATTATAAATCTCTCTTAGAATTAGGTTTTTCATTACGTTTTTAATGAAGTGCTGATTACCCTGTGCTAATTGACATGAGCCCTGAGCAGACAGAAGCAAATGAAAACAATTTGGCAACTGGCTGCTACCATGCATTGGTGTGTCCAGACTTTCCTTACTGCTCATCGAATGCAGGCTGGTGGTGGCGGGAGGATGAAGTGAGGTGGTGGTGGTATTATGGAGTCTGTTCCATGGATATCACTATTTAGGGTGTCTGTCATCTTTTTCCTTTCTTTCTCTTCTTTTTGCAAATTAATTGAGTTAATTTCTAGTACCTGCTTCACTTGCATTTTTGGTTGCTGACTTGTCTGGGCAAGCAATGGTTTTAGGCAGCCAAGTAAAACAGAGTTGTCCTCAAGTCAACTGTTGGTGAATAGATTTTGTATCTGGCTTGGTGGGTTTTCATGAGAGTTTTTCAAGCTTAGTTCCTGTTTATGTCTATAGGAGTTTCTGCTTGCTTCCAAGAACAAGATTTTTTGCAAACTTAACATCTATGTTTAAGATAACACAACAGTATGTTGTATTTATGGTATGTCTATAGCTGAAATGCAAGTACGGGATGAAATATTTCTATTTAATTCTGAGGGTAGACACCTGAGAGCTTTAGCAATGCTGACCTTTCAGTTGGAGCCCTAGTCCTTAGGACTGACTGTCAATTAAGTGGTTGCTTTGGTTTTAAATGAAGATTTTCATCCTAGGCACATAAGCTCAGGTTTCATCTTGAATCATCTTAACCTAACTTTCAGAAAGTCAGGTTAAAAGCCCAGTGCTTGCTGAAAATTAAGCTGCTTTAATTTGTCTCAAGTTGATTTTTGATGGTTTGTTACCCACTTCAAAATATATAGGCCATTATCTCTTGCAGTATAAACACTGTGGAAAATGTCACATTTAATAAAAACTGTGACCTCGTTCTCAGCCTTATTTTAAATGAGTTTCATTATTTTACTAAATATATTATTTATTCATCTATTCAAATGTATTTATTCAGTGAAGGCAGATATATTTTGATTAATTCAAAGACTAAATGCTCTGTACTTCTCATGCAAATTGCCAAAAAAAAAAAAAGGAGGTAAAACTCTATACTCTGAGGACTAAATGCATCGTCAGAATGTAATGAATGCCACCACTTATGAGTGAGGATTCATGTTATCATGAATCTCTCTCTGTGGCTTTTATTATTATAGCAAAAATAAAATTTAGCACATGGGTTATATATCTGATCAGATATATTTACAGACCCCATTTAAATGGAAAGTAGAGTAAGTGGTCAGATAAGCCATGTCAGTTACTTAGTTAGGTATTACGGGATGAGTCGAGTATTTCTTTGCTCTTATTTCTATATTTCTACCAGCTTTGCCTTTCTCAGCTGACATTTAATAATTAAACAAAACCAACCTGCAAAGCAAGAGAGGTGGGATTTTCAAAAAGCACTTGCCATTATATTAATTAATTTCCCACTGAAGTGGGGAGTTAATCTCATGGACCTGACTTTGGTGGGAGTAGAGCTCAGGCCGATACTCAGCGCTATTAAACACGCAGAGCAGCGATGTGTTGTAAAGTTTGCACAGCTTGACAGTATATCCAGGCTGGGGGAGTTTGAGCAGGGTAAGACATTAAAGGGGCTTTGGACCAGGCCTGTTAGTTTCAACTAAAATCACTCATAGAATTTCCATAGACTCAATTGAGCCTAGGAAAAAAAGCTTGGTAAATTGGGGTTTTTTTGGGTTTAATACATATTTAGGGCATTACATGACTTTCTGTCCCCTCAGTGCTGCGGCTGAGAGTCAGCCCAAACCGCTGGCCCCTTTGCTCGGGTCCCAGACAGAAACCTGATTTGCCGTGACCGGCCTTGGCATGCCCAGCCAGGCCTGGTGACAAGGGTGACGATGAGGGTGTAGCAACCATGGGCTCTTCTCCAGCTTGTGCACAGTCGAGCCAGGGTCCAGGTTTGGATGCCCAGGGACCAGGAAACCTTATTTTGCACCACCCTGATCCCGCTGCTTCCGCCGTCCCTCCTGTGGTTCCCGACTGAAAGGGAGAAGCTGGTATCGCATTGCAGAGAAATTTTGTTATGTGGTTGCCCATCTGGTGGACCTGACCTACGTATCACGTCTTTGAGATGTACACTGAATACCTCCACGCAGCCTGCTGTCACACAGGTTGCCATTCATGTCTCTGGTGCGAGGCACAGTTGCGTACTGGGCTGCCTGCCCAAAAGGCTGGCAATTTTGATCGGAACTTCTTTGCAGATATGGCTGGAAAAGGGTCCAAGGTAGCGGGAAACCAGTGCCTCTTTGCCATGCAGTGTTGTACAGAAAGACTGACAGCGGCACGGACCAGGCATTTTCCGGAGCACCTTCCAGAGAACAGCCTTTCCAATTTCACTCTCAGATCTCTGTACCCATCCTTCTCTCTCATGTTGTATTTGGTCCCCAGGAGGGATTTCCATTGACATTAACTGACCCTCCGTGCGTTATGGATCTGAAAGCAGAAATTTTGTGCTCAGATTGCCAGACTCTATGCAAACACAAAAAAATGACAGCCTGCTGCAACCTTTTACAAATCTCTGGTAGAAACAGTGGGGTTTTTGTTCTGGGTCTCCATAGATCAGCCCTTAAACACCAGTCTGAAGGTTTCCGCATCCTTGCATGCAGCACCAGGCAATATTCTGTCTTGTAGCAATTTTGTACCACAATGTGGAAATTAATGTAATTATATAATATGGAAATTTCCAGCAAAGGCGCTTGTTCCTCTTACCTACGCTAAGTCCTCCCTGGTCGTACCATTTTACAGACACGCTGTAGTTAATCTCAACCATGAAGTGCGAAGTGGCCGATTTTTTTGATCAAGGTCCAAATTAGAATATTGCCATAAAAGCATTTCTCTTTCACTTAAAAGATGTGTATTTCTGGATTGCATTAACAAGATTCTGCATTCCACTAAATAGTTTTTAATGTATGAAGTGCAATGAGGCGGTAGCTGTCTGTCTGTCTAATAATAGATTCCATAAGCTATATCAGTAAGTTGAAAGTATCCATCTGTATACCAAAGCATGTCCTTCACATGGCATTTGCCCAAAATAAGAACTTTATGTTCCAAAAATCTGGTTACAGAAATTGGGTTGTTACTGAGAGCATGAAATACTGCCTTGGCATGAACTTCCCGTTGGCTCCTGGTGACTAAAGAGGCCTGAAGAAAACATGACCTGCAAGGTTGGAAAAAATGTCTTCAGGTCAGAACTTACCAAACCTCAATGTCTTTATTATGTTCTTCAAAGCAAGAGATGTTAAAAAAAACACCAGCACCGTGGGAGGCACCTCCAGAGCACTGTCAGTCTGTTGATCTGGACATCAAATCCTGCTCATCTGTTTGCAGTCCTCAGTCACATCACGATACAAACTTTCAGGATTGGACTCATGCTTAGGATATCAAAATAGTTGCCCTTATAATTTTTTAATTACTCCCATGTGAAAACTTTGGTGTGAAACAGTAATAAAACCTGTGGGCAGCTCTCCTAATAATATAAATCTCCCTTGTGAGTCGTCTGCTCAGCCCTCAGCAGGGTATGTTGCATCCTTCAAGAATTCTCATAACTTTCTCAGATGGATATTTTCATGATAGCTACTGGACAATTCCCATCATTTGAGACTGTTGAAACACAGCAGCACCATAGAGGCATAGAGATTGGAATCATTTGTAGATTTTTGTTTGCTTTTTTGGTTTGGGTTTTTTGGTTTTGTTTTGTTTTGTTTTGTTTTGTTTTGTTTTGTTTTGTTTTGTTTTGTTTTGTTTTGTTTTAGAAAAGTCTGCTGTGCATTCCCTCATTATAAAAAGTTATATAAAGCATTTAAAAGCAAACCTTCTTTCATACCTGGCTTTGCAATGAAAAGAACATTGCCATGAAGAGGCAAGGCATTTTAATGTTATCTGTCTGTATTCTCACTGTTGCTTATTTTCTTTGCCTTTTAATTTGGGTCTACTCTGTTTCTCCATTACTTTTATTAATTATTGGAACACTGGTCTCAGCAATCAGCCTTTTATGGTGCTGGACATTGCACAAACACAGCGGAGGAAATTCTGAATTCCTTAAAGTCACTGGCAAACTTGACATTAATTTTCATAAGGCCCATGATCTGAACCACAGTCTTCTTGCAGTGAAATGTGGACGTGGTAAAAAATTGTGCTGTGCTTAATTACAGCCTTGTCAATGGCAAATGTATTTTTCATGGAGCGCTGAACTCAATAAGAAAATGGAAAAGTGTGATGCAGGAAGGGAAACGTTGGACTAGAAACTGGGAAACCTTTATTGTCTTGTTACTTTGGTAGATTTACTGCTTGCAGAAGCTGGTGTTAATGACAGGAGACAGGGACACTCTCGGGTGTCAAGCTTGGCTCTGCCACATACTCTCTATGTCAGCTTGACCAAATTTCACGTTTATTGAACAGCGATAATGTTTATGTGCTTCACAGCGGGGCTGAGAGTTTGTAATTGTGGGGACCACATATGCTTCTACACCGACATAAGCTGTCTGCTTGTTCACAAATACCCCAAACGAAAGGCTGCTGCTTTATGTTTGGATGACAGATGGGTCTGGTCTAGTCATGTTTTTGTTGGCGTTCACCTATTCAGTGTACAGCAGTGAGAGTTCTTTAATCTCTTAAGTAAAATACGTGTTTTCTCTCTGAAGGTCTTTCTAGGTTAGGTATAAAAGATAGGTTAGTGTGACTAACTGTAGTGTAAATTACCATTGTCTAGGTTTAGACTTTGAAGAACTGAGTCTGGGAATAGTCTGTGGTTTCTTGACCTTGTTGCGCCACAGAGGGAGCAAGCTTGCATCATGCCTGATGACCACAGCAGTAACTAGTTGAGTGGTTACTTTGATACAATTAGAGATTGCTTTTAGTTTTAATCACTTGTTATTTAAAGGTCCAGGAGAGGAACTGCTTTACAAGTCCTCTCAAACTTCGCATAAGATTCAGGAAGGCCATGATCGCACAGAAGGCAGGGCCATTAAAAAAAGCAAAGTGATGGTATCGGCATGTGGATTTTAAAAACACATTATAAATTTTCCGTCCAAGATTATATTTGTTACTCTTCTCAGTAGCTGTATAGTTGTGAGCTGCCTGTTGAATGACTCTAGTGTCCTTGAACATAAAATTTTATTGCGTAAATAATTTCAGAAAGTATTTTCTTATGGTACTGGTGAATCTTCTAAATTATCCCATTTCTATATACTCACCCCATCTTATCTCAGATGCAGAGCTTTTTAAATCTGCATGAATTGATATTCCCATGATTTCACATATCCATGCATTTCCTTTATTTTATTAATTTGGCAGCAAACCCGTCAGATTAGCCAGTTCTGGGAAAACAGATGGTTGGCAATGCTCAAGGGTCCATGAGTCACAAAACAATAGGCCTGGTTTGCCACAGACACATGCGTGAGTTTGGCTCTTCCACTGTGGCCGAGCTCAGAGGACGGGTCACCACTGCTGCCTCACCCAGCTTCGGGGCTCGCTGGAGGCCAGGTCAACCACAGCTTTGGTCCTGCCTTCTGGCTCTCCAGGTGGTTAGGATGGCCTTGGGTGGGTGAAGGGACCTATCACTGCTCCTTTCCAATGGCACAACAGGGAGAATTGGGCTTCTCCATGAGCTCCTCCTTTGCCGCGGCTCCTCACGAGGGGTGGGGGACAGCCCAGAGTCCTCCTTGAGCTGTACATCCCGCTCCCACCGATGGCAGCGCTGGACAGGGGCGTTCACAAGCCAATGCCACAAAAATTGTCAGGAGTCGAGCAGAGTTCGTGGATTTTCTATAAAAAACTAATTACAGACTTTATTGCCGAGTGCCAAATCCATTTTTCCCTCTTCTGGGAGCCATTCAATAAACTCTATGTTCTGAGGTAGAGCAAAACTGCCGTAGTTTAATGCAGTGTTTTATGCATTTTCCCTGCGCTCTAATACCTGATTTTTGCTAATAGCCCAGCGTGGATTTTCTTTTTCTTTCTAAATTATATTAATAGGCCTGAAATGCCCCATGACCTGGCATTTCCCTCTAGAGGGTCACTCCTTCTTCCCGAGGAAGAAGCTGATATTTGCAGGAGCAGTTGCCTGTGCAGATTTGTCACCCGGACAGCCACAGGGTCGGGGTGGGATCAGGCCAGGTGGCATCCCTGCTGCACCATCATGCCTGTGCAAATCAAAGGGACGAAACTGGGTTAGCATCACCCTCACTCCGCCACCGCTGTGGGACACTCTGCCCCCTCCCCTGACCCCGCCAGGTGGGAAGAAGGACCCTGTGGCACCCCACACAGTCTTGACCCAATGTTGCGTTGGCTCGGGGTAAGCATCCCTCTTCAAGTTGGTGCTGGGTGCCAAGGGCTGCTCCCGTGAAGAGGGTCTGAGCAGAGGGTCTGTGCCCTTTGGCTCTCTGTGCACCGTGAGTACCCTGGGGTGAGGGCATGCTCGCTCCTTACTGGAGCAAATGCTCTTTCAAACAGAATTGCTTTTGAGGAAGGGGTGCCACAGTTTACGTGGCATCTGTAACTCTGAGCCTGGGGACCTGGGCTGCAGTTACACCATCTAAAGGCCTCGATCTGGGAAGCACTATTAAAGAAAAGAAATAGTGCAGAAGGTAAGATTTTCAGATTATTAGCATCTATGTTTATACTCCTTTCACAGAACCGTAGGACTTTGTTAGTGCAAGTCCTTGGGCATAAACCAGAGCAAACCATGCCTGGAAGTGAAAAAGAACCCTACCTAAAATGAAAACCCCATCCAAGAAACAAACCCACAGAGAAACAAACTCAGAATTGAGGTTGTCACAGTGGTTTTCATTCAGCCTTTGAAAATAAAACATTCTCCTCCCCAAAAGCAAACGGGCTTTAAAAACAAGACTAGACAGCGCATTGAATATGGCACACTATGATACTCCACAGCAGGAGGAGGGTCTCTGAGTGAAAACGTCTTTTCTAGCTCACACCTGTGATGGGGAAAGATTTTGAAAAGCTTTAAGAACCATTGGTGCAGTAATTCCCATATGCAGTTTCAAAAATAATCATCTCCATAACACTGCAGGTAACACCCCCCAAAGCCCCATGCCAGGATTTAGGATGCACCATCGTCCTCCACTGAGCAGAGAAGCTGTGCAACTTCTGGCAGTAACCCTTCAGCCCTGTAGCATCTCTCTGTGCCACTGGGTGAGCAATAGGATTTCTTCAGAGGGCGACAGTGGTGGTATGCAGCTCTTAACATCAGAAATTCCCAAAGAGTCAAATCAAAAGCTTTTGGAAATCAAGAGGAAATTTTTCATTGACTTCATGGGCTTTTGGATGAGGCCTATATGTTAGTATTTTTGTTTTGACATTACCTGAGACAGAGGGGAATTGGTTTCTTGATAGTACAGCACCAAATTGCAGGCTCTGCATCTTGTTTTTTTAATTCAGAACAATTCTGCTTTTATTAGGTTTGTGTTATCTCTTATTTTACTACAATCTTTTTTGCATTTCGTAAATATTAATTCCCCAGACAGTCTCTTTTGTTTAATAGTTTTCATCTATCACAGACTTTTCTGTTTTCCTTTCCTCTCCCATCCCAGAGAGATGTCATCCTCTGCCATCAAAAGCAAGAGCTTCTCAAAGGAAGCTCTTCATCCCAGAGATGTAGGAGCAATATTTTTACTACGTATCATTTTTGTTTTCTTTTCTGTGTTCTTCCCCTTCACTTTCTAATGCCAGACTCAGGCTCTGATTTCATTTGCTTCCTTGGAGGGGACTGTAATGCTTTAAAAACCTGTTCGCCAACTTTTTTCTCCTTTGTACCAATGTACAGGCAGAAGCAGGTAGGCAGAGCTGTAGTGCTTCATTTAAGCTGTACCCACTAACCAGCTTCTTAATGCTGCTTCTCCAAATTGGACTGGTTTGGCTTAATATTGTCCACCTATTCCAGATAAACTGTATGCTTCTCACGTCCCTGTTTCTTGCAGTGAACCCAGTACTTTTCCAGAAAGTCAAATGCTGCCTTTTTCTTCTCACCATGGCCTTTATAGATCCGTGAACTTTATGGTTTTTTCAGTAACATACAGGTTGATTTTCAGGGATGTGGCAAACTCATATTATCAAATTAAAAGACAGACCAACACATGTAACCCTCCGTTTTTGTACTTTAAGTGATTTTTTTAAATCCTGGTACAACGTCTTGGAGTGCTCTGACTGTACTGAACTTCGATGACTTTCCAATAGATCTCAGTGGCATATAAGATTGTTGTTTTGATAAATGGAAAACTGTTGCTGCAGTGCATGCTATACATTTTCACAACAGGCAGTGCCAAATGTCTGTTATTAATTTCTCATAGACACCAACTTGATATGGAAGTTACGCCCAATGGTGAATCTCACAAGTGTTGGTCAGGAAAGAAATAACAAAGAGGGAAAGGTGTAAATCTAACCCAAACACTTTGAATATCTGTAATCTGCTGATACCAGCATTCTCCACTGCCACAATTTCTCAACCTGAATTTTGAGATTCCAGTTTAATCCATTTACTTAACCTTTATATAACTATCTTAAAATAGGAGCAGAATCACAGAAAATTTAAACTGCTGGTAGCATTGGGTTGCCTTGCCTTGAACCCAGCACAGTTGCGCTTGGGCAGGGAAGAGATGTTGGGAGAGGACAAGCTTCAGCTTGTGAAGATGGTAGAAAAATGCAGCAACACTGGACCAGTTCTTTGTGGCTTGTTTCTCACATCTGGAAAGCTGGGATTATGCTTTGAAGTTTACAGATGGAAAAAGACCTGATAAGTACTGAGTGTTATTTTTATCCCAGACCTCAGTCTGCAATAACGGCTCCAGATGCAGCTTCAGGATGAATTATCCATCCTGCCAGCACCTGCAGATCCCTCTGCAGTTTATCTGAGGTTTATTTGGGAACCAGCATTTGTTCCCATTGAATGTGTACATCTGTTGCCTTTAGTCCCTCACAAGGTAGGTCATAGCTAAAATATGCCCATATTTTAGTGGACTCAGGGCTGCTCCACTACCTTGCTGTAAGGAGCTGAGAGACCTCATAGTACTTCCAGTAAGCTGTAAGTTTAGGCTGCAGTTGAGCTCCTAAGATACACCGATCTCAGTTCATCCACAAAAACTTAAGTGGGGAGGGGAGGACGAGAGGGGCCCAATCCTGCCTGCAATGTTGGGGTGGCTGATGAGGGAACAAAAAAGTATTACTAGGCTGATGTGTAGGCTCTGCATAGCGTATCTGGCTGTTCAGCAGTTCAGTTTTTCTCAGCTACTCTTGGCAAGTGTTTTTTCCTCCTGGAAACGGTATAAGCGAACTGCAGTTTATCTCTGCTCAGGTGGTCCTTCTCTCTCTGGAGCTGCAGACAAGAGAACATGAATCATTAAAAGCAGAACAGGAGCAGATGTTCTGCATCAGGTTTAAGCTAGTAGTGTATGGTAGCTGCTCAGCCTGTTTAACATTCATGTCTTCCTTTGAAAATGTTTGCATGTCCCCCCTCTGCTCCCAGCCCTCCATGGGTTTGAAAGTTCAACTTGAGCTCCAGCAGTACTGAGCGCAGCTTGCAAAAGGGATGCTGGAGGGGTTAAATGAAGAGCAGCCGAGGAGAGTGAGGAAAGAGCAGTGAGACGCACCAGTGAAAAAGAAGTTCAGGCAGAATGAAGAGTTAAGGCTAACCTTAAAATAACTGGGATTACCTTGGACCCTGTGCTGCATTAACCAGGGGCTGAGAGAGCACAGTGGTGTTAATAAGGTGAGTTAGGGGGCCTTGACCGCTTCTGAAGAGCACTAGGGAGAGGGTCTAATGTTGGAGGCTTGCACTTGCATGTGCATAAAGAGAGGTGATGGCAAGCTGGAAGAAGAGAGCACCCAGGAGGACAGAAGTTGAATGAAATTACAGTTTGTTCCTGGAAGTGGTGAATTCCACATACTGCTTTCCCCTGTGAGCAAAGCTTATTTTTAAACAAACAAAGCCAGAGATAAAGTTAGGTCGTGAAGCAGGAAGAGAAGGTCTCTGAAAACAGTAAGAGAAGTTGGGGAGAGGCTTTGTGAGACTTCCCTGCTTGTGCTAGCGGGGATACACACAGCAGTTGGAAAATACACATGGGGATGGATTACAGGAATGGATATAGGGTTGCAGACACCTGATCAAAGGCATTTTAAGAGTGGTCCTTGCAAATGGACCTTCACATGGTGTCCTGCTCCTGCTATTATTAACCTCCAAAGGGATTTAGAAACAACAGGATAAGCAGACTTTCATGAAATCACTTTTGTATTTGAAATGCAAAACTAAAAGGGTTGAGAGCAGTTGGATGCTGTTGTTAATCTCTAGGTCAGCTCTGCTGGTGCATCTCATAAAAGGCAGGATATGTTCAAAGAGCAAAATCCACTGTTCATTATCAGCGTGTTTGTGGGAGGCATTTGTGCCATGGAAGCCCTGCCATGGGGTGAAGGGCTTTGCCTTGCAAAGATGGGTCCTGCAGCAGGCAACGCTGCAGGTTGGAGGAGGAGCCATTAGTTCTTCATTCATGGATCCGGTGGGTGAAAGTTACTGCACAGAGAATCTAAAATGACAGCTCTCTCAGCTGGAAACTGTCATTTAGGTTTACTTCTCCTGTCAGGAATAACAGCTCTTCCTGCACTATGTGAACTTGTCACTTTTCCCTGCTCCTAAATCCATGTTACCTGGCATCTCTGGATAAGGACAGCCTCTGTTCAATAAGGCAGAACAGCATCAATTCCCAGTGTTTCTCGGGAGCCATCAGGTGCCTCAGCTGTCTTGATTGAAATGATCAGAGAGGTGACAGCGGTTCCAGGTACTGACTGGCTGTGGGCACCGTGGGTGCTTCTCAGAGCACCCTACTAAGCAAGATCAGCAGCAGTGCATGCTTTCCCTCCACTGTGCTACTGAATTGTTTCAGTCCTACCTACTTACGCACGAGAATGTCTTTCAGTGCTTCAGTACTGCCTGGAAGTACCTGTGCACCCTGATCTGTGACCCACATAAGCCGGTGTGTCATCTGGGTGCTTACCACTGGGATTTGGGCAGGGATGTATATAGGCGTATGTATATAGGGAGATGTATGTATTCCTGCTCAGCTTACTAGCATTATTTGTTAATCAAAGAGAAAATAAGCAGCTTATAAAAATAAAAAGCCATGAGAACAGTAACAAGCTGGTAAGGGTAGGCAAGCAGAAGCCAGTGGTAGCTGGAGGTATTGATAGCCGAGCAGTCAGTTCCCCCATAAAGTACGTTTCCAAGGCTGTAATACCAAAAAGCGGCACAGTGGGTGTAAACCACCAGGCTCTACACTTCACCTGTGCTGAGGGGAAGCTGCCTGTGTGAGCAGCTTAAGGCAAAGGGCACCCCTCTGCCGCGCAAGGAGCCCGGTGGGAGGTGGAACAGCACTGGCCCTGTGTGCAGGACAGAGCCGTCCTGTTCCCCGCTGCACAGGAGAGGGCACGTTTCCATCCAGTGCACACTCTTGGCTCCCCTCGCCCGTGCAGCTGAATGCCTCGACTCACTCCTGGCTGTCAGACCCCTGTCCCCTCGGGACGGAGGGCTGTGGGTTGGCACCTCTCCGCCGGCTCCCTTTGCCCTGCTGCTCGGGGAGAAGGGATATCTTCCCGATCTTTCAGTGCCCTCCACACTCACAAATGCCATGAGTGCCTGCCTAGCACTGCAGTCAGCTCAGGGACAGCGAGGACCTGCTTTGGGGGATTTTGCATGCAGAGCAAGAGCTAGCTAAAAACTTGGTCCTGGAGCTCCTTTTTCTTCTGATTTTTGCTGGCATGCTCAAGCTGCAGGTGGGACAAGGCGGATGACAAGGATACGAGAGCAGCGAAGAGAGAGCCAGCCCTTTCACCAGATAGAGAGGGAACTGATGAGAGGCTGGCGCGCGTTCAGCATCCGTGAAAGGAGCGGAGTGCAAGGAGACAGAGCTTGGCTGCAGCCGGAGACAGATCCCAAAAGCAAGAGCTCAGAGTGGCCTTTTCTACTCGTTTTCTTTGGGAAGTTTAAAAAAGAATGAGCGTTAAAAAAAGGGAAAAAAAGATGATGTGCGGTTTCTTTCAGGGTGTAGTTGAGGGAACAGTTTCAAAAAAATGGCTGCCATATAAAGAAATACTAAGAATTTGTTCTTCCATTTTAAGTTAACATTTAGTATGCAGTCCCTAAATGGATCTATTATTAGATGAGACAGAGAACCCTTAGAAATCACAGTAAACACAGCTGTAGAGATGAGGAAAATTAACAAGGCATCGTGCTAATAGTTGTACCTTCCAGTTGTCTTAAATCGCTGATGAAAGTTACTTTTAACATTGCCCTCATGCTCCAACAAAAGAAGGCTTAATGTGGCAAGTCAGATGCTTAAAAATACAACCCAGACACTTCAGGTTTGTCAGGATTTAACGAACATTACCTAGGCATGTTTTCTGTTCTTCTGTTGCTGTGCTGAGGACTCCCCCACTGCGATTCAGAGGGAGATGAGAAGTTTCCAGCGAGGGCCTGGCGGTCGGATCCGCAAAGTGTTGGCTATTGTCGTCTGTTTGGAGCTGGCACAGTGGGTGGAGCACATTGGCATTTGGGAAGAGGTGTCAGTGGCCAACAGAGAGGGCAGCCTTACGTAGATGCTCCTTGCTTCCCAGAGAAGCCTGCAGTAGAGTCATTTGTGGTCGTCTACTGGCAGTGAGTTTCTTTCAGTGCACAAAGACTGAAACATCTGTTTTTTTAACAAAATCAGAAAATATTGCAAAAGCAAACAAATCCCTCCTCTGCATCATGGTACATCTTCCATCTTTTGCTTTGGCCCCTCCATGGGTCTAATCCTTACAGCATTAGGCCTACTGCTGACTTGTTTGGGGCTGAGCATCCCTCAGGGTTGGAGGCACTGGTATTTATCTCAAGACAGAAGGAATCAGACCTAGGAAGCTATTGATGAAACAGGCTTTCCATGTTAACCCAGAATCTTATTTCTCTACTACTTCATTCCACAGCAGGAAGGTTTCCTGGGAAGCCTGTTGTAATTAAGATTATAAATGGATGCTAGCATTTTAATAGAAAAGGCCTTTTGTCTTTTCAAGCAGGGGATCATCTAATTCTTTTTGTACAGCAGCAGAAAGGTGAAAAGTTTCCGGTTAACTGTAATTAAGGCTGTGGAGAATGAGCAACCCTGGTTAGTTGCCTTCTGTGAACATTAGTGAATGGCATGGACAAATGTGCCAGGAAAAGTTGGAACAGCAAGGTTTAGTCTGAGCAAAATATGACCTCACCAAGGGGAAGTAAAAGAAATTCAATGTTAATTTGTAATAGTTTAGTTGAGGAGAAGAAAATCCATTATCCAAAGTATTTAGGTATTTTGCCAGTCTGTGTCCAGATGAATTCATTCAAATCATTATATGAAAAAAGTCAGACTGAGATAGGAGATTAAATCTGTTCTTGTTTCTGCCACCGACCTGCTGGGGGGTGAGATCAGCTCTCTCCTCCCCACCTCCTCCAGGCCTTTGCGCCATCCAGTTAGACAGCAAGCCAGCCTCACGGGGGAGAGCTTACAGCAGGGTTATACGCTGTTGGGCATGATCACGCCTACTTCGTCACCACGTTTCTTGGTGGGGGCCTGAGTCTGTATCTTTGGTTCGCGGGAGGGAGGAGATGTTAGAAGGAGGCATCCCGCAGCATCCCCCACAGAGTGCCTGCCCCGGCCGTGGGGGACGGGGACTCAACACAGCTAAACATGTAATTACGGGGTTCCCCTCTCCTCCAGCGGGTTGCTAAAGCCCATAAATTATATGTAAAGAAACCAGCTATGCAGCAGCTATCTTCTGTTTTTCCTGTTCGGGTTTCAAAAGCTTTGGAGCAATATTGGTGCGTTACACACTGAGTTAAAAATTGGAAACGTATTACCCTGATTTAGCATGGGACTGAGTAAATTGTATTCAGTTAAAATAGCAGATATCCTGCTGAGAAGAAAATAAGTATTTCTACTTGACTATGTAACACCTAAGCTGCAATCCAGAGGTACAGGAGGAGGATTTGTGTTACCAAGAAATCCATTAACATGGGCTGCCAGGTCAGAGCTGCTGGGGGTAAGTGGGGCACGTGTGTCCCAGGCAGCTCCAGGTGTTCACGCTGCCTGCATCTCCTGCACCATGTCCTGTGCAGGGTCTCGCATGGCGTCTGTCATGGTGGTGTCTGAGCACCTGTCTGGTATCTGCCTGCCCGGTAGTTAGATGATGCCTTTTCCTGAGGGAGCTTTCATTCAAAGCACTAGCTGGCCTCTCTGCCAGTGTGGCTCTGCAGCATTTGCTGAAAGCCTTGTTCCTGAAGCATGTAAAATACCTAGGTTTTCAACAGTGAGCTTAGCTTCCAGAAGCCACCGTTCCAGGTTCATGAAGCTTGAAGGACCCACGAGGAGACACCTGTCCACATGGTAGGATCATCTGGGTCCCTCTGACACCTTCTTGGGCAGGTTCCTGGAGGTTCCCAATGCTGGAGATTCCTCACTCTGTTTCAGCACAGACATATCTTATCCTTTCTGTTGGGATTTTTCCTGCATCTAAACTGAGTCTCTCTTGTTCAGCTTAATTGCTATTTGTCCTCACCACAGTGAGTCCAGAGAGCAGATTATTCCCTTTCTCCTTGTGGAATTTTTTATGTATTTTTGTATTTACGTATCTACTTCGTCCTGTTTCCTCCCTCCACCCAGTTTATCTCATCCCTACTACCACAACTTCTTGCAACAGAGAAATAAATGTCAGTTTTTCCATTGTCTCCTAGATGCCAGCTATGTTAAAATGCAGTTTCTTATTCTGTTTTGTAAGGACTACTCCCAGCTCCACCCTGGCTGACTCCATGCATCCCCAGCCCAGTGCTCCTCCTGGTGCACCATTTGCAGATGTCTGTGGCATGCCTTTTGCTAACCAGTTCTCAAGCCTCTCCTTGAAAACCACATCTACAGCTCCCACAGTAGAGATGACAGCAGAGTACAGCAGCTACAGGTCACTCCCTTGGCTTCGAGCTTCCCAATGCACGTGTTCATCCCCAGGCTTGGGTTCTCCCAGTTGGCAATCCATCTACACCTTGAATGCAACCTGGGAATCACAAGATAAACGGTGGAAGTTTCTTTGACTATATCTACAGTCCCTGGGGACTTGGAGGCAGTTCTGCAAGCTCGCCCCTTTCCCAAGCAGCTGCAGCCAGCAGCAGCGTATCCTCAGCAAGGGGCATTCCCAGGTGAGGCCAGATGCAAACAGCTCTCCCTCAGACAAGAAGATAGAGTGCAGCCTCATACCCTTGGATGTGGCATGCTGGTGTGCCCACCGCCAGGTCCCCACTCCCCATCTCGCAGCTCTGTGAGAGCAAACTCACTCCTTGCTGCTGTATGTCTGTCCATCACCCCTTAGTGTAATTAAGTCCATCAAGGGTGATACGTAGGGGCTCCTAAGAGCTACTTGAGGCAGCTTTGAGTGACCAGTGATTGTAGCGTAAAGGTGAAACATCCATGCCTGGGGACCAGGAAGGGTTGGAAAGACCGTGGTTGTGTCCTTCTGTGTTAAAGATTACATGCACAGATACAGAGAGCATGAGCTCAGCGCCAGGCGTCACATGTATGCACGTGTGTGTGTGTGTGCGCGTGTGTTGGAGGGGATAGGCCAGAAAGTTTTAATTTTAAAATTAAATTCATAAGATAGCCAGCTTTTTAATACAAATGGTGATTTATGGCTGCACTTAAAGAGTGAGCCAGGAGCAGACAAATTCATCACGCACCGTCCTTTTCTGTCAAAGCGTCGGCGAACCGCTTCAGCGGTGGTGCGGGGAGGTCAGGCTCCCGGCAGCAGAGCCTCTGCCGTGGGAAGGCAGCGCAGCTCCATCACTCTCGCCCCGCTGCCGCTGCTGAGGTCCTGGCCCTGGGGTTTCAGCCGCTTCTTTTTGCTGTCAGAAAAAAAAAGGGATTGGCCATCTGCCAAATTCCCCTTCTCCCCCTCCTTTCCGACAGCCAGTGTTGGCCACGGGAAAGACGATGCAAAGTGGTCTTTGTACACGCACCACGAGGCTCCAAACTTGTCTTCTATAAATTAAATTCCAAGAAACCCACCAGCATGAAGATTTTTTGCTTTAATTATTCCCAGCTCAAGGCTCCTCTGGCCTTCCTGATGATTTCTTACCTCTTTGGGGTATTGCACTTGAACTCGGTCACTTCAATTTTGCTTCCCCTGTGTTTGCAAGATCTCCCTAGAGCTTCCATATAGCAACACACATGGCGGCTCATCCTTCACCCCCTCTGTGGCCAGGCCATAGGTCTTTCTGCCTGGTCTTCCTGGGCACTTCCAACTTTTCCATCTGCTTGTTCAGAGGAGATATTTTACAGGATGTATACATTCATCTTACTAGCCCCAAACTCTATGTATTGTATGAGTCGTGACAACAAATAGTTTCTACCAGGGAGAATGGGAATGGACAGGCTTCCGAAGATGTTTGGGATTATACAGGAGAAAGTGGCATTTAGAAGGGGGCTCGTTCTTTTCTTCCTGAATCCATACCTTACTGTATGACGGAGTCTTAGGCTGATTAAAAAGCTGCTTTTAACATACAGCTGGTGTCACTTGGTGTCAGTCTGTGATTTTTCAAGGAGATTTTTGCATCATTTAGGCTCCCTGTGGTACTTTACTTTCTCTCCAAGACAAAAAGGCCCATACTTAATGACCTAGTTGTGAAGTTTTCTCAGGAAAGCATCAGCATCTGCAGCTGCATGTCTGCTGCCAGATTTTTTGACTGGTTTAGTGTTGTTTCTTTTCGAGTACCCAAATCATGTACCTGGACAAAGAAGAGTGAATGCCAATGTTGATGCAGGTTTGGGGTGTGTGGTTATTCAAATAATTGTAGCCTCCGTACCCGAAGTAATGCAACTGCTGAATTATTTCACCCGTCCCTTCTACATGCATGCACAAGGATGCACACAGCCAAAGTTGGGACCCTGTATAGGAAGAAGGAGGGAATATGTGGAGCAATTTAGGATTTTTTGACAATACAGTGCTAGTAGCTACTGTGTGTGACTGTTTTACTCTCAACACCTTTGATCCTTCTTTTCATAGCTCCGGTGCATTCTGTAGAATGGGAACTGAAAATGCTATCATTATCTTGGGTTGCAATACAGGGAATTATTTGAAAAAAAATGCATATTCGGCCTTATCGTCTCTGTGGGGCAATAAGTTCAATGCATGAAATGGAGAAAAGAAAGCAACTTTGTAATATTTCAAGAATTTCCTTCAGAGGTTATAATTTGTCTCTATAATTTTCTCACTTAGTAAAAATGTTGCTAAGTTAATATTAATTTTATTATCTTCTATTATCCAGCCACTCTGTGGAGACATTTTCATAGCAAATTTGTATTCCAGTTTGTCTGTCTGCAAGTTGTCAGAGAAGATGTTAAGCATTTCCATCTCCAGTACACATGATGTGCTTTCTAGTCTGCTTTATTGGACTCTGAACAAATATTAATTGAGGTTTTGGTGGGATTCTCATTTGAATGCTGGAAATTTTTGAAAAAGTTAAGTCAGGAATAATATGCTCTGAAATGTGAAATAAGTCAAAGTACGAAATGTTGCGAAGCTATTACTTAAATTATCATAGTCCAGGTCAGTTTAATAACATCCCTTCATGTAAAATGCAATTGTTCTTTTAGATTCAGTGTGTTGATTCACATAGCTGTAATTGTCTGACTGTCATCTGTAGAAATCTGCAAAAAGTAATAATTATTTGTGATGATTTCAGAAACAGTTATGCTTGGACTGTCAAGTATGAAAAAGTGCTAGTTCCCCTTTATTGTCTAATGCTGAACATTTTTAAGAAAACAATCTAGAATTTGGTGTAGAGAATACATGTACACCAAGTAGGGTAGTTATGGATCCAAATTGTAAAAGCCAAGTATTAAAATAGTCTAAAATATGTCTGTAACTTCAAGGCTGTCCATCAAGGTTGCAAGAATCTTATTCATGCTTTTTATGTGAAAACAGGATTGGAAACGTGCTTGCATGTAAGTTCATGCTCAAAAAAAAACCCCTTAAGCATTTGGGAAAATATAAATAATACTGAGAAAGATTTTATATATTAAATGCCAAACACCTCCTGGAACTCGGCTGTGTGGTTCATGGGCTGGGGGAAGGAGAGCTGATAATACCTGAGAGATTTTAGTCAACTGAAATATGAGCCTCTCTCCATGTCTGTTAGTTAGGACCGTTAGTGCCACCTATAGTTAGTCTGTCTGACACTTTTCACATTAAGACCTTGTTTTCAGTGGATTATGAGCCTGCTGCACACACCTTCTAAACAAATACCATTAAGAAGAATTTGGTGGAGATGAGCTCTGGTTTATGCTAAGCTTACCAGTGCTACTGGGTAGACCCAACCGGCTGTTCAGCAGAGATGCAGCTGCTTGGACCACAGGTAAGGGGAATGCCACAGCAACTTGAGTAGTTCTAGCATAGGACAGAACTCAAACCTCCAAACACAAGTGTTACTGAAAAATTAAAGGCAGATGCACAGTCTTCATTAATGCAAAACTGAAGAGAAAAAGCAATTTAGCAGGACATGGGACTGCAGACCCCATTCACAACATTTATCATCCTTATTCCGTTCTAAACTAATTTGGATAATTTTGCTCTTTAGTCTGCCATGCCCAAATTGACACCCAGCATAGGGTGGTTGTGAGCCTGGGTACAGTAATGTGCAGAACTAGTGGCAGGTGCAGGCAGCCTGCCTTGTAAGTGTGGGGGATACTTCTTTGCACACTAATTTTTTATAGCGAGGTGAAATTCAATTAATTTTTTTTTGAGTGACACTTAGGTATTTCCATCCTTCTATTAAAAAAGTGCTTTCAGTGCAGGTACCTGTGAATTGGATTGATCTCTGATCCTAGTTTGCAATACACTACTATATTCAGAAAAAAACATTAATTGAAAGCGTCCTGTGTTTAAATCTGAACTTGCTGCTTGGCCATCAAGCTTGGAAAGGCCCTCAAAGATTATTTTATCCTGCTGTGCCTAAGTAACCAGAAGAAAATACCTCCCACGTCATTACTGTGATTTACCTTGAATAACCTTTGCATGTCGTGGGTTGATGATTGTCAGTTAGTCAGCATATATATGGCTGGTCAGTATATTCTCTAGTGCACCACACTCAAAGCCTGGCCCCCTCTACACTGTACAGAAGCCATCCACATAAGCAGAGTGTGCTGGACTTAGCTTTCCTCCCTCGTTGTTAGTTTGGGACTGATGGAGATGAGAAGCTTCTGGGATCAGAGGGTCCCCAGATGACTATTTTTTTCCTTCTTTTAAATGCTGCTGAGCTTGGGAGTCTCCTGCTGCTCCTGTTGCCTCCCTGTTCAACTCAGTTGCTGCATCAGAAAAGGAAGAAGAACTTTGATCTTGACACAGCCTTCTTCTCTGTCCCCCGTTACAACTTCTGCAGGAAAAAAAACCTGTGATCAAGTGCGTCTATGGTGTTGTCAGTCCTTTCAGGGAAGAACGGATGCTTTTATCAGATGTCTTCCCAAAACCTTTAATGCCCAGCTGAAGTCCAAGTTGAACTGTCAGAGGACAGACCCAAGCACTGGCTTTATCACCATCCCCACGCTGCTCTCAGGGTAACCTGCACACATGCTTAAAAGTGCCCTCTCAGAAAGTGGGGCGGATTTAGGCCATTACTTACTGTGGCTTCTTGAACGGCGGGATCAGCAGGGACCTCTGGTAATGACCACAGATGCAGCAGTCAGTGTCCAGGCAGCAGCTGTGCCCTCATAACTCTGCTGTAGCCACATCTATAACAGCTTCGGGGGAAGACAGTCCGTGGCCCTAATTGTTTAAATCTGTAGCATCTATTTTCCTCATTAGTTGTAAGCACGTTTTCACTGGCCAAGCAGACCTCTAGTTTAAATAGTTCCAGTCTCGTGTGATCTTATTCTTTTCCCAGTTCCCCTCACCAGCTTCAGGAGTGAAATTATTATGTGGCTTAAAAGCCTTGCCTGTAACTTAAAATGAGAAGGAACCATATTAGCATCAGATAACTCAGTATTAATATATAATTTCAAAATATCAAATTGAAAAATGTTGTGATTACCTCGCATGGTGCCGTAGGCTCTGGGGACCATGGAGCATGATGTCCTCTGAGGTTTGCAGCTTATGAGGAAGAGTTTGGTGGTTCAGCAGCAGCTCCATTAAAGGCTGTCCAGTGCCTTACCCGACTTTTCACTAGTGCAGTGCGAGTGTGGCTTTCATGACGCCCGCTCCTTCAGCAAGAGGGCTGTTACCATTAAACCTCATGGAGAGCCAGCAGGACTCTTTGCTTCTCTGGGCGAAGCAGGTAGGTCAGCTCTTCCAGGGTGCATCGGGTGTGTTAGTCAGCTGCAGAAGAAAATGGGTTTTGATACAGTTGGCATCGTTCTAGGACAGTCACTAAAATGGCCTTTTTTTTCAATAAGCTGAAGTCAAGACGCAAAAAAAAAAAGGAAGTAGAGTTTTCAAAACTGTGTTTTCTGCATGGTTCTTCATCCATCAGCCATACCAAATGGTATGAGAATAGGGCAATACCCTTTTAAGTGTTACATTGGTACTTAATATGTGTTCCGTGTGCTGCCGGACAGGCCAGAGCACGTGCAGAGCTGACCCTGGGGTGCTGGTGTATACTTAGTAAATGTAGCTGACCAAACTTGTATGCCATTTCTTCATATTTCTTCCATGTTAAAAAGAGCGGGAGGCAAGTACCACTTCAAAATGCGCAAGTATCATCTTTTAAGCGAATTTAATGTAGTACAATCTCATTTGCAATTGCAAATACTAAGGCTGCATTTTTCCCCTTACTCCGAATGCCTGAAAATCTCATTAATGTTAATGTATGGAGAAGAAGTGCTTACCCTATTGATGTAGGAATGAAATCAGGAGCAAAGCACAGCTCTACAAAGACTCATCTGCAGATTAGGGTCTGAAGCAACCATTAGATTATCAAATCTGACCTTCTATCTAAATCAGGCCATAGAATCTCATCCACTTAATTCTGTATTTATCCCAAGAACAGCACCAGAAAAGCAAATACGGTGCATTAACATATTGTAATGTAGTGGTATATTCAGGCATTTCTTTTTTTTTTTTTACTCTAAAACCACAGGCAAACAGCAGTCCTGTGCTATATGATATTGATGAAAATATGCAGGAGGAGAGATTTTAGCATTTTATCTGTCTGCAGAGGAGAATTTGTATGTGTGTTTGCATAGGGTATTGTTTAGTTCTTTATTTAGTACTATACTGATAACTCTAACCAGTATAGAGCTGACCATTAGTTCTGTTTCTCTGTGAGGACAGCATAAATTGAAATAGGGGTTTTATTTTTTTTTAACAGAAGAAGTAATTTCCTTCAAAAATCTGTGTGGTCCTTGACAACTGCTTTCTAACGTCTTATTTTGGAAACTCCCTGCCAGTCACTTTTCCTAGGAAACATGAAGCACATTTCACATCTGGTTTCTCATCTCTTGGACTATAACACAAAACTGCCTTTGAAATGCACCTGGGAGGTATTCAGGGGGATACCACACACGCACAAAAGACAAGCCAAGCTGTCTAAAGGAGCTGCACTGGGCTATTGCACGTTTTAACCATTAGCCAACATTTTGCTGAACAAATGGGCTAAAGAAATGAGATGAGGAAAGTATCCAGGAATTCAGAGAAGTGGTGGGTGGCACTGTACAAAATACAGAGATCCCAGGCTTGGCACATAAATGCTATCCTGAAGAAGAAAAATCCTCCTGCCCAAGTTTGAGGTGCACCAGCCCCTTGGTGTTGCCCATCCCACGAGAACATTCCTCTGCAACCCACCGCAGCTCAGAGGGAGCTAGAGTCTCTGCTGCTCACATGTTTCAATGGCTTTTGCTGCCCCTTGCGTGGGTGAAACCTGGGCTCTTAGGGCTTGCCTGTAACAATACAATTTCTATCTCTTTTCCCACCAAAGCTCGGAAATCCTACAGCTGGCTTGGTCCCATCTTGGGCTTTGGATTGGGTTTTGCCTCTAAAACGCATTTGGATCCTGTTCTTTGAGGGTTTTTTTTAATATGAATCAAGGCTAACTACTGATATTGAAAGCAGAGATTTGACCCATGGCTGCAGGAAGTGGAGGTTCAGTATGAACCCCCAAGCTGGTGCAAAACCATTTGCTAAGGGTATTATACCATCGAGGGGGAAGACCCCTATAACCAAAGGCTGTGCAGCCCCATAGCAGATGTGGACAGTCTACATTGCCTCAACTGCTTCATTGCAGTGTCCTGTGATTCATGTTAACCTAACTAGAAGTTACCAGATAAACACTTTTGAAAGACTCAGCATTCAAGAAGGAATGTCAGACCTCCTTGCCTATCAGATAGGAAGGTCAATACTTGCCTTAATACTTGGCTTTGGGGCTAAACAAATTATTGCGCGTAAGGCTCTTTGAAATACACAGGTAAGTGGGGTTAAGTAGCTGTAAATAACATTACCAAAACCTTCCCCCTGCTGTTTTGATGCAATTTTTTCAGAATATGTAAAAAGGCATTTGTAGCTGTGAGGGTAGGGCTGCACAGCAAAACACCGTGCCATTCAGAGACACCTCAGATGGCTCTGAGTAACCAAACACAGGAGCTCTGCGTTGGCATGGTCCTTTGCTTGGGCTAACATTCCCTGTTTCCCAGAAGAGCTCGTTACCTGCCTTAGCAGAAGCTCTCGCTGTTGTCGCTGGACACAGTCTGGGCAGGAGGTTGCTGGTGGCGAGACCATGGCCATCTCTGTGCAGCTCCCCTGTGGGCCTCCCCAAAACAGATTACAGCCTCTCCAAAGCATCCAGTAGCAGTAACAGTAGAAAGTTAGGGTGCTATTAACAAAAAAAGGGCTATGGGCGAATATAGTGCTGTGTGTGTTAGAAGGCCATGCACTCTTTCCTTCTCTGTCAATAAGGGTTTAGCGGAAAGGCAAATTTATAGCTAATACTCTCCCTGCTCCTCAAGAAGTCACATCTGAGTGAATGTTCCCCTTGGGGAGTAGCAGGAATCTCCATGGGCTTAATTTCTTCTGCCAAGGTCATAGCCAAGAAACAAGCCGCAATTATTAATTCTGTAGCATAAAAGACATCAGCAACAAGAGCACATACCGTTCTCATTTTGACAAATTTTCCAACTCTGGTGTCTTCCGACCCCATCTCAGCAGCAGAAGGTCAGGCAGGGTCCAGCACTGCTATGGCCGTGGGATGGACTGCAGAGTGGAGGGAAGATCTGTTTTCCCGGACTAAGAAAAGCAGTGACTGCATCTCAGGATGAGGGTGCTGTAAATACACTTGCCACCAGACTGTGTGAGCGCTTGTGCTCCTTTATGTTGGCTTCAAAGCAAAGCTCTGGGCACTTTCTTTGTGAACAGCATTTAAGTAGCACGTATCAAGAAGTTTGGAGACAAAAAGAGTTTATTTTCTAGCATAGGAACAATTTTACTCAGCGACATAATGAACTGTTCTATACAGGCAGTAATCTACTTTTCTATTAATTTGTCAAATAAGCAAAAGGCAGTAAGAGTTTCCCAGCCGCTTGACTTACTGGAGCCTGTGCTTTCTTTGCAGTTGTCCAACACAGCAATTCTTCATCAGATTAGACGAGACCAAGTGACAGACACGTGCCGAGCGAACAGTGTATCTAGCAGGAAGCGCCGCGTGCTGACACCCAACGATCTCAAACACCTGGTCGTGGATGAAGATCATGAAATGATATATTGCTATGTTCCCAAAGTGGCCTGCACAAACTGGAAGAGAGTCATGATGGTTTTGACAGGAAGAGGCAAGTACAGCGATCCGATGGAAATCCCAGCCAACGAAGCCCATGTGTCTTCGAACCTGAAGACCCTCAACCAGTACAGCATCCCAGAGATCAACCACCGCTTGAAAAACTACATGAAGTTCCTCTTTGTTCGCGAGCCTTTTGAGAGACTGGTGTCAGCCTACAGGAACAAGTTCACCCAGAAGTACAACACTTCCTTCCACAAGCGATACGGCACCAAAATTGTGAGGCGCCAGAGGAAAAATGCGACCCAGGAAGCTCTGCGTAAAGGCGATGACGTGAAATTTGAAGAGTTTGTGGCATATCTCATCGACCCACACACCCAAAGAGAAGAACCCTTCAACGAGCACTGGCAGACTGTGTACTCCCTCTGCCACCCTTGCCACATCCACTACGACCTCATAGGAAAATACGAAACGCTCGAAGAGGATTCGAATTACATTCTCCAGCTGGCGGGAGTAGGCAACTACCTGAAGTTCCCCACCTATGCAAAGTCTACCAGAACTACTGATGAAATGACCACAGAGTTCTTCCAGAACATCAGCACCGAGCACCAAACGCAGCTGTATGAAGTCTACAAACTTGATTTTTTAATGTTCAATTACTCAGTGCCAAGCTACCTGAAATTGGAATGAGGGATGGATTGGGGGGAGAGAAGGGAGAGAAAGCCTGTTTTATTTAAGATTTTTATTTGTCAGAATAAATATGGAGAATGGGTTATTTTGTAAATTAATATTTTCTTTTTTTGAATGATGCTGCGAGCAGCACAGTCAAAATTATTTAAATCAACTGTAAGAAAGGACAGCTCTCTTTGCAGGGTAACAGGACTGTGACGATCTAGCTATAGAAATGAATAATACTGCTACACTGTTTTAAAAAAATGTTGATTGTGTTCTGGTGAATTTCATTGATCTTGCATTCCTCCAATTCTAATTAATGTTATTTATACTTATTTAAAACATGGTCTCTTGGTAGGTGTCACTTCAGCAGCAGAGATAAGATAACATTTGGACAAAAGGAGTCTGGTTTTGTGCTCAGTTGAGCCTGTCTCTGGGTAATAATATTCTTCCGTTAGCCACTGATGCAGGTAAATACGGGAATGGTTCTTGATACCACACGCTTTGAGAAGAATGGTGAAAATAATTTCTTCAGAAAGTGATATTGCACTTAAGTGTACTAAAAAAAAAAATCTATCTTTCTAGCCCTGAAAGTGAAAAGTAAAACATATTTTGATAGATTCATGGTATCTAAAACCCATGACTGAAAGAAATATGAACGTATTCCTTGGGAAGAGAAACCATGAACTTCTTATAAGTCTGGACTTAATGATTTTATCAAGAATATGACCAGTCCCATTGTCTCTTAATTTAAAGCCTGCCAGCCTAAATGAATGCAGATTTGCGGACGGTCCATCAGAAAAAATCAGCATTTTGAAAGTGACTGTAGAGATTTTTGAATGCCCAAAGCAATTGGCATTGACTTAATTCGTATCCAGGATGGGAGTGGAGGGAGGTCCATCCTCTAAAAGTCATGCCTCCCTAATTGGATCTTAAGATGGGCAACCAAAATTGGCTCAAAAAACACCGGTCACGATACATTGCTATAAAGCATGTGGGCATGTAATTTAAAAAATCAGAAAGTCATCTTGGTGTTGATCTCTAAGCATGCAAGGCAATAAAAAAGGTCACTCATCTTCCTACATGCTGGTTTAATGGCTTTTTCCTAGGGGGAAGGGGAAGTCGTCTGTTTTTTAGTTGATGCCTAAATACCATTGACAGGGATGTTTCTAATTTCCAGTGGGTTGGTATTTTATCTAAGTCAGCTCTAGTGTGAGACCATGACCTTTTTATTTAAGGTGAACATCTCAGTAGCGGTTGTTTTGTGTATAACAGCTTTTGGGATGGCAGATTGTACCAGTCGTAGCGCACAGAGAGATTGTTTTGGGCAAGCAAGTAATAATCTATTCACAGCAAATACATAATGAAAAATGAGATTTCAGTGTGGATCTATTAGCAGGCTCAGTGTGCAGAAGTACAGGCTTGTCCAAATGTTGCTTTAATTTGATGCAGGTGAGGTGTATGGCCAAGCGGGCAGCAGGCACCTGCCTGGGGAATGGTCTGCAGCTGCCCCAAGCTCTCCCGTCCTGGGCTGGCAGCGCCGGCAGCCAGCTGGTGGGCAGGAGGCAGAGGCTTAAGTCGAGGCACTTGTGGGAACCTAAAATCTGTTTTAAAGTTGAATGGTTGTTAAAATGGGGGTTTGACTTGCCTGCGTGTCAATCTCATGAGCAAACCCGCCCCTTCCAAAAAATCAGTGAAGATTTAAATAAACTCGGCTGAAGGCAGAGCTGTTTTAACAGCATCAAAGCCAGATCCTAAAAATATCGGATTGTACAGTAGCTGAATTACATTAGTCTCCAGGATACATACGTGGTTAAAGAAAAAAAAGAGGTTCCATCTTACTTTATAAAAATAAGTCGCTGAATAAATCTCAGCGAAGAACAAACTAACATAACAAACAGCAGCTGAGGTGCTTTCACAATTGGATTTGTTCTTAGCCAGGATTCAGGTCATTTTTTTTTTTATCATATCTTAGAAATAAATCTCTCATCCATTCTGGAAAAGCCACAGTTTTTATAACCCGGGTCCTATTTATAACCCGGAGCACTGACCCAGTGGCTAGTGAAGAGCTGGCTGGCTGCGCCTGACAGCTCTGAATTCCTGAGCAGTTGCTGATCGCTGGCTGGTGTTTTACTTGAAAGCAGTTTTGTCTCATTTAGAGTATGCAGAGCTGTTGCAAAGAGCCTATCACATTGTGCCCTGACTTTCTTTTGTTCATAGTTCAATGGTTACGTGTTCGTTAAAAAGACAAAATAATCTGTCTGAGGGTAGATTTCCCCTCTTCCCCTCCAATATTTCCCACAAGCTATTTGTGTGCTTGTTTGGTCTTTTATCCGACAGTGCTAATATTTTGGTCCAATTTTCTCTTCAGTTAGCTGTTAATCCCTCCAACAGAATGTGATGTGAATTTTTTTTTTGTTTAAGAAAAAAGTTGCTTCAGAAAGTAAGTATTTTAAAAATGGGATGTGCTTCCCCCTTCCTTTTTGTACTTTTCTCTGTCACCTGTTCTGAAGTACTCTCTTCAGTTTCACTGCTTTGGAGACACAAAAACCCTATGTGACAGCTATGATTGATAGAAAACCTTTAGGTGAAAAACATGTTCAGGAGATCTGAGGGGTGAGCGCTGCTCGAGCTGGGATTTTTAGCAGCAGCTTTGGGTTTGATTACCCGAATTCTGACTCCCCGATGCTCTGCACTGAGATGGCTTTTATGTGGACTGAAGTGGGTACTTAAAAGTCACTTGCTTTTTAAAAACCTTGATCCCAAACTACTACAAACTGTCCATTTAGCGTGTTATATCTATTTTGGGATGCTGTGAATGGGCTGTAGATTTGGGTTTAAAATTAACAGCTGACATGCTGGATATGATCATGTCCTGCGCATTGAGCACAAAGCCCAGGTCAGAGGAGGACCACAAATGTTAAGGAATAGTCTTTTTTTTGGTCTGCTGACTGTGTTGTTTGAGTCAAAAAATATCTCTTCCCACTGCCCCCACACGGGAGGGTGTTCAGGGTCATTCCTTCTCCTCTCAGCAAGCTGGCAGCTACCAGCTGCAGTGCAGGGACAGTGGGGGATCCGGAATGGTTTTACCCCCGCCTCTTCGCTGGGTTTCCCAGCTGGAGGAACAGAGGGGCTGGTCTGCTCCTGAGCCCTGCCTGCCTCCTGGGTTCATTTCTTCTGCGGCCACAGCCGGTCCCGGGAGACGGAACAGGCAAAACTGCAGCCACAGCAAATTGCAAGATACAGATGTGCCCATGAGGCTGTGAGGGCCACCCGGGGAGCTGCTGGCTTAGAAGAATGTGCATTAGTTATGGTCAAGCAGTGGTGAGCGCAGAGAGGACCCAGCAGGGAAGGTCCTACTCCCCACCTCTGTCCCCAGCCCCCTCAAAGCCGCTAGGCTCAAGCAGCAGTGATTCCCATCTCTGAGCAGCCAGTGCCCGTCCTTCGGCAGGGCCAGTGCTGAGACCAGCAGTGCCCGCGACTCCTTACCCGGCACAATACACACAGCTGGGGGCTCATTCCCACCTGATGGCCCCAAGCACCTTAACCTGGAGCCCAGGCTGATTTGGCCCTTCTGAACATGGTGGTGACTCCTGGGCAGTGGGATGTCCCCCCAAACCTGACTTGGTCCATGCTTCAGACTCTGCATAAACCATGTCCATTAGCACAGAAACGTGCGAACTGCCTGAACCATGCGCTGCGTAAGACAAGTGAAATAAATAATCCACAAGCAAAAGTGCTTTTAGAAGTAAATTGACCCCAGATGTTTTAGGGTTTCACTGTAGTCTGCTGCACTTTTCAGGTACAAAAAGGGACTGTCCTTACTATTACTCTTGTTACAGAGAGTGTTATTTTCTTACATGCATGCACAATACAATGTGTACGAATAATTTAACATCGATGTGGGGTTGGATTTTTTTTTAACCTATTTGTATGCAGTAGAAGGCTTGTTGTAGAAAAGTATCTCCTCATACCTAAATATTAATAAAGAAAAAAGCTAAATTATACATTGCCAACACAGTGTGAACTGCTCATGAATCTTTCCTTAAAAAAGCCATTCAAGCCTGATTATTTTTCTAAGTAACTTCAATTAAATTGAAGGAAGAAAGTTCCTGTCTGTGTGCTTTATTTCTGTCTCGTGCTTTCAGGGCTGAGGGTGGGATTTTTGTCTGCATAGCTTTGCTTTCTTGCAAGGGTTATTGTGGCAGGACAAGCAGAAGATGCAAAATTATCTACTGCTGTGGAGCAGGAAAGCTAAATTCACCTGACAACATCCCTCTTGCTCCCTTCCTTCCCAAGTTCCCGCCCAGCAAGGATGAAGGCTGTCAAGACCTGTCGCATGCCCAGAAACATCATCCCACCTCAAGCAAGGGTGTTTTAGAGTCAGTCAGATGACATAAACTCCAGCTATCTGATGAGCTTTAGGCCATGTGCTTGCCCACCTTCTTGTGAATTTGCTAACAAAGGCTTTGAGTTAAACATTTCCAGCAGTCCCCAAACCTGCATGGTCTCATCCATGGTTTTCGCTGAGGCCAAAAAGCTGAGCTTTGAAGACAAACTTGGGTGAGGAAGTCAGCACCATAAATTACACTTGGGAAAAACATACGTTTAGAAAATAACTGCTCACCATTGTGACCATGTTGTTGGAAGGGATGCTGAAGGTCAGCTGGGCCACCCTACTGCTGAAGTTCACTAAGACTAGGTTAGCTGTGATTTTGGCTAGCCAAGGTTTCAACACCTCTGGGGATGGAGGGCTCAGAGCCTCTCTGGGCAACCTGTTCCAGTGCCATACTACCCTCCCAGTAGAGATGTTTTTTCCTAGTGGCACTGTGAGGCTCCTCGCCTTCAGTGTGTGTCCATCATCTATCAGTACTGGAGGAAGAGTTAGCATTCGCTTTGTTTCTAAGTCCCCTTCAAGTAGTTGTAGACTGCTACTAGGTTCCCAGTTAGCCGTGTTGTCACCAGACTAAATAAGGCCAGATTCCTCAAAGTGTCCTTTTCGGTTATATGCTTTAGGTCCCTGAACAACTTGGTAGCCTGTCACTGTATCTTCGCCAGCATCTCAACATCCTTCTTGAATTGGGGAGGGCCCCAAAACTGGATGCCATATTCTGGGTGCAGGACTGCCAGTGGCAAACAGACCATTTAATCTGCCAGCCCCGCTCCTCACAAGGCAAAAATTATTCACAATGAGAGCAGAGACAAACAGAAAATAGGAACTGCTGAGAAAGTGTCATAGCACATGGTGGGGCACTAGCTATCTTTAGAGACCAAGCCCGTTCCCACCTCAAATGCCCCACCCCTGTACTCCCCCATGAATAGGCAGAACTGCAGCACAGCTTCCCGAAATCACAGCCTGGCTGTGCAGTATTAAGACAACAACCTTCACATTTCAAAACATCAGTGATTTGTTTCCTCTGCAATCTCAATCAGAGAGGGAGATAATTAAGAATGTCTTGAGAAGGACTCGATCTAAGTAAGTGAGTGATTAGCCTGGCTCCAGCCACTGTGCTGATTTCTCTGCCTCCCCCTCCAGCTTGGCTGGGCAAGGATTACACATGCTTCAAAGCGATGCAATCCTGTTCCAGCAGTACATGGGTCTAAGCAAGCTATTACACTGCCCTGAGAGAGTCCATCGACTTCAATAACATCTGCGTTCACAAAGATGAAGTGTGGTGTCACGCAGAAACCAGGGCCAGGAGAATTCCTCTGGCTGCAATGGGGCAGGTGGGACAGGGCATGCCAGGGGACCGAGCCCAGGCAAGCAGTGGGGAGCAGCTGCAGAGCTCAGCCATGGCCGAGGTGAGCTGGGGGGGCTTTAGAGAGTTGATATCACATGCATACAAAAATGGAACGTTCTGTTTTTGGGATAATGGGCACAGCTCTTGGGTACACAGCTTGTGGGCAAAGTTCTTCGCTGCTTGTAAGATAACCGAAGAGCTCGATCCCTGATACTGCCACAGGGACTGACAAAATTGGATCTGCTCCAGTGGAAGGAAGCATGAGGATTTTTTTTTTTTTTTTGGTAAGCCTCAATTTTTCCATTAAATAATTAAAAATTTTACAAAAGCCCTTCCCATTCGTACCCAGCATACAGCTTCTGCCCCATGGCTGCTCCCTGGTACAGACCACCGGCTGCTGCTGTGCGACAGGAGAGCTGGTGGCAGCAGGACCACGGCACCCCGGGCACTGGGGAGATGAGTGTGGAGCACTGGGGGATGCAATGAAGTGGCAGGATCCTACGCGGCTGAGGTGTCCTCTCACCTGGGCAAGTGCCAAGAGCATGCAAATAAGCCCAGGGGAGATGATGCAAAGTTTGAAGAAAGCCCATCCCTGTGGTCGTAACGTGCTCTCTGTGCAGGGACAAGCTCCACCAACATGTCCCAGCCTTTGTTTGGACGAAAATACATTTCATTTAATTATAATTACAAAAAAAAATTTGAAAATCTGGGAAACTGGAAGCAAGAGAGAAAAAAAATTAAACAAATGCAGCCAGCAGCAGAGTGGAAACTAGAGCATATGCTTCCCGACTGGCAGTGCTGTGCTTTTCTCGCTAGCTGTGTTACACATCATCGTGTGCAAGACTCCTGATGCCACACAAAAATACCTTGTTTTTCCAGTTGCACTTACAACTTTTGCCAAAGGTTAAAGGACAACATATCCAAAAACCACCTCCCCAAATTGTATGCAAATCAGTTTTTAAAAGAATCTGTGTTAAAATAAAAAAATCAGCTTTATTTTTCCAATTGAAATGATGAACAGCAGACCTTTTCCCCCATTACTTGAAATGTCAGTCTATGGGAGTGCTCAAGCCTCCCGACTGTGAGATTCGAATCACTGTCATTAAATGGCTTCTGTTGGCTAAGTGAGAGGCATTTCGGACTGAAAATAGTGATTTATTCCTGGAGGAAAAAATATAGAAAATATTTTCATTCATTTGTAAGTTCTTAAAAATATCTTTTGCCAATATTTTAAAAAAATGCTATTTTGACATCGAAATTGTGTTCCTCTGTCCCTATTTTTTTGAGTAAATGCAGACCTGAGATAACATTTCTTTAGGTGTTTAGTAGCGTACATCCTATCAGTATGCAACAAATGGACAGAGTATTTTGGAAAATGAGACATAGCATTTCGAGTAAAATTATGTGGGTTTGAAAATCTCATTTCAGTCAGAGTTTTTAATTAAAAAACAAACAACCAGCAAAGCTGTTTTCCTCAGTAAGAGAAAAATCAATCCAAAAGTTTATGCCCTCATTTCTATTTTTCTACTAATACATAAAGCTGTCAGGGTAACATACAGCTGAATAATAACAGTTAAGCCATTAAGATTCAGCTTATTCTAGAAACTAGAATTATACTTTGGCAATTCATGAATTTTTAGCTATCAAGAGGTCTCCACACTGTCAGTAGATATTCACAGTCCTATACCAAGGCAAAACCTGCAACCCACAACTGGCCCCAATTTCCAGTAAAAGCTTCTGCAAAGACAGGGTTTGGACATTGCCTAAGCCTTCCTTAGGCTCAATTTAGTCAGACTTAGCTTAGCAGACAACTGTTCTAGATAAAACAGGTTTAGCTTTATGTCTAAAGTAGAGGTGTTGGGGTTTTTTAAAAAGTAATTGTTTGCTCCATTAATGCAATGAATCACTGCATATATTTTTCTTACCATTTTTTTTGAACTTGAAAGGCATGGATGTAGGAAAAAAGGCCAAATCAGAGCAAGCAGCCATGCCATGGCAAGGCAAGCGCTGTTTGCAGAGGTGTCCAGGTAAATGCTGAGACACCCATTCAAGAAAAACAGAATATTTTCCTACATGGAATTATAGCTATATGTGATTTATTAAGAAACTTGCCTTCAATTATACGGAAAGACATAACAATTCAGCTATTTTGTATTAATTTTACAATGTATTTTGCTATTTTATCATAAAAATGTTACTGCTGTGTGTGCAATACGACTTTATGTGCCGTATGTATCATTCCTACAGCAGATGCTTTTAAGCCTCCCTTTGTCACTTAGGAAAAATTCAAAAATTAGATCCACAAAAAAACCCCTTGAAGTCAATGGCGCAAGGATTAGAAGGAGGAACAGCTGAGTGCAATTCAGGTGAGAAATTAAGTCTATATAACTATGGAAAAGGAATGTAAGATGGGAGGAAATTTAAGATGGAAAGTCTCAGTTTGGGGAGTCTCCTTATAGAATCATGGAATCCTTTAGGTTGGAAAAGACCTTTAAGATCATTGAGTCCAAAATACTGAGAATTAAATTAGAGAAAAGCATTTAAGAACACAGTGAGGTGAGTAATTTTGCTTCACTTGCTGTAGCATGTTTCAGGTTACCAGCAAATCTTTGCCATGGCTATTGAAAGCTGATTAAAAACTATGAATGACTCACATATAATATTAATTACTATTTCCATGATGGGAAATGCAGCTGGAGGAGAGTACTTAAGCTCCATCCCAGTTCCTAAGCAGGATGTTTGCAGTGTCTCAATTCCAGTTGCATTTTTCACAAGTGTAATGTTGTCAGATGGAAAATATTTGGGTGAACACTTCTAAAATAATTAACTGGTTTCAGGTTTCAGACATTTTGTGCTTGGTGTTGAAAAGTAGAGGCTCTACCTAAAGCCCTTAGGAACAGTGTGCCCTCCATACCTTAAACCAGGATAAGGTTGCAATCAGCCTTTTGCTCATGGGTGCTGTCATAGTCCCTGTGATGGGTGTTACTGTTCACTCCTCCTTTATTATCGAATTATCATGCAAAGTGAGCTTTTGTGGTGTGCAGATATGTCCAGCTGGAGCTAGAGATGTTAGCTTTCCCTCTAGCAGGACATTTCAGTAGATGTATTCAACCAGGTGTGCTCCTGCTTCTGAGTAAAATAACATGCTCACATTTTCCTTTGATCAAATAAAGAGCCTCGGGATAATCAGCTGAAGAGATGATGGTGATAGCTAATGGTTTCCTTCTGCATCAGAGATCTTGCTGATGTGATCTGGATATACATCATGATAGACGTGAACAGAGTGCTCCTGCATGCTGAATTGCCAGATGCTTCCATTCTTTTTGGAGGCGGTCAGACAGCGGAGAAGCATCCTAAACCTGGGCATCCTACCCCTCTGTCACTCACAGTGTTTCATTTCTAACAAGTAACCATCAGTCTGCCTTGCAGAGCAACCATGGATCCCTATATTTTTTGGCTCACAGAATCACTATGGTTGGAAAAGACCTGTAAGATCATTCTGTGGTTCTGTGATCATCAAGTCCAACCATCAACCAACAAACACCACCATGCCCATTAAACCATGTCCCACAATGCCACGTTTCCTTGAACACCTGCAGTAATGGTGACTCCACCACTTCCCTGGGCAGCTTATTCCAGTGTTTCACCACTCTCAGTAAAGAAATTTTTCCTAATATCCAGCCTGAACCTCTCCTGGTGCAACCGGAGGCCATTTCCTCTTGTCCTGTCACTAGTCACTTGGGAGAAGAGACCAACACCCACCTCTCTGCAACCCCCTTTCAGGTAATTGTAGAGAGCGATGAGGTCTCCCCTCAGCCTCCTCTTCTCCAGACTGAACAACCCCAGTTCCCTCAGCCGCTCCTCATAAGACTTGTGCTCCAAACCCCTCACCAGCTTCGTCGCCCTTCTCTGCACACGCTCCAGCACCTCAATGTCCTTCTTGTAGTGAGGGGCCCAAAACTGAACACAGGATTCGAGGTGTGGCCTCACCAGCGCTGAGTACAGGGGCACGATCACCTCCCTGCTCCTGCTGGCCACACTATTTCTGATACAGGCCAGGATGCCGTTGGCCTTCTTGGCCACCTGGGCACACTGCTGGCTCATCTTCAGCCGGCTGTCAATCAACACCCCCAGGTCCTTTTCCGCCGGGCAGCTTTCCAGCCACTCTTCCCCAAGCCTGTAGCGTTGCATGGGGTTGTTGTGACCCAAGTGCAGGACCCGGCACTTGGCCTTGTTGAACCTCATACAATTGGCCTGGGCCCATCGATCCAGCCTGTCCAGGTCCCTCTGCAGAGCCTTCTGACCCTCGAGCAGATCAACACTGGTGCCCAACTTGGTGTTGTCTGCAAACTTGCTGAGGGAGCACTCAATCCCCTCATCCAGATCATCGATGAATATATTAAACAAGACCGGCCCCAAAACTGAGCCCTGGGGGACTCCGCTTGTGACCGGCCGCCAACTGGATTTGACTCCATTCACCACAACTCTCTGGGCTCGGCCATCCAGCCAGTTTTTTACCCAGTGAATAGTGCACCTGTCTAAACCACGAGTCGCCAGCTTCTCCAGGAGAATACTGTGGGGGACAGTGTCGAAGGCTTTACTGAAGTCCAAGTAGACAACATCAACAGCCTTTCCCTCATCCACTCGAACTTGAAAATTTTACATGATGACAATTAAATTTGTTGTGGGTTGTTGACTAAGGATTCCAGGCCATATCTCCCATTTCACAGGAGGAATTAAGTTGGTGTCAGGGCTATAACAAAGCTGGCTCTGCTCTGTGGCCCAATAGCCCTGAGAGGGAAGCACACAGACCCCCCTCCTAACTCTGTGGGCAAATAGGGCTGCTTACCGAGCTCGCACAGCTGCACCGCAGCCTTCCTACTCCTGATCCTGAGGGCTCATGTTGGAAAAGAGACTCCAGATTATCTATGGGCTTTCAGAGCGGGCTTGCAAGCTGGAGACAGCTGCCCTCAAAGCATACAGAGGATGAATGGATCTCGCCTAGTCCACAGGGCTGCAAGCCATACCCTCCTAAAAACAGAAGAAATCGAAAAAAACCCCTTCTCTAATGTGTGGCAGGAGATTTCTATATAGGTATGAACAGGACTAAATGGATTATAAGACTTGGTCCTTATCTAGCAGGAGAATTGACCATGAACATATGTGAGGGGTACAAACAACTCAAGGTAGCAGAGTATCTGCAGGTATGCTCTGGCTCTGAAAAAAATCGAGTAACTAAAAATGAGCTTACGCTGAACACCTCAGTTCCATAATATGCTAGAAAACTGGGTGCAATGTTGCTAGAGTTGAATGAGAATCAACAATCAGAAAGGTGAATGGTTATTAATTTTGTCTCGTGGATACATGTTGTGACAGGCTTCCTAGGGTAATAGGACATTTTTCTGCCCCTTGTAATGAGTGCTAAAAATGTTCAGATTTGTTTCTCTTAGTGCCAGTCTGAAAGCTATACATACTCCAGAGGTATATATGCATTAATCAGTGCTTTAAGTGCAGCTTCTGTGTCTATTAAACATTTATGTAATGCAATAATCTCAAGTTGGAAGGACTTTAAAATATTTACAGATATTAATAAATGTTTAAAATGCAATTTTTGTAGCAAACAGCAGAAGTGGACTTCCTTTGAACTGATGGGCATTTCTGCATCTTCCTGTGTCTCTAGTAAGACATTAAAATACAGAGAACATGGATTGCAGAGGTATCCGCAAGTTCCCATCCCATATGAAGTCAACAAGGTAAAGAAGAACCTAAGCAGAGGGTTGAGACACTATGCATGGGGCAGATCGAAGGCCCATGGAGCAGGGTGGGGGTAGCTCAGTAAATACCTTTGGTTAGGTTAGAGGAACTGTTGCATGGACAGTTTTTCTTTCCTAATTTTCAGCCAAGTCTTACTATGTACCAGCAACACAGTGGGTGTCTTGGGGCCAGCTCTTCCAACTATAGAGCTGTCTGAGGTGAAGAACCCCGCACAGCCAGTACTGCATATTCAGCACAGTGCCAATCCTATATAGTGCCATATTCTGTTTAATGCCAAGACTATATAGTCAGGCTTTTGTCAAAGCAAGGGATTTAGTTCTCTCTAAGGGGTGAAAGTAGTCATAGCTCATGTCAGCCTCATGCACAGAGTACATAACCAGACATGGTATCTAACAGAGCTGGGTTTCATGCTCTTTGGCGTGGTAATCTTACAGTGCTTTAAAAAAAATCTTCAAAAAAAAAAAAAAAAAAAAGAACCAGCTTTCTTATGTGGGAATAGAGCAAAGACCAGCTGGAAATGAAACCTAGGAATAAGCATGTCTTTTTGTATCTGAATTCGCAGCATTTTAGATCTTTAATTTTGCACAAATGACATGCAGGTTCTGTGAGGGTTTTTTTTCAAAGGCCTTAATGTCTTCTGTTACAGAGGGGGACCACAGTTTTCATACACGTGATAAAGTTACACTACCATAGTACTTAGTGGCCTTAATGGATTGGCTCTAAAGAAGCAGCAATGGCAATCTCAAAGTGTCAAGAGTCTAAATGAAACAGAGAGAAGTGATCAGCCAATACTCATGTTTTTAAGATAAATACAGAGCTTACTTCCCTCTTCAAATCATCTATGCTTTTGTCCACAAATTCAGATGATCTGGTACCTGAGCTGATATCAGTTACTTAATGTGGTCAAGCTAACTTCTATTTTGGAAATGCTCCAAACTCCCGAGATACTCTTCTATATTAAGTAAAGGCTACCATTCATCTCCCTAGAACTAGAACTAATCAGACATGTCCAAATTTTCATTTTCATGAGTAAAAATTGGCTCAGTCTTCAAAACAATTGAGATGAAGCATTACTCCAGAATCTTGGATACTATAAGAGAATAAATTAATTGGTTGTGTCAGCACAGGGAAAAACACCTGCTTCAAAAACAAACAGGAAAAAAAGGGCTTTGGATGATTTAAAGCTAACCATAGTATGAGGATTCATAGGAAAGTAGTGGATCATTGCTTCCCAAGTATAAAACAAGTATTATTTTTGGAAAACAATTTAGAATGTCAATTTTATTAAAATGCTGTTCTACTGTAGACAAGACATGGCAACAACTTCATTAATCAAAACCAGGAGACGACAGAAAAAATTAGTAAACAGACAAAATCCTTTTTAGATCCTGTTCATAGTAAAACTTCAAATGGAAATCTAAGAACTTAGAGATATTAAATCTTGAGGAACTATTCAGAAGTCAATTAGTCCCAAAGATGTCTACGATATAATTCATCCAGGACCCTATTACACTTGCAAAAAGCAGATTTAAAATTATTCAAGGAAAGCACTTCCTTGACTTCTCAAGACTTTTAGCAACTCTTGAAGAGGAAACAATCTCCCAAAAGAGTAAGTTGAAGAATGCTAAGTAAAAGAAGAAACAAATTTCAAGTATAGTTTGAACTGAGAAATAAAAGCATAAATAGAACATATGAGGAACTATCCTATATATTAAATAAACAACTAGCAGGACTTGAAATCAAATTACATTTTTAGCTGCAGAGAAAGTAAAGACCATCCAGGCCTACCAATGCTGAATGACTAAGGGGTACACTGCTGCTCTTGGATACCCACCCAGAATATAGCAATCTTGTATATTTACTAAACATGTTGGTTCTTAGCTTTAATCATGAATTATTCATGTTTTGTTAATAGTGGTTTCCCTAGAGTATCCATGCACAGCATGCATGATGATCAAATTTTCATTGAATTTAACAGAAAGACTTTCCTTTATGACTATCAGAATGAGGCTTTAATGACAAAACACGCCTCTTTACTAGTTTTTCCTCCCCACCTTTATATACAGAAAGCTGATTTTTAAACTTTGAGTACGTATGGGAAAATGATAATCCAAAAGATAACTGAACAAGAGACTGACTTGATTAGGAATGGATTAGAGAACACAATCAAAACAATGTATTGTATCACAGAAAACCTAGCCAAAAATAAAAGAAAAATCCTACTAAGAGACTTCACATTGCTTCCACTACCTTCGGTACTATTTTCGAACATTGTCTTACTCTTTTTAAAGCAGGTTATAATTCAATTACCATATTCTATTGCCATTTTCTGCACCTCTAAAGAGACTATCTCCTTTGCAATAGCAATTTTACCATTATAGTAATAATAAGGAACTTCAAACACTTCATTTCACAGAGTGCTTATACTACTGTTTTGTGATATGTGTATTCTGGGTTATTCTTGGACTTCAGAGAGCTTTCCATGATGCTCAGAACTGAAGTGAAATAGCAAATCCATTAAAAAGATTATAGGTCTTATTTTGAGTCCTGTTTCTGCAAACTATTCTGTGTTTATAAAGCCTTAATCCTCATGCTGTTTAAATCTTCGTATGAGAAAAGTCTAATTTAGTTGGCAAATTGTAAAAAGAAATGAAATTAATTTGCTGCTCGCGAGTTTCTCATCAGCATTCTAAAAGCCCCAGTGAAATTAATATATTAAACATAGGAGTGGAAAAGGATATTGAAAACTTACACAACACAGATTAAGGCAAGATGTACAGTGATGCTATAAAAATCAAAATATTGATCTAAATATATTAAAAGAAGAATCCTCCCTTATATCAAGCAGCATAATAAAGCTGTGGAACTATCCTGGCTATATAATCACCCTAAAAATAAGCTGGAGTCATTCAGTAACTCACTAGAATGCAAAGATCATTTCAAAGCATTACACAGAAAAAGAAAATAAAACACCTCTGGTATGAAATGCTTCTGAAGCCACATTTTAAAGCTGCATTTAGTTGTAGTTTAACAAATGAAATTGTCCCCTTTCATGCATGCTCATAGAACAATTAGATGGTCACAAAATCCTTCAGAATGGCAAATGATACATATTTCAAATAACCTGTCCCTACTTCTGTTTACCCTAGAGATATTTCTGAAGTAGAGGGGAAAAAAAAACAAAAAGAGTAGACAGTAAGTATGGCCAAGCAAGAGCACTCCAACAGTTACTCAGCGTCAGGTAACAGGTAGTAACTCATAAAGGCAAAGCAACTGGAGCTCCTGTCTGGTCTAGCTCACCAGCAGAATGAAAAACGGTACAAGAAGTTGCAGAAGGAGCTTTAAGATGACCTGAAACTTCAATGAGGTGAATGAGCTGATATGACCAAGAGTCAAATAAAAGAGTGCTACATGCTGACACAAAACCAAATAGATGTGAATCAGCCATAGCCCTAATTAGGCTAGAAATTATAAAAGAAGGTAGGAAAGAATCTTCTAGCAGTTGGAGGGGAGGAAAACACTTAATGAGTTTTAATACGAAGAGTGAAGATTTTATCTGCAAGATTATAAAATATGGCTGCTTTAATAACAAGAGACAGAATAACATCTCAGGATGTCCCATTCAATTGTATGCTTTGAGCAGTACAAAAAGCACACAATTTGTCTCTAATAGAATTTTTGGTAACATTTCTTACAGATACATACATGAAGTAATTGACTGTTACTGGGATATGTTTAAAAAATCAAGTTGGTGGAATACTGTGAAGTTGACTTGACTAGAGTTGAAATTGGTTTAGGCAGTACAGCTTTTGAGCAGATAGATTCTCTGGTGTCCAAGAGCTCTTTTGTGCCTTCCCCCATATTATCCTCATATAGTGGAATAAAATTGCCCCCAAAACTTGGTGGTAAGAGCTTTTTACCTTCATAACAATAGGTAGCAGAGTTAGCAAACCCTGTAAATTTTTAAAATGCCCCTTCCACATAGGACTCAAACCCCTTTCCACATCATATGTTGTTTAGTCCTTGCTCTTCCAGATGTCAAGGTTTTCTCTGCTTTATCAATGTCATACTTCTTTCCCCACTCAAACTCCTCTTTAACCATATTTTACTGAGCATTCATTTTTTTTCTCACTTCCACCATTCCCCAAAGTATCTCTTTTTCCACCTCTTCCCCAACTCCTTTCAACACAAATTATATTTTTCTTCCCTTCCTGAAAAACAAGTTTGGCTGTGCCTTTTTATTCTTTTCTCCAAATGACTTCCTTCTGTTTGCTCCTGCCTCTCATAATGAATGCTGTGTGAAAGTTTGCACCTCTTTCTTTCCTACAGTATGGATTTTGCTCTCTCAACCATGTAATGAACTTTCCTTTTCTTGAAATACCAGGTTTTCCCATTACACTTTTCCATCACTTATTGTTTCCATGCCCAGATTATTCCAGTCTGTCAACATATTTCCCCTTTTCAAATTTCACTGAATTTGTCCCATTTAACATTTCTTCCCCAACTCCACAATCTAAACACTCACCTATTTGTCAGCAGACTGTGCCAACAGTTGTTGCTTATTTACTGGCAAAATATTTAACGCACTAAGGATAGTGCCATGGCTAAATACTACAACGCCCTCATGCATCAGATAAGCTCAGATCACAAGTATCTCAAGAAATTTTAATTTTTAAGAATCTTGCAATTAATTTAAAAACAACCTTAAAATCCAGTAAATCTAATGAGAAAAGTTCTTGAAATGGCACCTTAGTTGGTTCAGGTGGCAATTCTATCAGAATAAAAAAAATTGCATCTACAGCTGTACCAAAAAAAAAACCCCCATTATTGAAAAAAAAATTTAAAATGAGCTATATCTAGTCCATTTTAAACAATTTAATAGGAGTATTTCCTGCAATGCTACATACAAGAAACTATTTTAAATAACATTTATACAAATTAAGCAAAGTCAGAGAACCTGAAGTTAGAAAGATTTCATCTTTCTCTCACATAATAAAAGATATAATACATATGATTCATTCAAACAAGTATATTATCATAACTGTAAGAAAAGCTTAAATAAAAGTGTTTAAATGAGGGAGCTAAAATTCAGGCATCTAAATCCATGTGTAGGCACTGAATAGCTGGCTTAATTTTCAGAATTGCAAACACTTTCAACTTCCACAGAGTTTAAGGTGACCAACACCTATAGAATTCCCATTAACACTTATCCACAGTAATTAATTTAATTCATCTGAGTAGGTCCATCAAATTAAAAGGGAGTATTTATAAGCACAAATCACATGACTAATGTTTACAGGATTACAACATATGCTGATATATGGATTTAGTTGTCTAATTTAAGTCTCAAAAATTTAAAACTTTCAATCACAACATCTAAATTATGAGTTGTTTATTTAATTATGCATCTAGGATGTATGCTATAGTCTTTAAAAACATATGCTGTGAGGAACTCCCATTAGATTTTAAAACAGAGGAATCCATACATTCTTTCAAAGTGGCAACCAGAGTCCTCATGATCAATGTATTATTCGAAATATTGAGGTATACAAATAAGATAAATAATTTGGAAGCAGTAATTTTCCTTATTGACCATATTACTTCCACAGTTTGAAAGCAGAAATCCTGTTAGCAGAGATTTCTGCTTAGAAATGGATGACATAGATAGCACTGAAATTTTAGGAGTTTATGTAACTTCCTAAGTACCTAAAAAGGAAATATTATCTTTTATATCCCAAGTTTTAATCAGGGATCAGTATTTGCATTTGAATCAACACCTCTAAATACTTCATTAAAATCAGGAGACTGGCCATCACAACACCATTAATATCAGTTAGTTAAACATCTTTTCAGTTGCTAAATGAAAATACACTTTCCAACAGAAGGAGTTTTAATCATTTCTCCATTATTATTGATCAGGTCAGTGTCACATTATTTGTCTTTACTATGCTCTTGTTCTAAAAAAATCACAACAGCAAAATAATTAGGTTGCTCTTTTTAGCACAAAGAAAAAGGGCTCAGTCCTGCAGACACTTTTCAGGTGTCTAATTTTATAAAGGCTGATGGCCATATTAGTATACATAAAACTTGTGACAAAATGTTTAGACAATCAGGGTTCAAATCACCATAACCAAATCTGCAATGGTCAGAGAGCTACAGCGCTGAAATTGCAAGATAAGAACATATCATCAACTCATCAGGTAATGTCTATGAAACTGAATTCATCTGAAGTCTATTAACCACTTCTGCGGTAAGATGAAAATATATACCCACTTTCTTCCCAGGAGGGAAAGACAAGGCAAGCCACTGATTGGGTCTTACCCTCTTCTTTGTCACCACTGAATGAGCAATTAGAGATTGTTCTGGTTCGCAATACAGGTAAGGAACTGTTCCTTTAGAAGACTAGATCTTAATAAAAGATTGATCTGCCCTTCATTGTGTCTACTCAGATGTTTTCAACTAGCAGCAATCCACCTGTTTTCAGAGTAAAGGTCTCAAGTATCCTCATACTTCCATCCTATTTCTTAAAAAATAAACCAAACTACAATCATTAAGGCTGTTTTATAGCTGTGTCAACTTGATTTACTTATACCGAATGGAACAATCACTTTGAGGACCTTCAAGTGGAGTGATTGGTCTCGTCAATACTCCAGGAAAAGTCATTGCATCCATTGGAATAATTAGTCTCCGACATCGCCATCTCTGTCACCTATGAGCCACAGAAAATGAAAACCTATAGCTAATAAGGCAGTTCCAAGCAGATCTCCCAGTGCAGTAAGATAAGGGATAGAAAAACTGTCAGGATCTTTTCCTTTTTTCCAAAAGTGGTGTACCATCCAGTCAGCAATCCATAACAGAGTAAACACCTACGGAACATCAAAAAACAAAAATCTGTATTACTATCACTTAAGTTATATTGAAAGGAAGTCAACAGCCAACATTATTGTCTCCTTAGTACTTAGCACTATTGTATACAACTGCTTTTGAAAATTATAAATAATTAATATGAATTAATTTCAGACTAAATTCCCCACAACTAGAGACAGGGATGCTTAGCCAACTTCACTCAGTCAATCACATGCACAAGTAGAAGGAACACATTGAATCACTGATATCATTCTTTACCCAGTCTATGCTTAAGGACTTCTGAAAATGGCAAGAAAAAGCAAAAACTCCAACCAAACGTGCGACTGCACTTCTCACACAAGACATCATTCTGTACAGTGAGAGCATAAGTGAGGCTTCGAGATCATTTGGAACCAAGTGATGTTGCCCCAGATGAAAACACTCAACATAGGTGGACTCTTGTTTCCACAGGTCTAGAACTGAGCTGAAATCAGACGTGATATAAAGAATACCAGGTCAGATTCAGAACAGTTTCATCTGGATTGTATGAACTGCAAAAAATGGCCCAGAAGCTACTTTTATGCAGGAAATACCAACTTCAGCCCATCTGTAATAAGGCACACCTGCAATACATACTATGAAATTGTCACTCCAGACTGAATTTGTCCCAAAGTAAAAGATTTCATTCCCAACTGCGAATGTCTCAACATTAACAACAAAAAGAGAGCCAAGGAGAATCTCCATCCTCTACTGGATGCGGTGGGGAACATTGTCACGAAGGATGAGGAAAAGGCTGAGGTACTTAATGCCTTCTTTGCCTCAGTCTTTAACAGCCACACCGGGTATCCTCAGGGTATCCGTCCCCCTGAGCTGGATGACAGGGATGGAGGGCAAAATAGGCTCCCCATGATCCAGGAGGAAGCAGTTAACGACCTGCTATGCCACCTGGACACTCATAAGTCTATGGGGCCTGATGGCATCCACCCAAGGGTGCTGAGGGAACTGGCGAAAGAGCTTGCCAAGCCGCTCTCCATCATTTATCAACAGTCCTGGTTAACAGGGGAGGTCCCAGATGACTGGAGGCTTGCCAACGTGACGCCCATCTACAAGAAGGGTCGGAAGGAGGATCCGGGGAACTACAGGCCTGTCAGCCTGACCTCGGTGCCGGGGAAGGTTATGGAGAGGCTCATCTTGAGGGCGCTCACGGGACACGTGCAGGTTACCCAAGGGATCAGGCCAAGCCAGCACGGGTTCATGAAAGGCAGGTCCTGCTTGACCAACCTGATCTCCTTCTATGACCAGGTGACCCGCCTAGTGGATGAGGGGAAGGCTGTTGATGTTGTCTACCTGGACTTCAGCAAAGCCTTTGACACTGTTCCCCACAGTATTCTCCTAGAGAAGCTGGCGGCCTGTGGTTTAGACAGGTACACTCTTCGCTGGGTAAAAAACTGGCTGGATGGCCGAGCCCAGAGGGTTGTGGTGAATGGGGTGAAATCCAGCTGGCGGCCGGTCACAAGTGGAGTCCCCCAGGGCTCGGTTTTGGGACCGGTCTTGTTTAATATCTTCATTGATGATCTGGATGAGGGGATAGAGTGCTCCCTCAGCAAGTTTGCAGACGACACCAAGTTGGGAGGGAGTGTTGATCTGCTTGAGGGTAGGAAGGCTCTGCAGAGGGATCTGGACAGGCTGGATCGATGGGCTGAGGCCAACCGGATGAAGTTCAATAAGGCCAAGTGCCGGGTTCTACACTTCGGCCACAACAACCCCAGGCAACGCTACAGGCTTGGGGATGAGTGGCTGGAAAGTTCCCCTGCAGAAAAGGACCTGGGGGTGTTGATCGACACCCGGCTGAATATGAGCCAGCAGTGTGCCCAGGTGGCCAAGAAGGCCAACGGCATCCTGGCTTGCATCAGAAATGGTGTGGCCAGCAGGAGCAGGGAGGTGATCATGCCTCTGTACTCGGCTCTGGTGAGGCCGCACCTCGAATACTGTGTTCAGTTTTGGGCCCCTCACTACAAGAAGGACATTGAGGTGCTGGAGCGTGTGCAGAGAAGGGCGACGAAGCTGGTGAGGGGTCTGGAACACAAGTCTTATGAGGAGCGGCTGAGGGAGCTGGGGTTGTTTAGCCTGGAGAAGAGGAGGCTGAGGGGAGACCTTATCGCTCTCTACAACTACCTGAAAGGGGGTTGCAGAGAGGTGGGTGTTGGTCTCTTCTCCCAAGTGACTAGTGACAGGACTAGAGGAAATGGCCTCAAGTTGCGACAGGGGAGGTTCAGGCTAGATATTAGGAAAAAGTTCTTCACTGAGAGAGTGGTGAAACACTGGAATAGGCTGCCCAGGGAGGTGGTAGAGTCACCCTCCCTGGAGGTATTCAAGGAGCGTGTGGATGTGGCATTGTGGGATGTAGCTTGATGGACATGGTGCTGTGTGGTGTTGGGTGGGTTGTGGCTTGCTATTGTTGTTGTGTGGCGTGGGTTTTGTGGTTTTTCCACCCCCCCCCCCCCCCCCCCCCAGGTTGGACTCGATGATCTTGCAGGTCTTTTCCAACCGTACTGATTCTGTGATTCTGTGATTCTGTGATTTGAGAGGTTTGATCTTAATCCCAAAGGTATGCATAATAATTAATCCAGTTTTAGAAAAGAATTCTTTTAATGTTGCACAGCTGTATGATAAGAGATTCTGGTTCAGTGGAATCATGTGGTATGGCATGGCACGAGATGAATGAGAAAGGACCACTAACTGAGCTTCCATTTCTTCTTGTGTCTTCTAAGGAGCTGCTTAATATGAAATAAACACTGTCTGTTATGTATTTTCAGTTAATCAGATCTTTAGGAAGGGTAAACTTAAGACAGTTACTAGCATAATTCATTTTTTAAAAGTCTACTATGTACATTTAAAGGAATATGCAGTATGAAAATTAGTAAAAGGTACAAAATTCACATTTTATTTAGTAAATGATCAACTACTGGTATCAAAAACATCTTTATAAATGTATGCACTCATTTACTGAAATACTGATAAGACGGTTGCAAGACACTTCTCCACAATACAAAATAGAGTAAAATAAATGTAATATAAAAATTGTGTTGAAAAAGTTTCTCAATTAATCTTTGCTTTGCAAAAGTATATGTTAAAATACAAGCCAGAATTTCTAATTAAAAAAAAAAAAAAAAAAGGGAGGAGTATTTGCTTAATAAAAAAATGCATGGCTTATTTATATAAACATATCTTCTGAAAAGGGAACTGTGTAGTCTAAGCTAATTATGCAAGTCCTAGGTGTGCTGACTGGAATCCAAACAAATATATTTAAAACAGATGTTTTCTTTGGAAGACTATCAGATTCTTTGAGTCAGCTCCTTCTTCTAACAGAGACAAAAAGAGGCCTGTTTATAAAAGATACTGTACATTAACATCTCCTACAGGATGTATACAGAAGACTCTGTAGCACCCCATATCAACAATACTTATGTATGTTGTATTAGAAGATGAAGGCAGTGGTTCCAAGAATAATTTATGATGCATTTATGTGATACAACCAATTAGACATAGCATACACAGTTCAACTTAAATGACAGTATGTACTTTTGGCTTTTAAAAATCATTACATGAAAACTCTTAATTTGTCTGTATATTTTCCACCCTAAAATAACTGACTTAGACTATTGTGGAAAATGCGTAGTTTGGAAATTAAGTTTTGTGAACCTTCTCATATTAACTTACAAGTACATAACACATAACACAAATTATAACAAACCTGGCTTCTCTAAGTAATAGGAAAAAAGTTATAGCATATTATATTAACTGATGCTTATGAAAGTGTATGATGGCAGTTGGGACATACTGCTTGTGGAATGAAACTGCAGTCCACCAGCCTGTGTTTTGGTGAAGGAATAATGCTATCATCATGCAATTGCATGGCTAGAAACTCACCAACATCTAAGAATTATACAGATCAGCCTTTGGAAATGGTTATTTATTTGGCCAAGTAGTTGGTGTTACAAGATCAATGTGACTTAAATCTTTAATGAGATTTTACTTTTTATCAATGTTAAAAGGGGACAGTCAAAGTCATCTATCAATTATTGTTTTTAGGAAAAAAAAAAAAAGCAAAAGCCCTACTATGAGTTTGCTGATTTTTGCAAGTAAGACAGTCCTTGAATTTAAAGTGATAAGAAAACTCACTCACAAAGATCTGTCAGAGGTAAAAAGAAGAGAAAAATCACACAAAACACATTACAAGACTTGTTACTTTAAATGGCACAACACTTCACATTTTCTGGGATTTATCAGTGACCTATACTTATTTCAGCAAAATCACACAAATGCATAGCAGTACAAATACTGTGTGCTTCTACTCTGCACTCATGCTATGAAGAAGAAAGCCTTCATACTTCAAATTGAAAACCAGCTGGTTTTGAGGGAAAAAATAAAGGGATCAACATTACAGAAAAGCCTAATAAGGTAGTACAAAAATGATCTGTTTAGCATGAAATGCTGTAGAAAAGTGGTAAGAAAAGGTTGTAAATATATGCAGAACTGTTTAATATGTAAGCTAGTATTTTTAAATTATTTAATATACAGAGGAAGAGAACAATGAAGTGTTTTTTGCAAAAAAGAGATGAGTAGTAGTGGAATTATGAAACAGAGCCCTAGGAATTCTTCCAGACTGAAGAATTAAATAACCCTGAGGTTTAAGAAAGGTAAAAACTAACTAAATATCTATATACATAAAAAGACCTGTCTAAGAAAAGGGAGACACTCTATAGTCACTGATCAAGAAAAAAAAGCCCAGAGCAAGGATTGCAAAAATAGAGGCAACATTCCAGATCTTTTGATATTTTAAGAGGAAGATCATACTAAGTTAGTATTCTTCTGGAAACAATTACAATTAAAACTGAGAAAAATGAAACTAAAGACATCATCAGTTTTAGACTAACAAAATGAAATAAGTATCCCAATGACGGGTGGTATTTTCTATTTATAAATGTGTATTTGTAAAAAGACTTATCAATCACATTGTCAAAAAGGTCCTCAGAAGACAGAAGAAGCAGAATATAGCAATAAGAATGAGAGGGAGGGAGGGAACAAGGGAAGGAAAGAGCAAAAGTGAAGTCTTTATCAAACCCTAATGATGAAGAATCTGAAAATAAGGAGTATAAGTACACATACCATTTTGTACAATAAAGGACAGAAATAGAGAGTAATTCTCGATATTGAACTTTCTGATTCAAATTATGAATATCGATTAAAACTGAAATTGAATATGAATGCTTAAATAAGAGTGAGCCTCACTATTTAAAGGTCAAACCTTATAACTGCAAGACTAGAAATGGGAACATCATACACTACAAAGCAGTTTTTTCCTTTGTTATTGGGCACAAAATTTACTTTCATTCTTTGCAGGTCTTCAGATACAAATAACAAATTTAGCTAAAGAAAAGTTATCTTTGGTCTTTTGCATGTAGTAAGGACCCCTAAAAGCTATCTGCATTTTCTCTTGTAATTAATTTCTCATGACTTCTGAAATGGGAAAAGACTGAAACTCCATTATTTAGAATAAAAATACATAACTCCCTCCAAACATTTTTAATACTGCCTAAGCTTCCTATAGCCTAATTGATATGCTGCAGGATGCTATAATAATTTTATTGTTTCTTTCATCTGGGATGATCATATTTCATCAGTGAATGCATGTCAAATTCACAGTGATAAAAAGTAAAACATTCAAATGCATATTTGTAAAGCAGATTTGGATCTTTCATGTTTATATTAGTTTATACATTAGTTGCTGTGATTAGTGAATCCCAACACCTAACTGGAAAGAGAAAATTTAGGTTATATAGTTGCATATGTTTTTTCACACAGGCATTATCAAAATTCTACTATAAGTTTCGTATGTAGAACCAAGACCTTCTAGCAGTTTATTTAGCATGCTTTAGATGGACAGGATATCCTGCATGTTACTAATACTGCTGATTCACTAAATCATTTCCATGTGAATGTGCATTACAAAATAGTTTCATTCTGTTAATTTAGACAGGAAACAAAGATGCAAATAAACTGTAGTAACTTCTTTTCAAATTTATTTCAATTCTGCTTTACTCTCAAACTTATAAGTTTGACTCAAAATTCACCTATAATGTAACCATGACAAGATCTGGTAATTACTGCATAAGAACTCTTATAAATCCATGAAATTTAAAGGTAAGTTTATTTTTTTTTTAAATTATGAGTGGAAAACCCCAATTAACGATCTCTAAAAACTACTGCGTCCCAACTCTGACATCGTTCTCACCAGATTTATGGTTTAGGTCTTCTAGTGGTTTTGACCCTTCATTATGTTAATTTTGAAATCATATATTACATTTCTCAGATTTTAAATGGCTTTTGATGTCTTCATGTGAAACTAAGTAGTAACTGTAAAGCACTCATAATAGATCTACACCGAACTTACTTACTGAATTTCCATTGTCTACAGCCAGAATTCTGTAGTCAGTGAACTCTCAGAGTAGGGTCTACATACATATTTCAAAAGAGATTTTTCTCCACTGTCTTCTCAGGTAGCATATCTGGTGTGTATCATGTCCAGAGGAAACAAGTCACCATTTCCTCCAAACATACAGAGATTTCCTTCAATGTCTGTCTGCACAAGTTCTTTCTTGCTGTTGTTGTTCTTGTTGTAGCTTAGTGGTATTAGCTACAGTATGGTATCCAAGTACCCAGACAGCATAACATAAATTTATGTAAGACTAAGTAAAAAAGTAAAAAAGAGGATACCATTTTAACTGAAGTTGTTTCTAAATCAATTTGATTATATTGATGTAATTTCGTGGGAAGGAACATTTTTTTATTCCACGGTTTAAATCCGAATTCCTCAGACTGTCGTCTTGATTTCTTTGTAGCTTTGCCAGACACCCTGGTTTGACCAAGACAGCCCTATTTTCAGGCTGTTTGTCAGCTGTCTGAATGAGGAGTACAACCCAGACCATTAAGTGTTCAGGTATGCTCAACCTGCACTAGCTGTAGCACAACTCAATGTGTCATGCTACATAAATAAGCACTTTGCGTTCAGCCTTCTGGAGGCAAAAATGATGTATCCCTGCTAATGCCTTGGTAGGAGCTCCTACCACAGACAGCAACATGCCTGGAAGTGAAAGAGCAGGTGATACCCACATTCAGATCCCAATGAATCTGGCAAGTCTGCTTCTCAAGCTGCAATGAAAAAGCACTGAATATGCAGAACCGTCCAGGTTTGGACGTTGGTTTCCGTATTTCCCTGAATCATGTAGTCTCTTTAGCAGTTATATGCTCTACATGTCGGAAGTAACCTTTCCTATTAGAAAAAGCAGTATTTAAAATGCATCAATATTTTCTCTATAAACACAGCCTTCCTTATTTCTCTATGATGAGAGAAATATACCCCATGAGTTATTTTTCCACATTGAAGAGGCCCATACCATCATTAGAATCCTCACACTAGTGAGAATTCCAAGACATTTTTTATGTGAGCAGGAAGTCATTACGAGCACTGCTGAATTCTTAGTTTTCTATTGCCCCAAACAGCCCTGAAGCACTGCAAAAGTTACTTCACAGCAGTATACATCTGACCTTCATTGGATAAGAAGGACTGCATTTTGGAATTACTTATTTGCTTGGTAATAGCTCTGGAAATCTCCTATTGTTTGTTTATTCCCCGAGTCTTTAACATAACTGTATGCTCAGATTTGGTTAGGAGGTGTGAAAATTCTGTAGAGGGAATTTTACTGGCTCAGTGAGAACATGAAGAACAGAGGCTGCCTTTGAATGCTCAGAGCCTTGTGCTAGGACTGATGGCTTGGCAATTCCAGCACTGCTGTCATTCTGCTGCAGGTTGACAAGACAGAGGATGAAACTTTGCTCAGTGCATAGCCTCATACAGTTAAAAAATACTTGTGCCTTTGTGCGGTATAAGAGGAGGACTGTTTTTCAATTAATATATTCTTTATTGGTCAAACGCCGGATTGTAACTGCATGTAGCATACTGGTATGTGATCATGTGTAACTTGTTTTTGTAATATTTTCAAGAAAAAAGTATTCCTTTTAAATAGAGGCCACTCACCAAATCCAAAACACATTTAAAATCCATATACTGGTTTTCATTAATGCACATTGGCTTGCGCAGATACTGTCGCTGCATTATATGAAGTACCCTACATACTTACAGGGCATAATACTTTTTTTGTATTTTCTTCTGATGCTGCCATTCATAAACACAGAACAGACTCTTCACTACAGAGCTAATTCAGACCTTTTGAACTCAAGCCTAAAAGTTCTAGTTGAATGCAGATTAGTATAAATATTTGTGCAGTTTCCCCACTTTTATGAAAATATAATTGTGAAATCCTAGCCCCACTAAAGTTAAAGGGAGTATTGCCTTGGATTTCAATAGATCCAATTTATAAATTTAATTGAAGAACATTTCAAGAATATGTATTTATTTAAAGAACAGAAACAACTGTACTATTAAAGGTAGGGAAATTAAAATAAAAGAAAATAAAACTCTTTCTGGGTTTTCTTAAGTCTAGAAACCCAGAACTGTTCTGTTCATAGAGAATCAGAGAGAATGTAGATCATAATACTGGCTACTCATATTATTTAAAATATCTTAATTTAATGATCTTTAGAAACAACTACATATTCAGTGAAACTGTACTTTGTTTTGCTACATAGCATATTTTTGGTCAATAATAACTAAATCATACTATTGCTAATGTACATCATGTCATATTAATTACTTATTTCCCATAAATATTTCAATTAAATGACATGCTGGGGAGAGAATGTCTAAGAACAGGTAGGGAGAAGAGAAGAAAGAAGCTGGTAGGCATCGGTGGTGAAAAAAAAAATCAAACAATGAAAATATTAGAATTGGATGAAAATGAAATTAACTACCTGATTGGAACTTCAGTAATACTGTACAGAGCTTGCAATGTAAATAAATTCCTTTTTATCACTTTGGTAAGAGGAATATCGAGGTTTACAGGTAATCTGAAAAAGTCTTGTTAAAATGCTGAATAGAATTCATATATATGTTACAAATTTACTGTAGAGATAATGTGGAATAACATAAACTGACAGAGGAAGAGAGAAATATAAAAGTCATAATTAAAGTTTTTGTGTTAACATTTCCTTGATTTTTTTCAACTTACTGTAACATTCCAGTTCTATTTTGTAATTTCCCTAACCCCTTCCTCTCCATTGTAAACAAACACAGAGCTGGACAATCAGAGATAATAAACAGATCTTGAAGTTAATTAAAAATCTATTTCAGTCCACTGTAAAATATGTCATTAAATAATTTAACATCTTAGAATAGTCACTTGAATTTTAAAAATAGAAGATTCATTTTGTTGCTGTTGTTTTTTAATTGAGCATTATTTTTTTAACATAGTGGAAAAAATGTAAATAGGTGGTGTACTGCAATAATCATTGTTCAGCTACACTTTCTGCCCCCCTAGCTCAGTGTAAGTAGGGAATTGGAAAGGGCAAAACCTCCTCAAACACAGGACTGGCCATAATTAACTTTTACCTTTGGGAATTGCTATGTTCTATTAAATTACCATCTACCACCTCAAACATAAAAGATATAGCCTGCAAGCAGGCTTGTAATTTTTGACATCCCTTTTCATATGCCTTCCATACAAAGTGAAAATAAATGCAAAGTCCTGTATGTTATAAATAAGGCCTAGAATGCAGATCTCTCACTGCTCAAAAGACTGTCGATGGATTTATTTTGCTGATAATTGAAATGACAATAATTAGCTGTGAGGTCTTCCAGTTTTACAGCAGAACTGGAAAAGCTCTCATTGGGAGGGCAAAAATATAAAAGAATTCTGCAAAAATGAGATCAGTTGATGTTGGCTTATACCAAAAGAAATGGCAGCTTGAAAACTGTTCTTTACTATATCCAGGTGCATAGAGGATGTCACTGAAAAAAGGGAAGAGGAATGACTACAAATATTTGTTTTCCTTGAGAAAGGAGAAACTTAAAAGCACACAAATGCAGTAGTGAAGTGCTTCAGACCGACAGGTAAATAACATATGTTCAAGATTTAAGGGTTAAAGCAAGAATCATCTCTCTGAAAATTTTAAATCTCCTCTAATTAGAGGTATGCAAAACTACAATAATCACTACTAGAAAAATGCCAGAATAATTAAAATGGGGAAAAGAATCTATTAAATATTTTCAGAAGGTGTTAAAAAACACGGGGTTCAAATTGTAAATCTGTCAAGACCCATAAGAAGTTATAGTGTGCAATACTGTTACTCAGTTTCAAAGTAAATAGATCTCAAACTGCTTGTTATGGCTAAAGACAGAAGGCAAAGAGGAAAAAAATAATCTATAAAAGGGAGCAGGGAAAAAAGAAAAAAAACCTGTATGTCTGGTAAAAAATCAAGAAAATCAGGTGTGGCCTTATGGACTGCAATGGAGATTCATGACTGCAAAACTAAATACTCTAATCAGACCTTGAATTTATAAAACTAAACTTTACATGTGTGTGTGCCGATGCTGGGTCTGAATTACTGTGTGATCTGAAAGTCCTGCTCTAATGCCTTAACTTGGTTTTCAGCTGAACTTCTGCATTTCTCACATCTTACCCTATCCTTTGCTGCTGAAGAAAAGGTTTGTATCCCTAAACATATTATGACTGCAGTTCTGTAAGCAGGGGGACTGTACGGATTTCATATGGATTTATGAATTCAGGTTGATTCCCATGTGAAATACCTGAAGTCTAATAATGGCTGAAATCACACGGCAGTCTTACCTTCAGCAAAGGCATTAACGGGGACTCTTCTTCCAACCTGTTTTTGTTAAGCTTGTAAGAACTTAGTATCACTGAGAGAGCCAAGACTTAGAAAAAACTTGACTGGAAGGGGCCAAAAGATTCAAGTTATTAGAAAGGACAGCCAGACAAACAGCACAGGCAGTGAAGGAATAGCATAATTTCGTCAGGAAAACACATTATAAAACAAGTGATAAGGCTGGATACTAGGAATATTATGTAAGAGGAAAATGAAAAGTAATTTAGAACTTTTAGTATGACATTCTCACTTGCAAAGGTTGGAATGTTACCAGTTATATTCTACCAAAAAAGTATAGAATTCTCATATGAAATTAAACCAGTAACAGTTTTGGAAACCTATCTTTATTGAAATAGCAGTGTGATAAACACAGAAAGACAATTCAAAACATTAAAAATTATAATTTTTGTTAAGGATTGACTGATGATAATGTTGTTTGTATTTTAAAACTAAATTGGTCACATTTTTAGATGCAGTATGTATATTTAACTTATGGTTATTTCAAGTGTATTTTTATTGTGTAACATGAACAGTCAATTTTTGTTTTTAAGGTACAATGAAACATTATAGATAATTCAGCCAAGTTTTAGCTAAGAATTGGCTGTGGACTTAATAAAAACGCTTCATTTTGTATTACTGATTTCTTTAAGTGAAATTATTTCACCTTAAGACATTGCTATTTAAAAAGGCACCTTTCAAGAACTGCCCTTGCTAGGTGTGAACAGGCCACTAGGTAAGACCAGCCAAAATAATGTAAAAATGTTTGACAATTAATGCAATTACCATTTTTTGGACAGTGATCGCTGTCAGACTAATTTCAACTTTAGTAAATATTAAGAATGCACAAAGCAAGCCATAACATTCTCATCTGCATTTTTTACGATCTTAACTAAGACAGTAATGTAAACCACTTCAGGAGATTTCTTTGAGAGTTTTCTTTGATGTATTCATTATTCATAAATGCTACTTTTCCTTCTCTCCATCTCCCCCCTAGTTTATTAAAATGATGGGGGTTTTAGCTGCAATGGTTCCAAGAAGCATGTGAAAGGGAAAGCGCACAATGCATGACTGGGAAATAATGCAATCACGTGTCTTCTGAAAAGCATTCACAATACAGATACACCTATGTAAGCTGTATACCTGTGGAGATAATTAGTTACTTCAAAACTGTGCTGAAAGCCTGTATTAACCCATACCTTCTTGTACTGTTCATGAGATTTCTGAAATCAAATAAAACATGATCTTCTTCAAGAACTTGATTTTATACAAGTATTTTCTAGTCATACTTGTTCTTACCTGTAGCAGAGCAGCAAACAAATATACTGCTATAAAGATAGGAGTTAAGGAAGTGTGGCCGCTTTTCATTAAGTGGATAGTGTACAAGAAAATCAGGTGTCCAGGAATCACCAAAAGAAGCAGAACTTGGGCTGATTTGTTATTTACTCCTACAATAAAAAAAATCCAAATTCAGTTAAGCTCTTCAATTACTATATCAGATTTTTATTAATGTTAGTATAAAAAGCAGTTTTGGAATTCCATATCATTGAATGTTGTGGAACAGCAGGCATTATTTTCTGCTAAAAGACTCCTTAAGGATTTTCACAGGGGGGGAAAAAAGCCACCCCTAGTGTCTGCCAGAAAAGTTAAGCAGGGTCCCTCCAGAACAGGGTGCAAACTGCTTTCATTCTGTACTCATGTAACACCATCTACTTTTCTGGAGTTGCAGTGACCTCCTAAAGGCTTCCTTGCATACAACAAGTTCAGTTTGTTGCCATTTCTCATTGGTGGTACAGTCTGGCATACAGGGGGAAAAAGAGGAGACTTGAGACAGTAGTTGTAACAATTAACTGACTAATACATACCTGTACCATAATAGGTTCTGCATGGATAATAGCAACCCTTGGCTTCTTCTGGCAGCTCTCCAGGAATGCTATGCAAATGGAGGTAGGTAGAAATTCTGCTAGCTTGAATAGCTACTAGATTACCACCAATACCTGAAATACAAAAGGGAACAAGTGATAAATTTTCAACTATTTCTTTGCTCTAGTAGGCAATATTTTTGCAAATTTACCAACCTCCTCTATGTTTACCACAGTCCCCTACGTATGAAAGTCAAAAAGAGAAACATCATTAGAATGTATATTAGTTATAGACAGGCTAACATGAAGCACTAAAATAAGTAAAAAAACCCCTTGGGCTATGATTTGGTGTATCACTGGATATTTGGAATATCCAAATTGGAAATTTGGATATTTGGAGATCAGTTTTAATTCATGATAAGTGTGAAAGATTCCTCCAAAAGATTCAATGTGATGCTTTCTCATAGGTGATGCTCCCTTTTATTGCTCCCTCTTCTTTGGAAATCCCTGTTGGAACAACACAAGTACTACATAGTTGTGCCACTGCTGGATTACCTTCCTAGGTCAGTATTGCTGGCAAGTATAAATAACACAAAGCAGTTGCACTCACTACCACAAGCAGATTTCACACACAGAATCATAGAGCTGGAAAAGACTTCAAGAGCTAATCTGTCCGTTCCCCTTTGATACAGAGCAGGATTAAGTACAATCTTCTGCCATTCATAATTCAGGTTGAAAGGACAAGACAAGTGTCTGAATAACTGATTTTTAAAAGAATGGTAGTGATGGTGATTCTACCTTCTCTGTGACAACTATTAATAAACTTCCCATTAGAAAAAAGTTTTCTATGAAACAAACCACCCTAAGGTGTGAAGAGAAGTGGCTGGCTTTGTTACAAGGCCACTGTCTATAATCTTTGAAAAGATGTGGAAATCAGGGGATATCCCCGACAACTGGAAGAGGGCAAATATCACATCCATCTTCAGCAAAGCATTTAACAGTTTCCCACAGCTTCCTTCTAGACAAACTGGCAAGTTACAGACTGGATGGGTAGTCTGTGAGATGAGCAGGAAATTGGCTAAGAGGTCGCACTCAGAGGGTGGTGATCAATGGCTTTTACTCGGGCTGGCAGCCTGTCACAAGTGGGGTCCCCCAGGGATTGATACTGGGCCCCACACTGTTCAACATCTTAAAAAATGATGCAGATGATGGGATTGAACACACCCTCACCAAGTTTGCTGATGACTCTAAACTGGGTGGACATTGTCAGAAGGGAGAACCATCTTACAGAGAGACATGGACAGGCTGGAAGAGTAGGCTAGCAAGAACAGTATGAAGTTTAACAATGACAAGTGCAAACTCCTGCACCTGGGACAACATAACCAAAGAGCCCAGTACAGGCTAGGATCTGTGTGGCTGGGGAGCAGCCTTTCTGAAAGGGACCTGGGGGTCCTGGTGTATGAGATGAACATGAATCAGCAGTGTGCTGCTGCAGCAATGAAGGCAAATCGGATCCTGGGCTGCATCCATCTCTGCTTGCAGAGATAGAGACATGATCATCCATGCTACTCAGCACTTATCAGGCCACACCTGGAGTACTGTGTCCAGTCCTGGTCCCCACAATTCAAGAAGGACATGGACAGATTGGAGAAGGTCGAAAAGAGGGCCACGAAGATGATCAAAGGGCTGGAGAACCTGCCCTATAAGGAAAGACTGAAGGAGTTAGGTCTTTTCTCCCTGGAGAAGAGAAGGCTCCGCCTCATCACAGTTTTCCAGTACTTAAAGGGCGGCTACAAAGAGGACTGAGGCTCTCTCTTCACAAGGAGACACATGGAGAGGACAAGGGGCAATGGGTACAAGTTGCACCAGAAGAGGTTTCATCTTAATATAAGAAAGAAATTTTTTACAGTGAGAACAATCATTCACTGGAACAACCACCTCAGGGACATGGTGGCGTCCCCACCACTGGAGGTTTTCAAGACATGACTGGACAGGATGCTAGATAATCTTATCTAGGCTCCCTTTCCCAAGAAAGATTGGAGCAGATCATCTTTGGAGGTCCCTTCCAACCTGGGCTATTCTATGAATTTTTACTTCAGTGAATAGAAAACTGAACCAATTTGTTATATGTACATTACAGAATGCAATGGCACTAGCATAAAATTCTCTTACTGCTATTGCATATCAAGCATATGCTTTTTTTCCCCAGATGCTTTACACAGCAATGGGTTGCTCTGAGAAGATATGATTAGGCAGAAGTAATGCAGATCTGGTCCCCACTTCAAGAAGGAGAAAGCCCTTGTTTATTGTAGTTGAACTTATTTGTTTATCTGATGCTTAGGGCTTTGTTTGGCTCCAGAACAAATGTCTGTGGTCACCAGAAGAAGCTATTTGTCAAATTCTTTTGAGGACTATGGAGTGGTTAGGACAAACATCTCGTACTGAGAACTCAAAGATTTCCTGTCTCACCGCTACTTAAAGATAATTAATGGCAGAGCGTAACAAGGGAGCAGGCCTTTTAAGCAAAAGGCTTCAAATATAAATCAGGAAATAAGGTAAAAAAAATCATGGAGTTGGCAGAAAGGACTGTTTATGAAACTTATCTGCATATTCCCAGTCAGGAGATATAGGAACAAAATGTGAACTACCAAAAGGTTGAGTCAGTCTTTGCAAAGAAAATTAAAAAAACAGTAGCTTTTTTTCAGACGAAGTACAGAATCAGAAGTAAAATAGGGGATTTATATAAACTACAAAATGGGTTTAAAGAGATTAAAACCAATCTAAGTAGGGTCCAAAGTCTGTCTTTTGATTGAGAACAAAAATTTTGAGACTTGTGAAAAATGAGAATAAGGTATGGAAAGGGAGACAGAAATAAAACTAAGGATCAATGCACTACATTTGGATGGGGATCTGGTAATTTCTGTGACTGAATTATGAAAAAGCTGTTATGTAAAACTGCTTCTTAATAAAGCTACAAAGCTGGGGATGGTGCCATATGACTAGAAAATATGAAACAGTTTCTGCTTAAAAAAGAGGGGATGAAAGCAATGTGGGTAATTACAAGCAGGCTAACAACTGCAATAACTGATATATTCAATACAATATTAAAATAAAAATTAGTAAACTCTTCTCTCACTACCCATATCTATTATAGCACTATGAGAAAAAATAAAAGATAGAAGTAAATAGGGCTGTTTTTCAAGGTATGCTTTGAGGTTTGTAGCAATGCAACCATAAACCATGTTGGCACAAAACCCCCACAGGTTTCAAGTATTTCCTAGGTTGTGTTCAATGTCCTCTTGTGACTGATAATTATCTGCTTCAACAAATTCAGACAATCAGAAATATGATAGATGATCTGGACCTCTTTCCCTAATTAATAACAAAGGAAACTGAGTGAGAGAAAAGAATTAAGGAAAATGGAAATTTGCCCATTTGAAATGGCAATTAAAGAAACAACTGTCTGGACAAGAGAGACATGGACACGTCTATGAAAGAAGGTATGAGATTGGCTGTCAATCCTTTGATGGGTAGCTATTAATCAAAAATCTTTTCACTTTTATAAACTTTAAGAGAAGATATCTGCTCTGCAAAGGAATCTGACCTGCTAACCAAAACAGCCAGTGTGGAAGGTGATTTCAAGAGGTATAACATTCTCTTTCCTATTTTAATTACAGTTAAGTTGAACATATACAACCTATTTTAGCCAATTGGAAAGGCAATGTTCATATGTTAAGCAAAATTATTTTAATTTTCATTTGGTCTGAGTCTCGGTAATCTAATAGCAGTGGTATATTTTTAACTCATAGAAGATAGGCAGGTGTACTCAAGTGTAAAAAGCTTCTAGAATCCATACACCCTGCTCAATCTCAACCAGCCAACAATGTATGGTGATAGACAGCAGCAGTCACACTTGTCTTTTAGTTCTGTCCATTCATGAACCAATTCTTCCTTCTAATTATTTTTGAACCTTTGGGCCAACTTCAACCACATCTGACAAAAGGATAGAGATACTACCTACCTCCAAGTATGGTTAAACAAGCTAACAAAAGGGAAACAGTGGCTCGGTAAATAAAAAGCAAGATTCAAACCCATGCCCTCAGTGAGACAAAGGCAGTAATATGAGCTGTATAGTTAACATCATAAGCATGCCAGCTGGCCAGTCAGCACCTAGCTTGGGGCTAGGCATGATGCCTCTTGCTCAGACAGTAGTTCAGTGACACAGAAGAGGAACAATGATGTGGAAAGCAGAGGGAGAACGGAGAGAACATTGTGAGCAGCAGGTATTGCAGGGACATGAGGCCATAGGGAACGCTGGGGGTTGAAAGGGCTACCTGGTGCTCTAAAAACTCAGGATACAAATCAGCACAAAATCAGGTTTCATTATTCTGCTGCTCATAGAATGACTTGTATACAGCTGTGCTTGCATTGAATGAATCACTTCAATATGTACAAAGATACCTAGTGTGTTTTGTAACAGCAGTACTGTGCGTGTGAAGTTATCTCAGCAGTATTAGATTAATCAGATCCCTGCAAGAAGGAGAAAACAGATAAAAGTGCGTAGGTTGACAAGATGTCAACACACAAAATTGATAGCTTCTCAGCATCTTCTGAATGCATAAAATGCTCGTGTGCTCAGTAGCTGCTCATATTATGAAAATCTTTGTAGACATATATGAGGACTGTTTCCATGAACATCTAAGTCAGAAATTTTTTTCCTGGAAAACAGTATTGCAGTCATCATAGCAAATACGTTATAATAAAGACTAATTTTGTTAGCTTCTTTTCATTCTCATGAGAACTACAACACAGAGGAAAATAATTTCTTTCAAAAGTAAAATCCTGCAACTGTTACTGCATTCCTGTTAGAACAGCAGATGTGTTTAACTTCAACATGAGAGTGCTACTTTGTCAACAAGCAGAAGAGACATTGTCTGCTAAAGTGTGAAGGATGTCATGCTCACTTACATCAAAAGAAAACTGAAAACCTCATCATTTTATCGAGACAGTTAAGAGCTAAGCAGAATAAATACTTCTGAAAATTGTTACCACTGTTCCTTTTTGTCTAACAAGCACAAAAAATCATATTCAAAGTACAGCCAAAACCATGTCATCTATTTGCAAATAGGCCTATGGGCATGATTATCCGGGAAAAGGACTTTTTTCTAATAATAGAAGTAACCATGCTATTCAGGAAACCACATTTAAAGTACTTTACATCAATGCATCTTAAAGAATATTTCAAAGCAAATTTGTGTCTCATAACCCTCAGTGGTAAAAACCCAAAAGTTAAGGGAAGTTGGATGGGTGTTGCTGACACAGACTAGTCTGAGACCATTCAATTCTCTGGGTAACACACAGGGCTGTTTTTTTCCCCTCAGATCTTATACTGCATGTTTTGATAAGCAAGGTAACATTTTCCAGGGAAAACTGGGAAGGATGGCTGATAAACCAGAGGGTTGTACTGCTATTCAGAGGGAAATGAACAGGCTGGAGAATTGGATCAAAAGGAATCTCATGAAGTTCAACAAAAGGAAACTCAAAGTCCTGCATCTGGGTAGGAATAACCCCATGCACCAGTAGAGGCTGGGAGTCGACCATCTGGAAAGCAGCTCTGCAGAGAAGGACCCGGGAGTCCTGGAGGACAAGTAGTTGACCATGACCATGCAATCCACTTTCATGGCAAAGAAGGCCAACAGCATCCTGGGCTACATTAGGAAAAGCATCATCAGCAGGCCAAGAGAGGTGATGCTTCGTCTGTACTCCGCACTGGTGAGGCCACATCTAGAGTAACATGCCTATTTCTGAGCTCCCCAGTACAAGAAATGGACTTACTGGAGTGAGTCCAACACAGGGCCACAGGGACTGCAGCATCTTTTATATGAGGAGAGGCTGAGTGCTGTGACTGTTTAGCCTGGAGAAGAGAAGGCTCAGGGAGATCTTATCAATGTATGTAAATACCTGAGGGGAGGGATGAAGACAAGGGAGCCAGGCTCTTCTCAGTAGTACCCATTGACAGGACAAGAGGCAATGAGAAAAAATTGAGACACAAGATATTCCATCTGAATACATAAAACCCCACTTTTTTTATGGTGAGGGTCGTCAAACACTGGAACAGGTTGCTCAGAGAGAATGTGGAGTCTCCATCTGTGGAGATATTCAAAACCCTACTGGACAGAGTCCTGGACAACCTGCTCTAGTGGACCCTGCTTGAGCAGGGGGTTGGACTAGATCTCAAAAGGTCTCTTCCAATGTAAATGATTCTGTGATTTTATAAAAAAGTAAATAAAGCTACATCTTCCTCCCAACTGTATTTCAGCTATATTTCAAATGAGGAGAGCAAGCACTACTTACTTATTCTTTTGAAGAACAGATGTATCCACCTAACCTTAGAAAAGGACACTAAATTTTGAATCTTGAGCAGACAAGGTACTTGTCTTCCTGTGATTTTCCAAGGTAGCTCACTGTCTTTCACACACCGTTGGTAGCCCCTTGCACAGGGTTTTAGTTTATCTGCAGAAGCCCAGGCACCCAGAATCAATGTGTTCCAAAGCCAAAGTTCATAGTAGATGCAGCCCTCTACTCTACCTGTAAATGCTGCATGGGTAGAATTGGTATAAATTATGAAGCAGTCGAATAATACGACTACTATTCATCCTCTCAGACCTCTAATTCAATGCCACAAAGTATTGCCTAATTAAACACTCTTTGATAATTTGCTTTATCCTTAGCATATAATGAATACCTGATAGTCTTATTTAATATGGACTGTTCAAAGCTTGGACTGAATAGAGACTTACTAGTTTCCTTTCTGCTTTTCAGTGGTGCTTGTCACTATAAATCTGAATGCTTTACAAACATGAATGCATTTCTTTTTAAAGCATACCTGTGAAGTGATACTTTTTACTCTCTGCAAAGAGCATTCTTCTGTTTTGGATATCCAATATAAAATATTTAAGTATTTTTTTCCAAAGTGTTTTAGTATTTAAAGCAAACTTCTCAATTATTTCATTTGTACAAATAAATGTTTAGGATTTCTGTGCATCAGATCCAGAATCTGTAATCAGGGATTCCAGAAAAAGAGAATAATTCAGATATTAATAATTAATAAAAAATCTAGTTTAAGGTACTTGTTTAGCACCAGGGGAGAACTGTATGATAGGTAAGAGCAATTTTCCAAAGCAGTATTCAACTACCTTATTTATAAAGTCACCTCTTCTCCTGTAGGTCCCCATCTCATTCTTCCTTTTATATTTTCCTTAAATAAATATATAAATGAAGAAAGGCTCCTGCAGAAAACTGCCTCCTATGAAAGCACTGAGACCTCAAGATAAAGCCTACATACTCAGCTTTAATGAGCAGGGCCATAACTGTTCACGAGACTATAAAGAACAGTTGCATGATGGGGCACACAAACAATTCTGTAAGAATGGCAAATCATATGCCTATCAATTCATTGAGACCAAAGATTTTTAGCAATCCAGTTCTATGGAGAGAGATTAACCAGCCACAGAATACCATGTTGTTCCCAAGCAGGTTGCAGGACAACCAAGGGATCAGGCCCAGCCGGCACGGGTTCATGAAAGGCAGGTCCTGCTTGACCAACCTGATCTCCTTCTATGACCAGGTGACCCGCCTAGTGGATGAGGGAAAGGCTGTGGATGTTGTCTACCTGGACTTTAGTAAAGCCTTCGACACTGTCCCCCACAGTATTCTCCTGGAGAAGCCGGCGACTCACGGCTTAGACAGGTGCACTATTCACTGGGTAAAAAACTGGCTGGATGGCCGAGCCCAGAGAGTTGTGGTGAATGGAATCAAATCCAGTTGGCGGCCGGTCACAAGCGGAGTACCCCAGGGCTCAGTTTTGGGGCCAGTCTTGTTTAATATATTTATCAATGATCTGGATGAGGGGATTGAGTGCTCCCTCAGCAAGTTTGCAGACAACACCAAGTTGGGCACCAGTGTTGATCTCCTCGAGGGTCAGAAGGCTCTGCAGAGGGATCTGGACAGGCTGGATCGATGGGCCGAGGCCAATTGTATGAGGTTCAACAAGGCCAAGTGCCGGGTCCTGCACTTGGGTCACAACAACCCCATGCAACGCTACAGGCTTGGGGAAGAGTGGCTGGAAAGCTGCCCTGCAGAAAAGGACCTGGGGGTGTTGATTGACAGCCGGCTGAATATGAGCCAGCAGTGTGCCCAGGTGGCCAAGAAGGCCAACGGCATCCTGGCCTGTATCAGAAATAGTGTGGCCAGCAGGAGCAGGGAGGTGATCGTGCCCCTGTACTCGGCGCTGGTGAGGCCGCACCTCAAATACTGTGTTCAGTTTTGGGCCCCTCACTACAAGAAGGACATTGAGGTGCTGGAGCGTGTCCAGAGAAGGGCGACGAAGCTGGTGAGGGGTCTGGAGCACAAGTCTTATGAGGAGCGGCTGAGGGAACTGGGGTAGTTCAGTCTGCAGAAGAGGAGGCTGAGGGGAGACCTTATTGCTCTCTGCAACTACCTGAAAGGGGGTTGCAGAGAGGTGGGTGTTGGTCTCTTCTCCCAAGTGACTAGCGACAGGACGAGAGGAAATGGCCTCAAGTTGCAGCGGGGGAGGCTTAGGCTGGATATTAGGAAAAATTTCTTTACTGAGAGAGAGGTGAAACACTGGAACAGGCTGCCCAGGGAAGTGGTGGAGTCACCATCACTGGAGGTGTTCAAGGAACGTGTGGACGTGGCATTGTGGGACATGGTTTAATGGGCATGGTGGTGTTAGTTGATGGTTGGACTTGATGATCTTACAGGTCTTTTCCAACCTTTGTGATTCTGTGATCTACAATACTTTTTGCAATGGGACAAAAATCAATTAATACCTTTGTAAGGGAAGAATTAGGCCAACGCAATTCCCAAATTGATTTTTCTTGTAAATCTATCAAGAGAAGGAAAGCAAGAAGAGTCTCACTTTTCTGCCCTCCTAAGTACAATCCATAGTTCATAATAGTCAGTTGTTCTAATTAGGCTTGCTGGAGTTTAACAGCAACTTGCTCTTTGATATCATTTATATTATAAAAATTAAATGAAAGGAAGGAAAAGAATCTCAGTTACGACAGTGAACAAAAAATTTGAATTTTTTAATAATTGCATTATCTTTCAGAAAACTCAAGATAAATTTTTTCCCTGACCTCTCTATGAATAACTTCAAAAAAATCTTGGTTTATGCATGTGAAATATTTAGAATAGAAGCCTAGCTTAACTGGGTACCTTTTATTGTTGTTTTTTCATCCATGTTTCTTCTATCTTCCTTTGCACTTTTTAGCATTTCTTTTGGGGGGAAACAGTTGGAAATTATTAGGTTTTCCTATAGGGATTTTTTTTTTTTTTAAGAGAAGTCTTTGAGACAACTTTATATATGCAAACTATTACATTTTAAAATGGAGTAGTTTATGTTTCATTTGGCTTAGAAAATGTTTCTTTCTTATGCCTAATTAAAAATTGTCCGATGATTGTAAAAAAATGCAAATATTCTGGATATAATTTTGACATGAAAACTAATAACTACTGAAATTTTGTAAAAAAATTTACAAGTAAGATGTAAAAGAAAGAATACATGTCTCTAATAGCATAGGATATGCAGATTTACATGTACAGGCTAGCAACTGAAAAGTAGTAAAACTATCACCCAATAATGCATCGGAATTAAATATCTAGAATAAACCCCCTCCTCCTTTTTCATGTGAAAATAAAGACTGAATGATAAAGTTCTCGTACAGTATAGGTGCCTTCTGAGACTATCACATTCTTCCCAATTCAGGATGCATAAAAATTAATTTGCTACCCAGCCAAATTGCTCTACTACCATACAGGTACACTAATGCTTTCCCTGGTAATTTACAGAGGCAAATTTTAGATGCTCAACTGTCTGAGACAATGGTTGTCTTCTAATCAAAGCACTTCTCTGTTGTGTGAAAGCTCAGAGTACAACTATGCTATAAGAGATTAAAATATACAAAGTTATTAAAAAATGCACTTTCTTTTTTGAGGAGGAATAGTTTCTGGGTATTTTCTTTCCATGTTCTCCAAAGCACACAACGTACAGTGACAGGTCTCTGAAAAACCTTGAAGTTTGTCGTTCAATTTATCCTACTGATAGATAAAAAAGGTATGGTTTGGGAAATATAGTGCATAAGCTTAACTTTCATCTCCCAGACAACAGACATTCAGTAAGTTTTGTGTTAGATTTTCTCATATGGGTTTCTCATATTCCTTGATCTACATTTATTCCCCCCAGATATGAAATAATCTTACAATATGTATAGCCAAAGAGTAAGAAATACTACAACAGTTTTATGTTACCCTTAAAGACTATTGTTTCAAACCATCTGTAAAGGCATATTTTTCTACATAAAGCCTGCAAAGCATTTCTGATTTTCAGGTGTTTTTAGAATTAATTTGCAGAACCTTCATCCTACAAAATGCATAAAAATGGGGTAATGTCTACCAACATGTTTGTTATTATGCAGTAACTCCTGAAATGAAAATACTTAGAAGTTATCTCACAATGTTTTGTCTAAGCCAACAAAAATGGAGAGGAAAGTGCCTCTATCTGGTAACTGCACCTTAGTTCATTTCTGCTGCATATTCAGAGGCATTATCTTTTTTCTGCACAAAAGGAACTCGGTTACTTGTAAATTGCAGTTCCTGAGCCAAATTCAACACGCTGTGATTCTGTAAGAGGATTTGCAAATTTTAACCATCTCATCCATTAGAAAACATAAGGATCAACTTCAGTATCTAGGCTGAAGCACAGCCATGCTTGGGCTTTGTTATTTTATTTAGAACTTCAGTACATCAAACACAGACATCTAAATCTCAAGTAGTTTGTAAGTACCACAATGGCTGAAACCACAAAACGATTTATTTATTTTTAAAAAGCAGAGTTACAGTTTAACCCAACCAACCATAGAATTAAAAATAATTATGCATCTCAAGAAACGCGTTTAACAGGAAAAATGGAAAGGAGGTTGTGAAATACTTCTGGCCACCAGCAGTAAAGCTGACTATAAATGCCTGCCTGCTGAAGAACTATTTTAATATTCTTGGCAAATATTTGCAGTTATTGTTAATAGGGGTAGGAACATTCGAGGTTGCTCAAATTCCATACCAATATTTCTAAAACCGGAAGATTTATGGCTCCACAGTATAACATGTGATTAAAGTAACTTGTCTCACATCTAAGAATATGCAAACCATCTAGACAGGACCAGCTTGAAAGCTACTTATTGGTGCATACAGGAAGCCTAACACCTGACAACTTTGCAGTGCGTACTGTTCAGGATTTTGAGATATGACAACTGGCACTGAAAAAAACACAGTGACAGCTTGAAATCCTGGACAAATTTACACTGGCCTAAAATTTTGGTTGTACACAATCCCAATAGATTACAATATTTCTTCCAGGTTTTCCTGGTGGTTTCCTGTGTCATAGGAGGAACAAACTTTAAGGTAAGAGAAAAGAAAAGACATATGGAAAGCATTTTGAGGGGAAAACCCTTAGATACTTTCTCTACTTATGCTTACAATGAGAATTCCAAGGCTGGGAAAGCCCTGGTAGAGAAAGCTTTCTGCAACAGTAATATTTAAAAAGCCATCTGTTAAGTGGTCTAACACGACTTTTATGTCAGTAAATGAGTGTCAACAGATGTGCTTTTTTAACTGAAAGATTTCCTAAACTCCAGTTTACTACACTATACTGACCAGCAATATCAAAAGGTGCCAGTAGAATTATGAAACCCAGGAGAGTCTAAAATAACAGCAACCAAAAAAATCACCTACCTACAATTTCCTTTTTCAGGTGTACCATAGAACAGGCCCACTCCGCATCCTCTACACAGAACATATTTTCTCTACATTTTCCAATACAAATGCCTCTATCTTTTGAATTCTGAGGATTGAGGGGGTTAGCACACGCACGTACAACACTTACACATTATTCCCCTCTGCTCTTTTGTGGATGAGGGAAAACCAGAATTCCTTAGTGCTTCTGTTGTCGCCCAGTGGCACTGCAAAAGCAGTATTGCTATTGCTAGTAACAGGTCATGGGCCTTAGGCTAACTTTACCTTATGCTAGCATTGCAAGACTCTAGACTTAGCCTATTAGGCTTGTTGCCAGCTCCAAAATGGAGCTTGGTATGAGATTTCTCTTCTTACAATGTGTTGAAGTTTTCGATAATAGCAAAGGTCCTGAAAATACAGACACAGGACTATAAACAACTCACTGATGGTCCATTAATAGTCACTGAAAAAGTTTAAACTTTGAGAGCTGGGAAAAGACTGCTTTATGCATAACAAGAAAAGAAGGAGCTAAGCATGAAAAATCCAGATGAACAACGGAATAAGGCACCTGGTGTGGCTTGGAAAATAACATTCTCAGGCATTGCATAGTAGTCCAGGGGGCAGATAACAAAGGCTAAGAACAGTCTGGAAATACAAAACTTCTGAGGTAAAAGCAACATTTTGAATGGGGGTGGTACAATCATTGCAGGAATCGTTACTGCAGAACCACTGTGGGACTGCCACAGCTACAAGAATTCCTTTGGCTGTCCCTGCCTTCTTGAAGGACTCTTTCTCTCGCTGCCAGCTCCAATAGTGTGTCCAGAGAAGGGCAACGAAGCTGGTGAGGGGTCTGGAGGACAAATCTTACGAGGAGCGGCTGAGGGAACTGGGGTTGTTTAGTCCGGAGAAAAGGAGGCTGAGAGGAGACCTTATCGCTCTCTACAACTACCTGAAAGGGGGTTGCAGAGAGGTGGGTGTTGGTCTCTTTTCCCAAATAACAAGTGATAGGACAAGAGGAAATGACCTCAAGTTGTGCCAGGGGAGGTTTAGATTAGATAATAGGAAAAATTTCTTCACCAAAAGGGTTATCAAGCACTGGAATAAGCTGCCCAGGGAAGTGTTTGAGTCACCATCCCTAGAGGTATTTGTGTAGATGTGGCACTGCGGGACGTGGTTTAGTGGTAGACTGGGCAGTGTTAGGTTTACAGTTGGACTTGATGATCTTAAAGGTCTTTTCCAGCCTAAATGATTCTATGATTCTAATAGCCCCATCTTTCCCTCTCTCGACTTGCCTAATTCTTCAAGGATCTTTTGATCAGTCAGCTAATCATCCAGGGCTATGTACAGCTTTTGTCTAGTTCTTTTTCTTTAATGATCATTCAAAAGAATGTATGCACATTGCCTTAATTCTGTTGATAAACTTATGAAAGAAAATAAGAAACGAAGTGGCACATTTACCCTTTTCTCTAGAGGCATGTTTATAGTAAGCTGTCATTCTTCACAATTAAAATTATTTACTTAAGTCCAATCATTATCTAAAATTTTTAAAAAATGTTAAAAATGAAAAATGTAAACACGCAGGCAATCCAGGCTTCACAGTCAATTTCTTTGAAAGAAAATGACCTTCAACGGGATGCATAGTTCCACTTACAAGAGCAGTCCATAACTGCTGCAGGGTAAAAGACCATCATCATTGCACCATCTAGTAGTAACTCAAGGCCTTGAGAAAGGCGTGTATCCATGAGACCTGTATCCATTGTAGGTAGCAAGTCTAGAATAAATAGGTCTATAGAGAATAAGTGAGTCTATAGCGAAAATCCAGAAGTATTCTGGTATTGTACTGGAGCAGAGATAGAAGCCTACAGGGAAACAGTAAGAAACAATCACCATAGTTGTTGGCTTTTGTGATCAAGGCACGTCACCTAGGAAAGCAGGACCCCTGGTAAGAGTACTGGTTTGGGTACACCTGCCTGAAAAGAAAAAACAATCCTCTTCTCTTAGAAAGCAAATCTAGGGGGTTATCAAAAAGGACTATAGTAAGAAAAGTTTCAGATGTAAAGCATAAAAAAGTTGAAGATCAACACATCTGCCCTGCTCTTTAGGTATCTGGAAATCAAAATGGAAGCCATACAAAAGGTAGATGAAAGTACTTGCAATTTTGAATTAATACAAAGGCAAGGCACAGGCAAGAAAGCATAAAGGCTGAAGTGTAAAAATGAATTTACAGTTAGCAAGGAACACAACTGGCAACACAGAAATGCTTCAGATTAAAAGAAAGAAGAAAGGAAATACAGGACCTTAATGGGAAACAATAACAAGCAACATACTCTACGGAAGATAGAGATAGACAGTTCCTTTTGTCTACTGCCTTCATAAAAATGGTGATGTCTGATCACAAACTGATATGTATTAAGTCTGTAGGGCCTGAGGGTAAATTAAATTTAGTGCATCCTGAGACAGCTAGATGAACAATCCATGAATTATCAGTGATCATTTTTGCAAACTGATTATCTTGGAGGTTAGAGAATACCAGAGGGCTGTAATGGGGAAAACAGAAAATATATCTTTAAAAAGGGCCAAAAAGGATGATCCTGGGAATCTCTATATCAGCAAAATTTATATTCTTACATAAGTATTAGAACAAATTATTAAAAAGACAATTTATAAGCATCTAGAAGATATGAAAGCAGTAAAACAAGAGCTAACATGAATTTGCCAAGAACATGCTTCTGTCAAAACAATACGATTTCCTCCTCTAACTGAACAGCTTGCCTAAAGGGCACAGCAATAGATACACTAACTCTCAACTGTAGTAAAGTTTAGCAAAATGTTTTGGGGTTATCCCATGCTACATTTCCATTAGCAGCCTCTGGAAAATTAATTATATCAGGGCAATATGGTTCAAAACTAAAACTCAGTGTCGATATTAATATTTTATTATCAAAGTGGAAAACAAGTGGTCATAATTCATTTAACTGATAGCTTAGAAAACAGAATAGAATATACCCATATGGAATTTGCAAAGGCCAAATTAAGTCAAAAGCACTTTGTAAGCCAAAAATTAGAAGTCAGATTCATCTTGATAATTGGAGAAATGGTTTAAAAATCAACAATACATCAAAGCACAAAATAATATAAGAAATAAAATGGAGAAATACAAAAGGGCATAAGAACAGCTAGGCAGCAATACAGTGGGAACAGATCTGGTGATTATAATTATTGCAAACTAAATTTGTATCAATCCTGTGATATATAGGAAAAAAGAAGAAAAAGCTCCAAAGTTTGCATTTTCAAACTGCATCAGTCTGATAAGGTATTAACTGTTCTTATAAGATTTGCCTTGTTGTTATCCTTAGATGACAGAAGACTCAAGGACCAAATTTTCACAAATACATTCTTACACACATGGAAAGTGCATACCAAGCATGGGGAACAACCCACATTGTTCTTGAGAAATCTATTTACTTGCCTGTGGCATCCCTGTTAGTTCTTATATCTACACATATTACGTGTAAATAGTAAATTACTATTTTGAAAATTTGTCCTTGGATGTTCATAAGAAAATCCTTTGAAATAAGATTTTATCTACATTTTCCTCAGCCATAACCATTTCAATATAATATTTGATCACTTAATATTTGAATATACTACTTCAGTATTTACACTTTCTCTTTCTTAATGCATACTTTAGGTTCCTACTTCTCATATTCTCTATCATGTTATAATGGTTGCAGCAAATAAAATCAGGAAGCACTCCTTAGCTGTTCAAATAAACAACTGTTGACATCAAAATCAAAACTTGAAATTAATATAGCGGATACTAATTAGCATAATACAAATTTACTGTAATAGACTTTTCTCAAATCAAGGTATATCAATTGATATATAGTAACACATAATCCTCTCAGAGTCTTACCATTAATTACTGGGGTATAAACAACAATTCCAACCAAGTTAGGATCAGATACAGTTGTGTCCAGAATAAGGCCACCAATACTGAAAAACAAAGTACAATATTTAGAATAAGGCAAGCAGGTACATTAATTAGTATTTTTAAACTTTTTTGGCAATCTGTCTTAGAACATCTCCTGGAGAAGCTGGCAACTCGTGGCTTAGACAGGTGTACTCTTCGCTGGGTAAACTGGCTGGACGGCCGAGCCCAGAGAGTTGTTGTGAATGGAGTTAAATCCAGTTGGTGGCCGGTCACAAGTGGAGTCCCCCAGGGCTCAGTTTTGGGGCCAGTCTTGTTTAATATATTTATCAATGATCTGGATGAGGGGATTGAGTGCTCCCTCAGCAAGTTTGCAGACAACACCAAGTTGGGCACCAGTGTTGATCTCCTCGAGGGTCAGAAGGCTCTGCAGAGGGACCTGGACAGGCTGGATCGATGGGCCCAGGCCAACTGGATGAGGTTCAACAAGGCCAAGTGCCGGGTCCTGCACTTGGGTCACAACAACCCCATGCAATGCTACGGGCTTGGGGACGAGTGGCTGGAAAGCTGCCCGGTGGAAAAGGACCTGGGGGTGTTGATTGACAGCCGGCTGAATATGAGCCAGCAGTGTGCCCAGGTGGCCCAGAAGGCCAACGGCATCCTGGCCTGTATCAGAAATAGTGTGGCCAGCAGGAGTAGGGAAGTGATCGTGTCCCTGTACTCGGCGCTGGTGAGGCCGCACCTCGAATCCTGTGTTCAGTTTTGGGCCCCTCACTACAAGAAGGACATTGAGGTGCTGGAGTGTGTTCAGAGAAGGGCGACGAAGCTGGTGAGGGGTCTGGAGCACAAGTCTTATGAGGAGCGGCTGAGGGAACTGGGGTTGTTCAGTCTGCAGAAGAGGAGGCTGAGGGGAGACCTCATCGCTCTCTACAATTACCTGAAAGGGGGTTGCAGAGAGGTGGGTGTTGGTCTCTTCTCCCAAGTGACTAGTGATAGAACGAGAGAAAATGGCCTCAAGTTGCAGCAGGGGAGGTTTAGATTAGATATTAGGAAAAATTTCTTTACGGAGAGAGAGGTGAAACACTGGAACAGGCTGCCCAGGGAGGTGGTGGAGTCACCATCCCTGGAGGTGTTCAAGGAACGTGTGGACGAGGCATTGTGGGACATGGTTTAGTGGGCATGGTGGTGTTGGGTTGACAGTTGGACTTGATGATCTTACAGGTCTTTTCCAACCTTAGTGATTTTGTGATTCTTTCTGTGATCTTCAAGCCACCATTTTCTTCTCAATTCTTTCCCATTACTTTGTTCTCAGCTACAGACTAGCATCACTATAGTTATTTACATATTAAAATGAACTTCATGTATAACAAAGACCATAGAATTTCAGCCAATCACTTAAGATTCGTAACTTCCATTGGATTAAATAATTTCTTAGATCCATGTACAATCTTGATTGGAAATTGCAGGAGATGAACAGCTCACCATTTCCTTCATTTGATACGACACACTTCTGCTCAGTCATTGCCACAGGCTACTGCTGCCTCCCCCGCTCATTCCCACCTGTGACTTAACTTTGTAACTTCCTTGTTTTGGGAAAATTAAAGTTTATTCACACTCTACCTTTTAGAGGCTCCTTAAATGTTTCTTTTAAGTACAATCAGGTGTTAAATAAGATATATAGAGACACAGGGTGACTATCAAGACAAAGCAAGACAAACAGACTTACCTGCTTATAACCATGGCAGTTATAACAGGCTCCCATCCTGAATGGAGAACAGTTCTGGTAGCTGGGTGTTTGGCAGCTATGACAATCCCCATCGGAGTCAGAGCCAAAAAAAAGGCACCAACCAAAGGAGATACATAGTAATATGTCTCTAAAATAATAATATAGAAAAAACAAAACAAAACTGTTTTACTTTCAAGACATTCCTGTAAGTTTTTCCTAACGTAGAACTCTAAAATAAATTATAATCTACATCATGCAATTGAGGAATTTTAATAGTCTTTATCACTCCTGTACTGAAATTTTCAACTACTGCACTAAACAATTTGGTTAACATCTGCCATCTGTGATCATTTTCTCCCATCTTCTCAAGGACGGAACTATCTGTGCAAAGTAGGAATTTTGAAGAGGATTTTTGTATGATGATTTACGATAAAAATGCAACAAGGATGTGGAATACAAAACATTATTTTGTAACATACCTACTAAAAAAAGGAACTGAATATACTGGAAGTGCATTTTGTTTATGTATAAATTCATAGCATATGTACACTCCCTTCTTTCCAAAGCACAGATAATATGGTAATCTTCCCAGAAACAGCATATCTAAAATAATGCAAGGACAATGTGTAATACTGAAACATTTACATCAGCTCAGTTGTTTTATAACCAGTCTGAGTCTGAAAATTCACGGCCACAATTCTGCTGCTTGCACCTATCCATCAGAATTGCATCATGTTTCATAGGAACACAGCTGCAAACACCAGCGAGTACCATCATAAAGCTGAGCTACTAAGGGAAACAGCTGCCTCCACAGAAAAAATACTCCTTTTTTTTTTTTTTTTTTTTTGATTACTTGGTCTTACAATCCCATCCACTCAGAAGCTATCACAGTGATCCAGGACTTCCTAACTCAACAGTGAAGTAAACAGTGGAAAATTTATCTTAATGGCAAATATATATGTAAACTATACAAATATTTCACTTTTATATACATTTAGTCTTATGAGAAATGTGGTCATGTATTTAATGTTAAATACATTTTGTCCAAAATTGCAGAACTTGGACAAGTCTTAATGTAAAATACATTTTAAATTAACAGGTTGAAGTAGTTAATGTAGAACACATAAACACTTTACCAAAGAAGAATATTCAGTATAGAAAAGTAGAAAGCTATGAGAATGAAAATGAGACCAAGCCCAAAAGAGAAGTGATTTTTTCCTTTCCTTATCTAACTCTTCTACAGTATATTATCTCCTTCTTCCTTTATGGTATATTTTTTTTCCCTCCTTTCTCTTCTTTCTGTGAACTAAGACGTGGGCCTAACGTTAAGAGTTCTTACTCAAAAGAGTACTGTACATAATACATGATTCCTTTATTTGATAATTATAGTTTTATCAAACTTAATAAACAAGACAAAAATGTACTGGTATAAAGTTCCTGAACATTGTCACATGGACCACTACTTACTGCTCAGGTAAACGCATCCTTCCCTCTACTTGTAATGAAGAAAGATCCCTATGTGCACTAAAACTGGTCACAAGGAAAGGCGTCATTCATTCTACATCTACTTATTTAAAATTTTGAGACTTCTTTCCTTTTCCCCTCTCTTCCCCCCTGCCTTTTTTTTTTTTCCCAAGACATAAATCATACTCTATTCCTGCTACATATTCTTTCTCCCTCTCTGTCTGTTCCTCATATGGAACCAGGGTGAGGCACTAGCATATACCAGATGCCCAATAACTGATTTAAGTTCAGAATGAGAGAATAATCCTAATCTACTATATTTAATAAAATATAAAATGGCACAAAATAACAAAATCCTATTACTATCACAAATTTCCAAGTCTTGGCCACATTTTTGGAGAGGTTGCCAATTTTATTAAAAGGTAAAGTCTGCTGGTCAGCAAAGATCCTCTGTTGCAAAAAAACATTGAACAGCAAAATACAGATGCAATGGTGAGCATTAACCTAATTAATCACTGATTAATGATGAAAGTCCTTCACTTGTACATAAACAATTGACCCACTGTACTCTTTATTACAGGATTTTTACCAAGTCAGGAAAGGAAATAAAAGTTCAAAAAAGTATGCCTTTTACAATAATTTCTTTGTTAATCCCACTAACAACTTAATTTGTTAGAACATGTTCATGAAAAAAAGGGAGAGTATGCACCTATCTGCACCAGTCTCCAAGCTCGGAGAGCTAGTCCAAGAATGTAGTCCAAGAATTACAAAGAACACTAAAAATAAGCAAAGTAAAACATATCATGTAATTCCTTTCTTCTGAAAAAAGGGAAGAGCACATAGATAAAACTGAAATCAGTCCAGCAAATGAACAATGAGTATTAATCAAGAGTTATTTAATAGGTTATTTCTAAATAAATATTAATCATGTAAATATAAAACATACATACACAAGTCATCCTGCCACAGAAATGTTTTGTAAGTAGTTTAAGAAAAAGGAAAAAAAACCCCCAAACTATGAGAAGACAGTCTCGCCTAATGTATAATCACAGAATCATTAAGGTTGGAAAAGACCTGTAAGATCACCAAGTCCAACCATCAACCCAACACCACCATGCCCACTAAACCATGTCCCAAAGTGCCACATCTACACGTTTTCTGAACACCTCCACCACCTCCCCAGGCAGCCTGTTCCAATGTTTGACCACTCTCTCAGTAAAGAAATTTTTCCTAATATCTAGCCTAAACCTCCCCTGGCACAATTTGAGGCCATTTCCTCTCATCCTATCACTAGTTACATGGGAGAAAAGCCCAACACCACAACTGCCTTTCAGGTAATTATCTGCAGTACAATGGGACCATTTCAGAAGTCAGCAAGTAGCCAGAAGCAAGGGCAGCTTCAGAAATCTTAGAAAAGCTGACTAACCCATGGCTGATTATCAAAACTTTCACTAGTTTAATTCAACATATTTTAAGTTAACCGCAGCTCCAGGAAAAAAGGAAATATGTATCTGTAAAATGAAACAAGCTGCCATTTTCCCAGCAAACAAAGCAAAAGTTAGATGAATTTTCAAGAGGACTCGTGGCATAGACAGGTGTACTCTTCGCTGGGTAAAAAACTGTCTGGACAGCCGAACCCAGAGAGTTGTGGTGAATGGAGTGAAATCCAGTTGGTGGCCGGTCACAAGCGGAGTCCCCCAGGGCTCAGTTTTGGGGCCAGTCTTGTTTAATATATTTATCAATGATCTGGATGAGAGGATTGAGTGCTCCCTCAGCAAGTTTGCAGACAACACAAAGTTGGGCAGGAGTGTTGATCTGCTCAAGGGTCAGAAGGCTCTGCAGAGGGATCTGGACAGGCTGGATCGATGGGCTGAGGCCAATTGTATTGAGGTTCAACAAGGCCAAGTGCCGGGTCCTGCACTTGGGTCACAACAACCCCATGCAACGCTACAGGCTTGGGGACGAGTGGCTGGAAAGCTGCCCTGCAGAAAAGGACCTGGGGGTGTTGATTGACAGCCGGCTGAATACGAGCCAGCAGTGTGCCCAGGTGGCCCAGAAGGCCAACGGCATCCTGGCCTGTATCAGAAATAGTGTGGCCAGCAGGAGCAGGGAGGTGATCGTGCCCCTGTACTCGGCGCTGGTGAGGCCGCAGCTCGAATACTGTGTTCAGTTTTGGGCCCCTCACTACAAGAAGGACATTGAGGTGCTGGAGCGTGTCCAGAGAAGGGCAGTGAAGCTGGTGAGGGGTCTGGAGCACAAGTCTTATGAGGAGCGGCTGAGGGAACTGGGGTTGTTCAGTCTGCAGAAGAGGAGGCTGAGGGGAGGCTAAGGACAGGATGCAGCCAGAACTTTTTTTTTTTTTTTTAAAAAAAGGTCTATGATAATATACTAGCACTTTATTGGGATTCCTTGTTCTAAAACTGCTAGAGGGAATAATAAATAAACAAATAAATAGGCCACCAGCCATCCCCATGCTGCTAAACAACGTGGAAATCAGGTATACATATTAATCAGTTTACAAGTTTTAGACTACACAGCTGAAATTCACTCCACCCAGGTTTTAAGGCAAAGATGATGTAAAAATTAAGGCAAGGCAGCTGCTCCCTACCAAAACTTCAAATTCTACTGCCTGTCCATTAAGTTCAATTAAAACCAGAACTATAGAAGTAATTAATAGTTTAGAAACATCACAGAATCTGTCACAAGTGAGCAACAATAGACTCCAGCTACCTACAGGACTAGTGAAACTACTCAGCTCCAGTCTAACTCTTGGGAACAGAGCGCAGGACTCTTTTTGTGTTCTAGCTATGGGAGACTCTACTTGTAGAACACCTTACTATAAGAATCTAAAAACGCATTAACCTTGACATGCACCTTTTGAGGAAGAGTAGACCATCTTCCTCTTCATAGTCAATTCACAGAAGAAGAAAATATATTCTACAATAGCTGGAGAATGGCAAGAGTGAATAAATTACTCCTTTAAGGGCTCACTTCACTCCATTTTTAATAGATTTATAGCAGGTAGCTTACGTGGTAAAAGGAATCTTGCTCAACCTGGCTCTGCTATAGAATTTGTACCATCCAACAATGGAAGATCAACTCCTAAAAGCACTCAACTCTTCAAAGAACTTCAGTCTATAACCTTATATTAAAAAAGGAAGGAGGGAAGAGGAAAGAGACAAGGTTCTCAACAGAGTCCTTACTGATCTTCATTTACTTTAAGCCCCCGTCCCTTTAGTAAACAGTGATGTGAATTAATCATCTAGTTTGGAGAACTCAGATGCTTAATGTTTTACTCCCTGTGCAGGGTATCTACTGTGACATACTGTTCAGTGCAGTGCCACTGAAAACAATGCAACCTCTAGTAGGAATTAGAGGTAAATTGGAAATATACTACTTCAAAGCAACTGGTAGGAACCTGAAAGTAATAATGTGAATCACACAATTTGTCTTCTCAACCTGGATCCAGCATGCATAACACATAAATGCATATATTTAAGCCATGTCCTGTGAGAAAAAAGGAAAGCTTTAAACAAAGTCTGCAGATCATTACTGACAAATGACAAGCAACACAGACTTCCACGTTTAATATACTGGGTCTTCCTATTCCAGAGCATTCCCTGTTTTCTGGTCGAGGAACCGAAGCCGGGTCCCAGTGACAGTCCTGGGGAGCCCTCTAGTGCTTTCCCCCAGCTATTTAACACAGATCCACAGATACAGTTCTTTTAAGGGAATTGTTAAGGCAGAAAGACTGTTAAACTTTTACTATTTAAATCCCCATGCTTGATGGCTTTGCCATTATTTTCAAAACACTCAGATGGACTTTTAAGAAATTATATATATATATGATGGTGGCCAAATTTGGCCCTAGTAGAGGTAAAAATGCTACAGTGCTTTTCCCCTGCCTCTTCTGGGTATGCCATGAAGCATCATTATCAAACCAAAGGCTGAGCACTGGTGTACAGCTTTGTTACAGACAAGCATAAAGCTTGTACATAACTCAGTCCAGTCTCCTTATCTGAACACAACTCTTCCCACACAGAGAGAAGCCAGAAACTTACACTTTTGTTTCAGTACGTTTGAGTGGTTAGGCTAACAAACCATAGGGGAAAATAGCTAATTCAGAATACAGTTCAGAGGTGAATCCCACCCGCTTAATTACCAGCCCTGCGTGTTTCTTTAGAACACTCCCATTATGCTTGTTATTCTAGCACTGAGAAAGCAGAGAAATGACAGAAAGAACATAAGAACATCTGTGCTGGGTGAGGCCAAAGGTCTCATCTAGTTTAGTACCCTATGCCTAACTATGGTCAACAGTTCAGGCTTGTGGAAAGAAGGAAAGAAAATGACAAGTTTAGAGTGATGCTTCTTTCAGTGTGCTCTGCCAGCTTCTGCTGCTGTTTGCCTCAGGGATTTCATGAATCAAGTTTCTGTCTGCATCTGTCTGTTCAATACTCCTCAATGGATTCTTCTCTGATTAATTTATCCAAATAGTTTTCTAAAATCACTTTGGTCCTCTTAATACATCATGGCAGTAAGTTCCACATCCCAATCGCTTATTTTTAACCTGTTGCCTAATCATTTTCTGTATGCCTCTTCCCTGCCACTCACAACTTTATATACCTCTCCTGAGCTGAAGCTACTCTGTACTTTTATTCCTTGTTACTAGTTCGTAGTTCAAATACATGCACCTTGGAAACTACACATTTCCAAGGGCTTTGTGGTATGTTCTTACTTTAGAAAGACTCTGTTTCCTAAGAGAAAGAAATACAAAGTCATTGAAAAAAATATAAAGAGCAGAAGCAGCCATTTTAGTGGTAACTAAATAATTACATATATCACCAAAAGAGAAGTATTTCCAGAAGACCATATAGAAAGCAAATTGGGAGTAACTCTTAGAAGCGTACTCAAGCACACTAATCCTCCTATATGTGTGGGATCTGCTTTTCAACTGCAGTGGCTGACTAAAATTTGAGTAGCAAAGGATCAGCTCAAGCTGGCCCCACTTCTTTTTTTATTCCTCTGAGATACATTAGGCCATCTGGAACTAGAGATGTAAATTTCTGGAAATATGTGAGAGGAAGAAAGAAGTCCAAGTTTCTTTCTCCATCTTCTTTTTGGGGTTGAGGGGGTTTTGTTTGGTTTTTTTAAGATTTAAAAAAAAAAGTAAAAAAAAAAAAGTATGTTTTTGGAGAAACAGAAATATTAGTAGTAATTATTTACTCCTTTAAAAAAAAGAAACATATTATCTATAATTTATATAAAGCATAGGAAGCAGTACTAGATATATAAACAAAATAATACAAGTTGTTTATTTACAAATGACAAATGTACCTACTATTAAAATCCAGTTACTGTTGAAATACCAGCACATGTAACTAAGTTTTGCCTGTGGCCACAATTAAAAAAAAAAATGGAAAAGAGTAGAGGAAGCTGTTTAAAAACAGTAAGACTCATTATTAATGATTTACTGTCTTTGAGTCATATGGGTTCAACTTAGGCAATTATATAGAGAACATTACAATGCAAATAAATAAGAAACTAATATTTGTAGGGAAAAGATTTAGGAAACAAATGAAAAATCACTGGCATATTCATTATAATGTAGTTTACAAAGCAAAATTTTAAAAACCAAATGAAGTTTGACCTACAGGGCATAAATTTCTAAGAAACTTAATTTGAAATACTTATTAACATTTAAAGCCTGAAGTCTAGCATTAATTATTTTAAATCAGACTTGGTCCTGACTAGAATAAATTTTAATCATAACCCTACCCCCAAATCTAATCTCAGTGTTAACCCAAATTTGGCAACCTCTTCCGACTCCACACCTACCCAGATAGCAGATATATGCCAATAATCCTAGCTCACTCTCTCCTAGCTACCTCCTTTCCATCTAGCTGGTATACGAACTTCCCTGGCATGCCACTGACTAGCATAAACCGTAATTTTGAACTAAATTCCAATCAAACCTATCAGTTGTTGGAACCTGAAATCTATTTTAAGCAGAATAACCTAATGTTTCAGTCTAGTAAGATTTTTGGGCATAGCAATAAATCTAGATAAACAGTCTCTAATGAGCTAAACTCTAATTATTATCCCAGCCCTAGCATTAGCTAGACACCAAATTTCATGAGACTAGAGGCTTCGTCTCTGTTTTTCTCATCAGGAGAAAAGAAAGAAGAGAGGTTAAAAAAAAATCTTTATCATTTTTCTTTTCACTGTAAGTTTATAAACTTCCTTAAAAGAAGTATTTAAAGGAATTATTTGAGAAATAAGTTATTTTATAAGAATATAATATAAAGTATTTAAATATAGTATGAAATAAGCAATACAATTTAAGTTTTAACAAAAACATAGAAAATATAAAGAATGGCTGTATTGCACACTAATACATTTAAGCTGACATCATGCCAACACTCTCTAAATATGAAAACCCAAATACTGAAAATATAAAATCATCAGCTGAAAACTAAGAAACAAAATGGCAAGTCACACCGATGTAGCTTGAGTCATATTAAATACCTTTTCTGACTGATGTTGTAATACTTACACAGAACAGCTCAAATTTTTACATAAAAAGGCTTGAACAATGAGCATAGATGTACAGAATTTATGTGGTGATGTCAACATGTCTTGTAAAACAATTATGGACAACACAAAATTTGGCCTGTGGTATACTATACTATAATTGTCTACAATTATGTCTTTTAAAACACAATATACTTTAAATATTTTCTATGGAAGGAGACAGCTGCAGCAATAATTTAATTTTAAATATTGTTCTAAACATTCTTCTCCTCCTGTGAGAAAATAGCTTCACACTTTTTGTTTCTTCATGGGGGAGACGAAGAAACAGGAAGAAAAAGAATGATTTTTTAGTTCCTCATTCTCATTTTCCAAGCTCACATCTTCTCTGTGACAATCAAGCATTTCATTACGTAGGCTAATATCTGAGCTTCTAATAGTAATAACTATAGGCATATTCATTTTTAGCAGACATTGTGATGATGAACCTTCTTCAGTGGTCTGCTCCTTTAAGAGAGTAGGATTTAGACAGTACAGGTCCTAGAAATCAGAAACACAGTTTCAAAGGGACTATAGAAACATGCAAATAACTAACAGAAGAGAAGAATTGCAGATTGAAAAAAAGTCATTCATAAGAAAATAAGTTTTCAGCTGTTTACGCGTAATTCACGTGTTCATAGCTATTGGTGGGAAAGTAAGTAAACAGTAAAAAACTGTCATCAAGAAGCCAGACAGAATTCATGCATGAAGTAGGATTAGATCATTGCCCTCTGTAGTCAGTAGTCAGAGAAGACCTCTCCTTTGCTGCTTAGCTATTCAGAGTGGTTATACATTTTTTCATCTTTCATGGCAGAACTGCTGTTCTGAAGAAAGCTACAGCTAAATTAGCAGATGTATGTTTGAAATATAGTCAACAAATTTATAAGACAAAACAAAGAAAACAGAAGAGAGCAGGGACATTATTTGGAGAAGCTGGAAATGGTTACTTCATTTACTGAAAAGCAGAAGGAAACGCTGGTAAAATCAAGCACAGGCGCAAGGAACGGGAGAGAGACATGGAAGTGCCACACTGTGAGGGAAACAAGAGATAGGAAAGAGCTGAGGAAACTGGTATTGGAAGCTGGAGTAGGGGAGATGAGGAAAGAAGAATGTATTGGAATGGCAGCTGGAAAGCACTTGGAAGGAATTAGAAGGAAACTCATAATAGTCTTTGCATAACTCATTTAAAAGCCATAGCAATCACAAAGCACAAATCTATCTAAAATTAGGCTTCACTTCTTTGAATATTTGTTGTAGACTTGCTATTGTTACTCAAATTACTTAAATTATTTTTATTTCGATTTCTGGACATAGCTGCAGCTCAACATATATTTGAATGGTGTCTAAAACCACACCCTAACAAAAAAAACCTCTCAAAGCAGAACTTCTCTCCCAGCAGCTTATCAAGATAGCCAATTCAACTCCTTCCTCTTAGTGCAAGGGGAGAACAATTCCAAAGGGCTCTGGGAAACAAATATTTGATTTAGGGGTGGGCATTCAAGAAAACTTGGATGAAGCCAGCTTCCCTCCCCCACACAAGAAAGAAGAGTAAATTCAGCAACTAGTTTCCCATTCATATACCAATTGATTGTGATACTGTGAGAGTCTTTCAGATATTAGTAGATTGTGCCAAGATTGTGGTTAGTGACTTCTATCATCTTAAAAAAAAAGAAAAGAAAAAAAATATCATGGCATAATGTTGCAACCCAAGATTTATCATTCAATGGCATAAATGTTGACAAAAAAGTCAGTCAGACTAAAAGGTTTTCTAAACCTTTCCCTCCCTGCTTTCTCCCCACCCTCCTAACCCAAAAGAGGTTCCTAAGGAGACATACGCACTTAGAGACATACTTACCAAGGCAAGTATAAAGACCCTGACTTATCCATGCAAGTATAGCAAGAGTGATAAGATCTCCAAAACTTGCTGCTATAGGAGTGGCAACATTGTCAGGATTAATACCAGTCTTCTTTGATCCAACAATAACTCCAACCATTATTATACCTAGAAGAACAAAGAAGACAGTACAGTAACCATATCTACCATTGTAACTCCACAGAAAATTCCAAGATAATGGCAATTCCAAACTTCATAAATAGGAAGTCAGTGCTTTTGTCCCAGGATGATTGTTCTTCCCACCTGACTGATGTCTGTATTTAAGTTTTAGCCATTTTTAGAAATGAGGTTATATATTAAAAAAAATAAAATACAGTAAGCACACACACACAAAAAAAAATCAAGAACTTTCTGTACAATAAACTATTTTGCTTATGATTAGAATTAGCACTATTGAAATTGTAAATCAGCCATTTCCTGAAGAAAAAAAATACGCATTTCTACACCCTATTAACTTTAGCTGTCTGAAATTTAAATTAAACTAGGCTGAAAACAACATAAGATTAAATACTTTGACATCTGATATTGTGCAAGATCTCCAGTCATGGACTTAGCACCAAACATCAAGAAGCTATATCATAAATTAAAAACAAGACAAGAGATGAAAATGTTACTTGCTGTACAGTTAAAAAATTTTAAATTAGGAAAGTTGGTTTCTATTTTTTTCCTATAAACAGCAACACTAACTTTTTAAGAGGCATTTCCTAGCAGAATGCAGGTGGCTACTAAAAATAAAATTCACATTGTTATAAACAGTCTTCTTTGGCATAACCTGAGTAATTTCCCTCTCATCATGTAACACACATAAGAGCTTCAACTGTGTATACTAACTTTTATGTTATTTTAAAGAATTTTTGAAAAATTGGTATTATAATTTTCACATATTTTAGCAATATTATGTATTGTAGGCTACATTAGCAGTTCACTTTCAGAGAAACTGCCTGAAGAGTTACACTCCATGAAATTCTCAAAAGAAAGAACTGAAATGATCCTGTAGGATCACAATATTTCAAAAGCACCTGTTTCACGTGTAGGAGGATGAAGCTTAGAAAGTAACTTCCTGTGCTGGCTCGTCACCAGATAACAACGAAAGTTTCTCTTCATGTCCAAATTATATATAAGAAGTGGAAAAAAATGCACTCATGTTCCCCAGTTCTCTTGCTGCTCTTAATTCTATGCATGATCAAACTCAATGGTTTTGTAGTCCCTGAAAAAAGTGTGCGCTCTTAACTCCATGCAAAACTTCAACAATTTGGTAATTTTCACATAAGTAAGCATACCAAATTAGTAAAAAAAGAAAGTTAAACATTTTACTTGACTTATTAAGACTACTGACTATGTATTCCCACTAAGAATATGTCACAAGTAGTGGTACATTTTTTCCCCCCTCATGTCTATTAGGTACCTTCTTTTAAGGTTAAATGTTTCCTGACAAATGGGAAGAGAAGATTAAATTCATCGCGCCATATGGCTCCAGAGAGACATTGGCACTGTTTGTAGAGGGGGACTTGAACTTGGCCCAAACCCTTCACATAACAAGCCGATTTGTTCACTTCAGGTACAAAGCAGAGCACAAACTAACATATAAACAGCATGGGCAACCAGGGAGTTTGGATTCAGCTCAGCTAACATCTAGGCTCACTTGAGCTTAATTACAGATAAGTTCTACTTGTTTAGTACTAAGAAAATATTTTGTACATTAATGAATATAGAAAGCAGGGGAAAAAAGTTCTCCATCATATTAGGTAAAATCTAAAAACCATACTTTTTGTTTTAGATATCACAGAATCACAGAATCACTACGGTTGGAAAAGACCTGTAAGATCATCAAGTCCAACCTGAAAAAAAAACAAAACAAAACAAAAAAAAAAAAAAAACAAACAAAAACAACCCACGCAAGCCAACCACCACACAACAACAACAAGGCACAACACACCAAAAACCAACCCACCCAACACCACACAGCACCATGTCCATCAAGCTACATCCCACAATGCCACATCCACACGCTCTTGAATACCTCCAGGGAGGGTGACTCTACCACCTCCCTGGGCAGCCTATTCCAATGTTTCACTACTCTCTCAGTAAAGAACTTTTTCCTAATATCTAGCCTGAACCTCCCCTGGCGCAACTTGAGGCCATTTCCTCTAGTCCTGTCACTAGTCACTTGGGAGAAGAGACCAACACCACCTCTCTGCAACCCCCCTTCAGGTAGTTGTAGAGAGCGATAAGGTCTCCCCTCAGCCTCCTCTTCTCCAGGCTAAACAACCCCAGTGCCCTCAGCCGCTCCTCATAAGACTTGTGTTCCAGACCCCTCACCAGCTTCGTCGCCCTTCTCTGGACACGCTCCAGCACCTCCATGTCTTTCTTGTAGTGAGGGGCCCAAAACTGAACACAGGATTCGAGGTGCGGCCTCACCAGCGCCGAGTACAGAGGCATGATCACCTCCCTGCTCCTGCTGGCCACACTATTTCTGATACAAGCCAGGATGCCGTTGGCCTTCTTGGCCACCTGGGCACACTGCTGGCTCATATTCAGCCGGCTGTCGATCAACACCCCCAGGTCCTTTTCTGCGGGGGAGCTTTCCAGCCACTCATCCCCAAGCCTGTAGTGTTGCATGGGGTTGTTGTGGCCAAAGTGTAGAACCCGGCACTTGGCCTTATTGAACTTCATCCGGTTGGTCTCAGCCCATCGATCCAGCCTGTCCAGGTCCCTCTGCAGAGCCTTCCTACCCTCAAGCAGATCAACACTCCCTCCCAACTTGGTGTCGTCTGCAAACTTGCTGAGGGTGCACTCTATCCCCTCATCTAGATCATCAATGAAGACATTAAACAAGACTGGCCCCAAAACTGAGCCCTGGGGGACTCCGCTTGTGACCGGCCGCCAGCTGGATTTCACCCCATTCACTACAACTCTCTGGGCTCGGCCATCCAGCCAGTTTTTTACCCAGCGAAGAGTGTACCTGTCTAAACCACGGGCCGCCAGCTTCTCTAGGAGAATACTGTGGGGAACAGTGTCAAAGGCTTTGCTGAAGTCCAGGTAGACAACATCAACAGCCTTCCCCTCATCCACTAGGCGGGTCACCTGGTCATAGAAGGAGATCAGGAAATGATCTCCAGATATGCTCAGGAGGTCATGCAAATCAAAACGTTTCAAAGAATATGACAGGAGAGGAATGGAATGTATGGAAACTGCAAAAGGGCATCCTATCCTCAGCTGTGTTTCAGATGCGTTATAGCTTACTGGCTTTACATTTTTAAGAAATAGCAACAAAATATACATTCAACATCCACAGAAAACTAAATAACTGTAAAAAGTAATATATATACTCCTTTTACCTTGTAAGAGAGAAGCTATGAAGGCAGTTGCTACACTGCTAGAACACAGAAGGATTGAATGATCAAAGCGGTATTTGCCCTCTGGAATCCAGCCCAATATAACTGCCGCCACTGCTGCCAGAAAACCAACTACTGTTGCCTGAACCTAGAAAAGAAAAAGACAGTGAACAATTCTTAAAATAATTGATAGACTTACGAGGACTACAGAATAATTTTCTGTTATTCTTTCCTCCTATCTACATTTATTTGCAAGGTGTAAAGGGAGCATGCTCATCTCTTTTGTAAAGATGATGCTAACCTTGGATGATCAAGAAGAAAAATCTTATGCCAGCAGAAAAGGCTTTACCAGCATTTCAGAGACTCAAGTAAAATCAGGGAAAAGACCTGAGGATTTACCAGGAGCCAAAGCTGAAATTCCTAAAGAGGCTCCTAAGGCCACTTAAAACACTGAAGTCACAGTATAAACATTTCACCTATTTTTTGAGCATGTTGTATTATATAACATACAAACATGAAATAGTTCTTAATCTTAAGAAATAGTTGTTTTGGCGAACAAACATGCCTCAAATGACCCAGCTATTTAAAATATTGTTTGTTGTCCAAAAGCTCCATCACATACTTCCTTTGAACATTGAATCCAATTCAAATACAGTACTGAAAACATTTGAGAGGTCAAATTTAAAAGGTTTTGCCAAACCTGAAATTTTTCTCTAATCATTCTCAGATCCTCCCTCAGAAAAATTAAAAAGGAAATACCCTTGGTACAGTCACAAAGAGTACTTTACCTCTTCTTCTGATAAATATAAGCTCATATTGTTTTAGAGAAGAACTACGCTGTTAAAAAAAAAAAATCAGTCATGTAAACATTATATGTTAAGTATGAGTCAGTGTAGTAGAGCTAGTTTCCCATTAACACTGTCCATCTCCATACTAACCAATGTTTGTGATGGACTTTTTCAATAACTTTGCTCACTTACAAGAGTTAATCAAATAAGTCCATTATATTTACCTGTTTTAAGGCCAAATTGCCAATTATTAGGTTCCATTTCTCAATGGGAGAATCCATTTTTCCAATATTTACCTGTCAAAATTACAAAAGAATTTCAGACATTTGGATTTAAAATTGTGGTACTTGAAAATGCACTAACAAGGCAGAAACCCACAAATAATTCAACTCATACAAAAAAAGAGACAGTTTGAAAGCAAGTTAAAACCAAGCTATACTTTTTTCAAGTCAAGCATTGCTGTTGATTTTAAATTGTACTTACACTATCTATCCAAAAGTAGCTAAACTTGATGCAGTTTTACATAGTAACTTGTTTAACATTAGCTTACTGTGCAAGATATACTAGCCACCTTACATTCCAGGAATGTCCAAGCACCAACAGTGATTAGATCAGTGGCGGGAAGGGAAACTTACCAGTATTCAGTGACTTTAGACTGAACTTGTTTTTATGGCCCTTAAATTTTATGAGCCAATAGAAAAATGTGTAGATACATGTGTGTGGACACACACACTCTCATGCAATTGTGTTACTTGATTGCAATGAAACTACCTGCACAGAGAAACTGCAAGTGCTTACAGAAGATCAGAAACCACATCTAATACTGTTTGGTATTCTAACTTTTCATTTATATAATACAGGTAGACTTATGATGCTGTAAATGATCTAAGTCCAGTCCTAAGGCAGTAGCTGGAAAGACAGCAAATAAATTATTCTAAGAAATGAAAAAGTACATACATACTCTTTTATAATGTGTTTCCTACTTTTACTTTTTTTTTTGGAGTGTACAGGACAAGATCTGATGAACAGTACATACCACTGCAGTATGACTATATTTAAAATCACTTCCTTTTTGAGATAACTGAACAATTTTTTACATGTTGAGCATAAATCTTAGTGGTTTCTCCCATAGAATACTAATTTATAAGATGACTTACTTCTCAAAACACAGAAAGTCTTATTTTTTTCCTCGTTTGATAATTTTTTTCCAGTTGGTTTTACTTCCATTTCTTTTCCACTTCGTTCCATTTTGTGTCAGTAGTGACTTGTGAGGAACAAAGTATTAAAAGAAATGCTAACTTAAAAACTTAGAAATATAATAAGACACTTTATCGCAATCTACACTATAAATATTTTACGGTATTCAAAGTACAGTGAAAGCTCTGCAAATACATGCATTAAATTTAAATATTACAGCAATATTTAAGTGCAGGTAAGAATATCCTTTGCAACCTTCTTAAATATATACGCTAAATGAACTAAATGGCAGGCTATGGAGAGCTTCACTCTTCTCCTTTGAAGACGTTTTTGAAAACTATCCAAAAAATCCCTGTTAAAACAGTAATCTTGCAAAATGCTTAATCCAGCCTAAAAGTGAGCTGCTGCCAAATGGCATAGTTCTTCTCTCCTCTGCTATCAGCTACACGTTCATGTTTTATTTTTTGAACCAGATCTACCAACTCCATGAGTGAGTTTACGGCAACATAAGTTTGCTTGCTGATTTGAGGGAAAATGCTTTTTTTCAGGGAGCAAAAAGGGGTTATCTTCTACAAAATTATCTGATCCACCACATGCAACCATGTAACCATGCACAAATGCTCTTAGCATTTGAAAGGGAGCAAAAGAGCAGGACGACTCCTTTCAGCTGCAGATTTCCATAAAGATCAAGTTTATTGTAATACTGTGGAATAGATGGACCTAAACAAAAATGTAAAGCCACATTGCTAATGCCTAACCCTGATAACACACAGTCAAAATGAGAGTCTGCATAAGTTTACAGGGATGACTGCATGAGTGGTGTTTTGGTGTTGGGTTGGTTTCTTTTACTTCCTCTTAAAAAAAAAGAAGAAAGAATAGGGAGAAAAGGCAACAGTGTGAACCGAAACAACGAGAGTGACTCAAACTACAGAACTAAGCTGAAGAATACAAAACACACAATATAAATATTGTGCCTGAATGGGCAGTTGACCTAAGTACACCTCACACAGTTACACCAGCACAGCAGGGCGGGGAGGGAGAACGGTTTAGGTTAACACGAACATCAAAGAGAAGTACAAACTATGCCCTGAGGTAGATTAAAAACACAGTCTTGAGACAGATTTAGTGAAATAACTGATTTTAAAGTGGATGGGAAATTATGAGTGACCAGCAACAAGCAGCTAAAGTAGGAATTTGGGCAACAAGATGAATGAAGGCGATCAGGCAAAACTTGAAACCAGATGTATTATGGATAACAGAAACTTGCTAACAAGACATTACTTTTTGGCTGACTACATAATTACAATGGACTAAAGAAAATTAGTTTACAGCCCAACAGCACAGACATGTCTACAAATTCAGATGCAACTATAAGCTGACAGAGCAAGAAGGGTATGAATTAGCTGCAATGCCATGTTAGAAATTTCCTCCTCAAAGGTAAAGCTATTCACAGGGCATAGTCTTGCATTTACTGTAAAGACAGTATCTGCTGGGGTGCCAGCTAGTGCAAATTTAGGTCAGAGAAAGGAAGATTAATCATACAACTGTCTCCAAATAACTGTTTAGATATGCTCTGAATTACTATACTCCTTCAGTTTTCACCTAGGATGAGGATGACAGGACCAAAGATTGGATGGCTAAAGAGAGTAGAGGGTCAATGAAATCTATGTGAAGAGTACAAATGTCAGAATAACCCCTTTCACAGAGATCTGAGAGAACTGGCATGTAAATTACAGGTTTAGTAGTAAGCTTTTTGATTAAACTCTCCAGTAAGGAATGATACAATATGACACAGCACCTGGTTTTAAAACCTGGGGGAAGAAGAGCAATCAAGGCAACTGTCCTGGAGTTCAAATTCATATCTGGCAACAACACCCAAGCTGTCACCTGTAAGAAGTTACATGTAGTATAACAGGTTTCCACAGTTTTTTGTGTTGTTTTTGTGTTGGTTTTTTTTAACTAACAATTAGAAGCATTATTGAGTTCTTGTGTACTTGTTTGCCTTTGCAGTAGCACTCTGGGGGATGTGGCTGGCTATCCACCAGCTCGCAGAGCTGTGCACGTTGCAACTGACATTGAGCATGAAAAAAGACACATAAGAGAAAGCTGGAAGGTTCTTTGCAAGATAAAAGCCATTTTTTTCTAGTTACTAGTTAGTTAGTAATACTAGTTATTTACTAGTTAGTATCTTGTTAGTATTATCCTGATAATGAATTATCTATACTGTTCTTATTTTGTACAGTATTGTTCTCTTAAGCCTCCACTGTGTTGTGCACATGTGCATACACACACACACTCTACAACATTTACTGATGAGCTCTTCACTAGCTAGAACAAATTAGAGTCACCACTGGCAAAAGAGAGAACGTTCACCAAACCATGACAAGCCTGTATCTGTTCCCTGTGAAGGACATCCAATGAACTTACAATATGACTAAGGAAGTTCCAGAAGGTATTTTAATCACCTGTGTAACTTAGTCTAGGGTCATGATTCTTGAAGAAAACAGGTCATACAAGGAAATCACAGGCATCAGAAAACAAACAAAACAAAAAACAACAAAAAAACCCCACAAGTCTGTTAATGCAAAGCTGGGAAATAGCTCAGTGCCATTGGTGCTGTGACTGTGACATCATGCAATGCCAAAGAAATTGGAAGTCACACACACCACATAGCACTGTCTGAAGAAATGTATACTTCACTGACTTCTTAGCCAATTAATTAACCTTCATGGTGGAAAGATGTGAACAGAGCTGGCTCACCTAATTTGGCCAAGACAGATATACAACAATTTCTGGGGTGAAAGGAAGCATTCATGGCATGCTTGAGTAAAAATCTCTGAAGCATCAGCTGATTTATGTCTTGGTGAGACTTAATGACAGTGGTAAGTGGCACTGGTAACACTCCTCAAGCTAAGACCTCTCAGAATGGGCTGTTTGAGTCTTGGTAGGAGCCTGGACTTCAAATGGCCAAACTGGCTCTGAAAAATCATGTTCAAGACATCTACAGATCATGTTATCACACAGTTACTGGGGTACTCTTAAGAATGCCACTTTGGACTGAGGGGAGTGGCCTGAAACTCATGATGCCAACTTTAGTTAACCACTGAACATGCAGCCAATGTTGTGGAAACTCCAGTATCCTTTATCCGTGTGTGTGAGAGGGGGATCAACTCCTTGACTTTTGGTAACAGTTGATGGATAATATGAACTGAAGTCAGGATTCCCAGTGCAGAAAAAAGGTCTGCATGACCCTTTTCCAAATGTCCCGAGAGCTGCGAGGTTCACAGATGAGATGGCATTGGTGAGGATGGGGAAATCAGCCATTGATTGGATCAGAGAAGTAGTTCTGGAGTCATGATCTGGCAAAGGTCACGAGCTCAACTGAGACAAAGAATTAAAGATCCCATTAACTGAAGCAGAAGTGGTGGAGCTGATTCTGACCCTCTTTTTTAAGCCTTCAAAAAGGCACTGGTAGATCTTGGACTTGGTGTATTTTTCACTATGCAGTACAAGCACTTTCAATCCTCAGGCCACAAACTGTACCAGTCAGGAACAAATTAAGCAACAGGTCAACACAAAAAAAAAGTAAGGGAAAAGACAAAAGTATTCATGCCTGACAGTAAAGGCAGTAAGGAAGGTTTAAACACAAAACAGTGTTAAGAAACAGTAAGAATACTCAGAAAAGTAAAAGCATCAAAATCAACCAGAAAACAAGACTGAATAACTAAGGCTGCCGTTGACAAACATATAAAGAAACATGTCAATTCTTATGTATGAAAGAATGGATATGGGGCAAAAGTAATGAATTTCTATAATGGGCATGACACAAGCAAACCTTCATAGGACTGCTAAGGCTATGTCCATCACTGTGTGCATTTGGGCAATAACTCAACATCATGTGGCAATCAAATTTATTAATGACAGAAAGCTGGGAGACCTTGTCAATATAAAGCATTGTAATATCATACAAAAACTGGATGACCTTGAGGATTACAGCAATGAAAACAGATTAAATTCAACAGTAGAAATGCAAGGTCATGCACTTATGGACTAATAATATTTCTGCCAGAAGATGGGAGTGACAGCTAGAAATAACACAAAAGGAGAAATACTAGGACACAGTCATTGATCACAAAGTAACTGTAAGGTCTAAATCTGACACTGCTAGGAAAATAAGCACATATAAACTTAGAAAGTTTCAAGAGCAATTTTTGAGAGAAATAAGGAAGTGCTATTCTACAAAGCCACAGTGAGGTCTCATCTAGAGTTATAGACACCTTTGTCCAAACATTTTCTAGAAAGATTAACTGAAGCAGGAACAGGCAGAGAAAGGGAGCCTTGCTGGAGAACAGAAAAATTATCTTACAAAGGAGAAACACTGCATAAGGCAGTGTCATACAGAGATACCCAGGTCAGGTACCACAAATAGTTTAGCCACGTTATTAGAACATTCTGTTCACGATAGTTATCCACACAGAGAAAAGATATATGGTAAGGTAATCTGGCTTCCTTAGGCTACAAAAAAATTGAAGGGATGGAATATCTCCTAAGATGCAGAGAAAAACTGACAAATACATTAGAAAGAAGACATAAGGAAAATCTAGTTATGCTATGTTACAGTGTTGACACACAAAAAAAAATAAGCACACCCAAAAAACCCCACCACCACAACAACAACACAAATAAAATTATTTAGCCACAAAGCTACAAAAGAGTTTCTTACATTTCATCAACAAAGGTCTGGAGTAGCAATGGGAGCAATGTTTCATTTTGGTGCCACAGAAACAGTCTTCAGAAAAACATGTTCAAAATGTACACATTTGGTTAGCCTATTCAAACCCCATCAAGGTCAAAGAGATCTGTCAACCTTACAGAACACACATGTAAATATAAAAAATCTACTTTATCTGTTCTGAATGATGACACAGAAGAGACCAAAGAAGTAAAATTTTGATATGTGGAGATTAGAAGAGGGTCGCCTTTTTAACTTTGCCAATTTAATAACAAATTTAAAGAGCCCCCATAACAGCCACATTAAGCCATAAACATAAAACACTTGTGTTCCAAATACTTGTTTTCCTTTTGAAATATTGACAACATGTATCTGAAGAGGGAAGGAGAAGAGAAAGTTACTCACAGCAGTTGACAGCCGGGATGCCAAGGTCATTTCCAAATTCCCTTTGAGACCAAGAAGTGCAGGAACCAATATAAAAACTTCAGTAACATTCTTGAACACATCCCAGTGCTATTTAAAGGATAAAGTGGGAAAAATTAAATTGAAAAATTCTCTTTAGACCATCTGCAAAGTATTAAAAAATTCTGTAACTCGTAACTTAAGCCTCTAAAAAAAAAAAAAATCAGTATTTTTATATTAGACTTAAAAGTCTAAAGCCAGAACTGTTATCTATGTAGATAAAATAAATTTATGACTGCATATTGCTACTTCAAAGATGAGAATACCAAAAGAAAAAGATAGAAAACTTGGCCTTAAAACAAACCTAGTTAAAAAAAAGTCATTAATTTGAAGGGGATTTTTTTATGACTTTAAAATAGTACCAGGTGCTATGACTGCCTTTAAATTCTGCTCTTACTTTACAATACTATTTTCATCTTTTCCCTTCTAGCTGTGTAGAAGCCTCACATAAAAACAGCAAGGAATTAGCTATCAAATGGACCAAGTCTGTAAGTGAAAAAAGCTTCTCTTAATTCTTTTACTTCTAAGTGTGAAATTTAGAAGAGTACAGTTTTCCAAAACCCAGGTCTTATAAAGCAAACAAAGACAAACTCTCCCATAATTCTGTGTGTGTGCTGAGTTCTCAGCACAGAAATGCTGTGCTACTTCAAACGTCTGTCAATCCATGTATTTAATTTGTAATCATCGATTTTAACTAAACTAAAATTAAAAAACCTGTAAATTGCCTTTGTATTCAGGAATTTACAATGATTTAATTATTAATTTAATTTTTAAAAATTATTCAATTCTCAAATGTAAACAAGATCTGAGAATTTCGTGTATGTGAAGTTACATATGAATTTACTACTGGGAAAGAATAGCCATGAAATGGTTTTTTAAAAAAAAAAGCTTAGAATGCTTTAAGCTTAGAATGCTTTGTTGTCTTCAAATTTTCATTTTCAAAACATGTTTTGTCACATTTCAATATCCTGCTGATATCACAGTTTAATGCTTAGTTTAAGGTGAAAAAAGGTAGTACTGACACTAGCTATTTATTTTTGCCTTTGTGTCACACATGGTGAGCTGGACTGGGAAACTAATAAAGATTAAAAGTAATATAGAAGGAAAAATCAAGATATATCTCAATCCAGCTCAAAAAACTGCTACACAAACACTTACATTCCCTTAAGGGAAGGAAGGCAAGGTGAAACATTGGGTTGAAAGCCAGTAGTGGCAGAAGGCACAACTGCCTCTTTTGGCTGATCATTATGCTGTATCACGAAGTAAATTATATATTAACAGAATACAAACAAAGCATCCATACAAAGAATAAATTGCTAAGATGTTAATGAACAAAGCACAAAATTGATGTAAAACACTGCAAACAAGCAGTAAAGTTTGCATGTCAATTTTTATTTTCCTTTTTCTTGATGTATAAAAGTGTCTTTTGATTGCAATTGATTGAAGTCCAAGCTTCCTTTACTCTCTCAAAATTTTGAGTGACAAAGATGGTCCCCTTACTCCTCTTTAAATTAACTTTTGTAAACTCTTTAAATGCAGCTAAAGAAAACCCTAAAGCTGAATGAAACAAAACAAAAAACAGATTAATTTCTCTACTGTCTTTCAGTTTGAATACTGTGGTTATTTAATATTTTTGAATAATTTTTTGTGAATCTACTCCTACAGGAAGATAGAATCCATGAGGTTTGTATTTATAAAAACTCTGTTTTCTAAAAAAACATAAATTAGGTAGGAAATAAAAGTAAATATAGCCTTCAAAATACAAGGAGAAGGCAAGGCAATAGGTTAGTCCAATAAACCTTTCTTAACCATTACTTTCTCCAGAATTTTCTTCAAATATCACTGCACAAATAACTATTTCATAGGGAACTGTTACTTTTAAGTCCACTGAAAGGCTGCTGACATCCACAATGGTGTTAAGCTAGGAAGCAGTCCTAAAGATGTTCCATATCAGTAGGGTCTTAGTGATATAATACTCGAAAACAGGTTTTTAAAATATTATTAAACTTAAATCTTAAAATTCAGAGAAAGTTCTATTTTATCTTAACCCTGAATAACTATCATCAGTTAAATCTGCAACCACAAACCAAAATAATCCGGCTTCTCTGGACCTACTACGATTATATTTCAAGGTGGACATCAATTTGCAGCCCTGTTCACACCACTCACGTTTGTAATTCCAAGTGTTCAGTATACCTAATGTTATACAAAAACGTCACTTACATACACCTGAATATTCAAACAAGCTCTCAATCACTTCATATGAATTTCATATGACATATGAGTTTAATGCACATTTTCATATACCATATGCATTATCATGGACCAAATCTACACAGTATTTCAGAAATTGCATAGAGTGGAATCACACAAGGAGATGAGATAATGCAATAAATTTCTCTAATCTTTTTAAACTCCTATGTATTGTGGCATCAAGGTTAATTACAGCTTCCACCTGACTATGTATACATTTACTAGTGTGAACAGAATTTTGCATCATTACTATATTTCTATCCTTAGTTAAAGCAGAAGGTAACAGTTTTATTCACCAGCTCACTGTGGCTAAACGACAACACTTACCAAGACTCGAATGACTCCAAGTTAAACATTGGAACTGTTTAAGATGAGACTTGGGGAAAAGGCGTTCATAGTAGCAGAACCATACACAGACCTAATTACTCCTCAATATTGTAAACATCTACAATACCATGGGTTAGAATTATTAACCCCACAGACTACCTGTTAAAAAAAATCTTCCAAAGCAAATACCAACCTGTACAATATCCAAAACCATGCCAGCAGAAACCGTTCCAAATCCTGCTAGCAAAAAAGGTACAAGTATCTGTAATGCCATAATACTACTAGATTCTTTGGGTTGTTTTCTACTCCCTTCCACAATGATATCTTCATTACTGTCACTAGATAGGTTGTCTTCCTGCAACATGGCATCTGTTTCTGAAGCGTCCATTCCATCACAGTAATTATAACTGGTAAAATCACCATATTTAGGGCTACAGCTAGATGGGCCGTGTCCATTACTACCATGAAAACTTGGTTCTGAGAAGTGATGGTACTCTGTGTGTTGTTCAGACCTAACATTAAAATTGTGTCCTGCCTGTTGTAATCCATCTTGCCAGACACCATTGACTTTTTTGTGTCTTTCATCCTGGTTTATTTGGTAAACAACAGGAACCATACTCAAAAGCAGTCTCAAAAATTTATCAGACTGAATTGTATTAAGATTTATGGTCCAGTTTACAAAACCTTCTCTGTCATGAACTTTGCTATTCGTTTTGGAGATGGTAGATCTGCCTTTACAGTTAGTCATAGTGCTACAGAAGCACAGGTTGAAAAGCACTTTGTTCTTCAGACGTCAGTGAAGAAATCTTGTAGATGAGTCATCAAGTGCCACGCTGATTTTAAAACAGACAAACCAAAATGATCCTTTTTTGCATGCAAAAATATTTTTTCATTGATCTCAGATCTTCAACAATTCCATAAGCAAGACTGGATCTGCAAAAAAGTAAGAAGTATATATTCAAGCTTTAAAATATTTTAACTTTACAGAAGACACAAGATACTGGTTTAAATTTTCAGATCACCCAGTATCTTTCCAAAGCAAGTATTTGTAGAAATGCCAATCTCCTCCAACATTCAACTGCCTAAGTTGAAAGAAATTAGAAGGTAAAAAGGGAAAGTTGGTGGCTGAGGAAGTTTCACAAACAGGTGTAGTGTCCGGTGAAAGAAAGAGACAGACAGCAATGTGGACTGTAAGTGAATTCGTGAGGACCTAGCTTTTGCCTTTTTAAAGCCCAGGAAATCAAAGTCTGCAGGCTTTGGAAGCCCAGGAAGTCAAAGTCTTCAGGCAGATACTGTGTGTAGCCCTAGACTTCCAGCAGACTTGAAAGCAGCAGGTCCCCAGAGAAACCTATTTCTGCAAGGTGCAAGGGTATGGACAAATGGAACCCACTGTGGGGCCACTGTTGTTTCTCCCACTCTATGCTAAAGGCAAGGAGCATGGAAAAAATAAGCAAAAATACCCCTAACCTTCAAAACGCTATCAGAGGTGGTAAGCCCAAAGCAATATTCTGGGTGGCAAAGGCCTTATATGTTGACAGGCCCTGCCCTCCATCCCTATAAAAAGATGACAAACCTATATTGATATGTACAATTCAAAAGCATGCTAATTTAAAAATCACAGTAACTGAATTTTCTCTTAAGCAAGCATAGAAATTATATTAAATATAAAGACCTACTATATAGATAATAAAACTGGATATTTTTTCATAAAATTCTACAGTATCAAGGAGAGTAGACAGTAATGAAATTCAGACCAATTAGTCTAAACTGGTTTAGATTAGTCTAATTTAAAAATAAACCTACAGTACTATATTCGTAGATATGACATATTAAAATGTAATTAAAATTAGAAAACTGTTAGGAGTTAGGATGATTAAAATATTAATAATCTGATTTTAATTTAATTTTGCATGAGGTGTAGGTTGCAGATATTTCCTGAAAGACAGGGTATTCTGATATCTAGTAACCACTAAAATGTAATTATTTGATCAATATTAACACTTTATGTGGTTAGTTTGCTTTGCTTTCTGTAAATGATGCAAATACAATATATCTTTTATGTTTAATGTGATTTAATGTGCATTTATTTCTACTTTGAAATTTTATTATGGTAGAAAATTAAACAATTATATATTGGCAGCCTCAAGTTATTTGACATTTCCTCCGTCAGAAGCCACTTCACCTTCCTCTTCTCCAGTTTTCATGTTGTGATAATAGTTATGGTAAATTACTAAAAGAACAACAGTTTTCATTTGACTTGAAGCTTTTTTGACTTCAAAATAAATACAGAAAAATGATTGGCATAAACAAAGAAACAAAGGTCAGGCAGACTACACCAGCATGATGTGGGATAACACAATTCCACAAGCTCAAGACACTGTGTCTATGCAAAGCTGGGAAAGCTTATTTTTACAGACTGCAGGAAATAAAATTAGTTTACAGGATTTTTAATCTGTTTTTCCTAAGAAAACGAGTCTCCTAAGATCATATAATTTATGTTATGATCCCTATACATCCTCTCCCTCCATTTCAATGTTTTTAAGTCATCCAATATTTGTGGAGCAATTTCAGATAGATTTGTCAGAGAGCAGAGATGTGAAAGCTTTTAGTAACTAATGGCCTTATAAGAGATCCAAATTTGTGACCTTTCTGTAAGGCATCTTCAAACATTAGTTAGGATAATTAGTTAGGATATGGCCACAGCAAGGCAACTTCAAAAGTCCTGCTGGTCACAGAATTAATTACTTTGTTTTTATGAGTGAAGAGACAACTCAGGTACAACATGAAGATTTTCCCTCTATCAACGGCTTTATCCAAGGGAGCTCTGACCAAGAAACGAATATTTTAAAAACGGCAATGGAGTTTACCACTTGATTTAGAAAGAAGTCAAGTTTTGCAAGAAAAAACAATCTTTTTTCCACAAGACCAACAGAGGAATTTAAGCAACCAAGATTCCTGCAGTATCTTTTGCTGCTCTGTAGCTGACTGTGCTACGTTGAACCTTTTAGCATAAGTGCATAAAAACTCCTAGGCCACAATTCTGATTTCCACACACTTTAATTAGGAGCAACAAAACAACTTTTGCTGCTGTCCGAGAGGAGCTCTGACCACAGGGCAAAATGGTGCTCTGTTAAGTGCTACAGAAAGACAGAACAAGAAGAGGTAATTTTGATTCTTCCTGGCCCAAAGGTGGCATTATCTAAGTAAAAGAAAAGAAGCGAAAGAAACGGTGCATAAAATAAGGCAAGCAGAAGCAGATGTAACATTAAACTAGCAAGCTAACTATTATCAACTTTTATGACAACAGCAAAGAGCTTTATAGAAGGATTAAGAGCAATACAAGAGAAAAGAAGTTCATAGAAGTTGAGGAAAACTAAAATTTCAGGAAGGGGATAGCTTAGGGTGCTGAAGGTTGCCAATTGATCTATGACGACGGCAAGTGGCACACTACTTATGAAGCTTGCAGAGGGAAAAGATTTGGATTACTTTAGCTGGCTGAGTTTTAGTTGGTGACAAGAAACATCTAGAGAAGAGAAACTTTATGGTAGAATTCAAGAATGGGATGGAGAATTAAGATGTAAAAGTGTCCGTGATGAAAGACACATGCTTAGACCCACAGCAACCTCACTGGGGTTTTTTGGGGGTGGTGGAATTTTTTTGGAGGAGAGGTGGAGAAGTAACAAATGAAGGATTTTATTTCACTCACGGGGAAATACAGTGAGAAAATTTCCCAACAGCTTTTACAAGGCAGAGTCTGGCTCTTGTTGTGGTTTCTCCAATATGTCTTCCAGTCACATCACCAGAGTGCTAGACCACTGACTCACGGAAATTATTCATTGGTTTGGAACTCTGGCCAAAAATATTTGTGTTAATTATCCATATTTTTCTAACATATGGAATTTTCTCCTTTTAAGTTTTTGCTATCTTTTTTTTTAAGAAGCAAATCTTTTGGGAAGATTGTGGTTTCATTTAATATGAGAAAGTGTTAACAAATAGAAATGGCACTTGAAAGAAAAAAAAAAGGAACAGAAAAATTATTCGGTCAACTAGCAAGTTGCAAAGGGAGGAAGAGTTTGGCATGGACAGCTAAAAGTTGAAATAGTACAAAGCAGTTTGGATGACAGTCATTTATGTTTTTCCTCCCAAAAAGACTCAGAATGACAAAAAGTGAGCTAATGATAAATGCTGAAAAATGAGAATTTAAGAAGAAAAAATGAGAAATATAGTATACAGTGAAAAGTAATTACTTCCTCAGAGCATACAGAGAGGAGATAACTATGAAGCCTTCTGAATGTAACTATTCATTTCTAAAAACCTGTTCCAACAAAGGTAATTTGCCAAATGTCACCTGATGCAGTATTTTTATCCTGAGTTACAGGATGCTAATACTGCTGTACTTTTAGGGGGGTTTTTGTACCTATAAAATGCAGCAAACCATCTAAGGAACAGTATGATCTCAGGGACAAGAACTCCCTAGGAAGCTTTATCACTGACAAGAACAATGCCAATTTTATTGTGTTGTTTAGAAAAGATATAGCCAGCTAAAGAAGCAAGCTCTACTCAAGTAACTCACATGAGGAAAAGGAGGTAAAAATCTCAAAAATCCCATCCCATTCTATAGGAAAAGGACATAAGTGAATCTGGTATCTTGCCATATAATCATGCAGTTACAGAGAAAGGTGAAGTACTAAAAAAAGGAAAAGAGAGAGACAAAAACCCTTTGAGAAGCAAGGAAGCAGCCTCAAATTTATCATACCTGGCATGTTATGTATGAAATGAAAGAACAACTTGTCTTTGTCCCTACAAGCAAAATAATGAGCTATGCCCAGACTATGAATATAATAATTTCCACTTCTTTATTGTTTCCTAAGTACCTACTTTTAATAGTTTCTTCTTTTCTTTCATATATTTTATAACACAATTACTGTGTATTATTCACCCCTTTTTCTCAATCCTGTAAACATACACAAGAATAAACAAATAGTCCTGCAAACATACACAAACAGGAAATACAGCCATACCCTGCTGTTTGCTGAAGACGTGTTCCTGAAAGTTGAGGCACTTAGCAATCCGATGGATAACAAGCCAATTTTCCCCATAAGAATTAATACAATTGATGCATAGAGCAATTTTAAAAATACACACAGAGACAGTATATACTATGTGGAAAACAGACAGGCAGAAGCAGATGATGTGGAAAATAGACAGGACCATGAGCTGGAAGAGATGCTGACTTTTGGAAATGGATAGCTGCTTTGGAAAAACCTCAGATACTTCAGCTGTGAAACTGAACACCTGATCCTTATCACATTTTTTCATCCTTCACCTTTGATTGGTCTTGATTCATCTGAGGAAGATGAAGATGACAAGGAAAATGTAACTGTTCAGGAAGAAGTAGCAAGAACACTCTTCATTATTACCCAAATGAATTGCCAACATTGCTTCAGACACACTGATGTTTCAGTTCTCAAGAGCATGGGAAGGAGATGCTTCTTCTATACTTTCCTAAGGTTTAAAGAACATCCAGCACTAGTAGGATTAAGAGACTGGATTCTACAGCTAAATTTGATCATTTATTGATTAGACTGCTGATAATTTATTTAAAGCATGAAAACAATTAGTAATTAAATCACTATGCTTTCTTAAGTACCTTCAAAAAAAGGGGAAGGGGGGACTGTGGTGAATTATTGAATATGAAGCTTTTGTAAAGTCAACACTATGACAGGCTAATACAAATTTTTATCTAAGTCTAGGAAAATTAATTTCTTTCAAAGTTTAGCTAACAAAACAAAAAAATAACACTTATCTAAATAATACTGAGGGCTTTCATAGGATCTAAACCTAATCACACCATAATCAAAATCTATTTTTCCTAAAAGCTGCAAACATTTTTTACAGGTAATCTTTTAAAGCAAGAATAACTTCTACATTGCACTTCTAAGTAGTCTACAATGAAACAGAAGAGCTTAAACATGCCTGCCTGAGAAACACCTCTCAGTACAAGAACGAGTGTTGGAAAGGTATGTTCAGGAAAGTAATATGAAACATTAATGAAATACTGAGCTTTAATATTATTCCATAATAACCAAAAATGAAGCTGAATTCTCTTCTGTCTTCAAAGACGAAGCCAGACTCTTTTCAGTGAAAGGATGAGAGGTAGTGGGCACAAGTTGAAACACAGGAAATTCCATTTAAACATAAGAAAAAGGGTTTTTTTACTGTGCAGGTGGTTGAACACTGGCCCAAACAGGTTATGGACTCTCCATCCTTGGTGATATTTGAAACCCAACTGGACATGGCCCTGAGCAACCTGCTCTACTTGACTCCGCACTGAGCAGAGGTGGTTGACTGGACCATTTCCAGAGATCCCTTCTGACCTCAACAATTCTGAGATTCTGTGAAGTTTGAAATGTGAGGTTTTGGGGGACTTTAAGTTCAGAATAATATTTACACAGGTGATATGGGGATCTGCACAGCCTCTTCTCCACTATTGTGTCCTGCATACATGGAAGTTCCCAGTATTGCACTGACATCCTTATCACAGCTGTGGCTACTCGTTTACATCGTTGTGTCCTAGAGAACATATCAGCAGAAAGTGAAAGCTACATCATATCACCTCAGCACATATAAAGAGTAAACAGACTGTATTATCATCAACTATTTTGTAGAATCCAGAATCCAAGGTGGTGCACTGGGCTATTATTTATACCAGATACTTAATGTTTGGTATTGAAGACTGGAAAGCATACTGAAAATTAACAAATATTGCATGCAAAACAGATATATGGTCATTACATACCATTTCTTAAATATTATGTAGTAAACTGGTTAACATAGTGTTTACTGTATGGCAGTTGTAGGTTAAATCAATAGCAAAAGAAACAAAAAGAAAAAATAATGAGAGAAAAAAAACAGATTAAAGAACCTCCAGACGCCTTCTTGAATATAAGACACTGAAAGAGCTGCCAGCCTCAGGCTCCATTTTCAGACAAGTTTGAGACTGCTGCATTCCACTTCCTGAACATGGAGGCTTTCGATTTTGGCCCCAAGGAAGAGAAAAGCAGCTATCAGAAAAAAATTGGTTTGCCTCTGTCCTAAGGCAACTCAATTAGAAGAGACCTAAACAGAGCCAGAAACAAGGTAGCAAGGCTGTGAAATGTGGTCAGGTCACCCGAATGGAATACCAACACGGAAAATACTTGGCAAATCCCATCCAGCTGATCAAAAGCAGGTGGGAAAGTTTAACATACAAGAGATAATGCAGTCCTATAGATTAAGTAACCAACAGGTACTTACCAGGTTGAGTCCTAACTGTACTACTTGGGGTCCTGATTACAGGTTTCTACTGTCATCACCAAGGAGGGATGAATTGCTTATTAACTCAGGCACTAGGATACAGACTTCACATTGGTTTTTGTGGGTAATATCCTAAGGTATTTTAAAAGAAAATTACATACTGTTATTTTTCCTTCTGAAGTGTCTACCAGTCATACTGTAGTATTTATGGTTCCAGTTTCACAATCTCTTTAAGGCAGTATATGTAGGGAATGCTGCCAAAGCCAGTCTTCCCACCTGCTCTCATCTTGTTACCAGCATTACTGAAATGATAAAGTGGGGATAACTTAGGATGTCTACCAAAGCCTGCCAGGACTCTATCTAGAAAAGATATACGAGCAGACTTTTTTCGGGTATTTATGTTTTGTTCCTGACACTAAGACTAAACAATTAATTAATTTTATATGTTCCATTCATCAGAGCCTGGCTAATGTACTGTGGTCTATATTCTAGGACCAAATGCGAGTGAAGAAGACACAACTGCATCCTGGACAGCATGGGGGTGAGGGGGGAAGAGGAAATGGTAATATTCACTGAAATTAAAGAAAGAGGCACAGCTACTCCTTGAACTTAATTGAGAATTAATGACAGAGTAGAGGGTAGAATAAATCACAAAAAGCTCTTATGTTTTTGGCAGAAAAATACAGAAAGAGCACAAATGTACCACCACAATGCTTGTAAACAAAAAAAAGGTGATCGTTGAAGTCTGTATATGTGCTGTTCAGGTACAGGTTCCACGCTTGTCTAGCAAGTGCCTCTGCGGTGGCAGATTCTGGCATATTTTTATAGGTGCAAGGGTGGGAACAGAGGCGCAAGCACACACGGATGTGCACAGTGCCAGGGAATAAGGGCCGCGGGAAACGTCGGGCAGATCTTGCGCACGCACAGAGAAACCGAAGAAAGGGCTCACTGTCGAGGCTACCTGGAGCAGTGCGTAATTACGCGCACATGATGCGAACAGCTGCGGGGGTTTGCGGAGCACAGGGCACCGGGGCGCGGGCGACCTTACGCCCTTTAGCATCCGTGGGCCGGGCGCACAACAGCCGGGCAGGGGCAGGGGCAGGGGCAGGGGCAGGGGCAGGGGCAGGGGCAGGCCGGCGACGAGCGGAGCCTGCCCTGGCGCCGGGGGGCGGCTGAAAGGAGGGCGCAGAGGGAGGCTGCGAGGGCGGGCGGGGGTCTCAGGGCCCGGAGTACGGGCGACGGGAAGGGGCGAGCTGAGGCTCACCGCGCACGGGGGAAGCCGGCCGTGGACCGGCACCGCGCGTGGGATGAGGACGGGCGGTCCCGCAGCCCTTGCGCACCCCTGGCATTCGGGGAGGGGCAGGCGCATTGCTCCCGGGCGCAGCGCCGGCAGGGCGGCACCTGGCAGCTCCGCCACTCGCGAGTCAACTTTCCCGCCTGCCGCGGCCCCCGCCGCCTCCCTCGCCCCGGGGCGGCAGGTCGCCGGCCCGCCCCGGCCCCTCTCCCCTCGCGGGCGCCCCCTCGCGCCTCCGCCGCCGCCCCCTCGGGCGGCGCCTTCCCCTCACCTGGGCGAGGGCGAGGGCGATGCCGGCAGCGGCCCGGGGTCCCTCTCCATCGCTGCGGCGGGCGGGGAGGGACCAGCCCGGCGGCGCTGACAGCTCCGGAGCTAGGTGAGCGCCGCCGCCACTGAGCAGGCGCGGAAGCGGCTGGAGGGCGGGCAGCCCCTGCGATGATGTGGCCCGTGATGCGCAGCAGCCGCCGCCACCGGCCGCTCTGACCCGGTGGCGGGCGGGGGAGGGGCCGAGCGCCGGGGGCGCGAGCCACCGCCAGCCGCCGCCCCGCGCCGCTGAGGAGAGAGCACGGGATGGGGCGCGGAGGTGCGCGGCGGGAGGGGCCGGGCCCGGACCCGGGCCCCGGCCCGCCGTCGCTCACAGCCCGGCCTGACGCCCCCGGCCCAGCTCCGGCCGCTGCCACCCCGCCGCCTGCGCTGAGGGGACCCGCGGGCTTCCCCTTCCCGCGGCGCCTTCGCGGCGCCCTGGGCAGCCCTGTGCTCGGTGGCGGCAGGGTGCGAAGCTGGGCCCCCGCCTCGCTCCCTCCGCAACGGCCCCGCTGATGCGGGGCAGCCCGGGGCAAACAAAAGGCTGGGGAGCGGGGCAAGCCGCAAAGGCGCTCCCCTGGCAGGCGGTGACCGTGCCTTCGCTTCCACTTGCAGAAGCTTTCTTGACGACATAGCACAGGAGTCAGCGTTTTGTACGGACTCCAGAATGTCATCTGCCACGACATTTTCGTTCCTTCCTGCCACTTGGCTAAAAACAGCTTCCTCAGGAATCCAGTTTTTTAAGTATTAGGGTCAGTTGGCATATTCTTGTTCTTGCCCGGCTAAGTCTGTACACCCTGCACGCAACACCGAGTGCTTAAATGTAAGTCTGCGTGTACTCCCTTGATATCAGCTGCCTGTGTTAAACTAAATAGAGTCCAGGCCTTGCTGGGCCCTGTTAATCCTCAAAAGTCTTGTTTTGAGACACACTTTATATTAATACATTACAATAGTCAAGCGAGTTAAATTTGTGCATTTATTATCATTACTAGTATTATTCCTCAATTGTTTGAAACTTTGAAGTAGAGAAGATGCCTTAAGTGGAAGGTGAAAGAGAAGAAAAAGAAAGAAAAGACAACTGGGATTTATTGATGGTGACAGCAGCCAAGTCTACAGCATGTCATTTCCTTTCTATAGGCAGAACAAAAGACAGCATGGGCAAGTCACCAAGTGTCTGCCATAAACTGGAGCTAGCTGCTGTGGGTATGTGTGGAAAAGCAGAAACTTAAGCACAGGAGAATGTATTTGCAGGACCAGGGCCAAAAAAATCTGCACTACAATTGTGAAATACACAGCATCATCTTGAACTCTGAGTCGATACTCCATTAAATGAATGAAGCAGCCCAAACCCCAGAGCTATTAATTCAGTGGTGAATGCTGTCTCAACCTTGAATTTATTGGGAATTTGGGCTATGGATGCTGTTGTCCCCCTACCCTAGCAGCAACTGTATATATCCATGCCTTGCGTGTGCTCACTTACACAGTGTGGATACATAGTTGGGCTGCCTTGCAAATCAGATAAAGATCACATCCGCCTCTGGTGCCAACAGGTTAGACTATAAACCTGAGGTTTGGGAATAGCACCTGAGGGTGCTGTTTCTGGCTTTTCTAATTGCTTGTCTGGCGACCTTGGGCAATCATTTCATCGCTCTGTATTACAGGTTCCTTGGCAGCATTGTGTCCCTCCCTCCACTGAAATCACATAATACCCATGGATGAAATATATTATTTGAGGTTCATGCATTGTTATTTTGGGCTGTGTTCAGTTGCAGAAAGACTCATTTTTTGTCTCCCAAGGCAAAAAACTTTAGTCCTCGAGATTTTTCAAGTAATCAAAGCTAGCAACAGGATTTTTCTGGGAAACCAAAATTCTGGAGCACAGTTGGGTAGAAAGGTGCAAACCAGGTACCAAATTCAGTGGAATGCACCTGTGCTGGGGGTGGCCTGGGAAAGTGGCAGAGGACACTTGCTTGGGCCAGTCTGTCAGGAAAACAGCAGTGCAGTCTCTTGCTTGAGGCCTTGCAGAAGGTTTGCTTCTTACTCCTTTGTGTTTGTTAATTCTAAGATACTGGGATCTGGGTTGGTTTTTTCTTGTGTTCTTTGCAATGAGAGCATATAAACATTAAAAATAATAAAAAAAAAAAGATGTTTCACATTTCCTTCTGGAGCATCACTTACCTCATTACTACTTTTTCTCATTTTTGGCTTGGACTTCCTGGCTTGTCTCTTATGAACCATTCAGTTCTCTTTTACAGCCTTCACCTTGTCTAGATTACAAACAGATAGAGATGGAAACTGTAGAACAAATCTTGAATAACAGGTTGGCCAGTGTCAACTGAACTTGATGATTGTATAAGTTTCTTTTCCAAAAGATAATTAAGATTCCATCAGGGTCTGAAATTTAATTTTAAGTGAATTTGTCTAACTCTGATAATGAAAATGGGAAAGTTTTCAAAGAAGAGCAGCTGCTGGCAGGTGTTCAAGTAATGTTATCTGTTTGCAGCTTAGTTTCGTACTCTCATTTCTCCTCCAAGTGATGGGATGGGCTTTTCATGCCAAATCGTTTCATAAAGTTTAAAAATATCTTTTTTTCTTTGTAACGTGAATTACTTTCCTTTCTGCATTGTTAACCCCAGATTTACGTGAGCGTAGGCTCTGGCACTCACCCCCCCCCCCCCGCCCTCCAGGGGGCGCTGCGCCGCGCCGCGGCGGCTGCGGCGGGGCGAGGGCCCGGCCCGGATCCACTTCCGGTTCGGTCGGCGCATGGCGGGGGCCGGCGGAGCGGAGGGCCCGCCCGCCTCTCGGGAGCTTCTGGCTGTGGGGCGCCGCGGAGGTGAGCGGCTCCCTCGGGGGGAGCAGGGCCGGTCGGGGTGGCGAGAGCCCCGCGGCCGAGAGGTGCGGCGCCACTCTCCAAGCTGAGCTGGGCCTCCCGCCCGCCTTTCGGCCTGGCGCCGGGACCGGCGCTGAGGGGCTCAGCCCCGCCGTCCCCGGGCCGGGAGGTTGGGGAGGGACGAGCCGGGGCGCGGGGGGGTTGGCTCGGCTCGTGGTGAGCCCCCGGCCTCGCCCGCCGGCGGGCAGCCCGAGGGAAGGGGCTTTTCAGGCCACCTGACTGCTAGTACTCCACTTGCTATTGCATTTCGCGTGTTTTGAAGAACTGCCGTTTTCCCGGACACTGCTACGGTAATACGAAGTAAATACCGGGCAGAAACCCACGTTAAATTAGTATCGACAGTCGTAACGACATTTCTATGAGGATAAAAAAAATATTAAAAATATATAAAGCTTCACTTTAGTTAATGCCAAAGGGGTGATGGCTCTATTGGCAGTCATAAGAACTAACTTGTCTAATAATCTAGCGTTTCCCTACATCATTTGGATTTTACGACGCTACTCTTGTAGCGTTGCACTGGTCATTAGCACTGTTGTTTGTGGCCTGCTTTGGTTGATCGCCACCAGCCACACACACAAGGGAAGGGATTTAAATCAGTGTAACTAGCACGTGTTAGCTGTTACCTCTCTATGTTTTGCTGTGGGATATTACAGGTAGTTTCTGTATGCGTTGATAACTGTTGCTAAATAAATCTTTGACAAAAACTTCAAAAACAGTGGGAGACTGTAAGAAGTGACCTGCAGGGTCGGACCAGTGGTCCATATAGCCCAGTATTCTTTCTTCCGGGAAGTGCAACGGCACATGATAATTACAGAGAACTAGTTAGTTTAAGCACTGTGTGCTCCCTGTTCTTGTAATTGCCCCCTGTCTGCAATTGTAGGGGTAGGGATGGTAGGGGTATGTTCCTGCTCAGTCCTTTTAGCATCTGATTATGACTCTGCTGCACTGAATTTGCCTTAATCAGTGTTGAACCTGCTGATCCGTCTGCTTTCACAGCCTCTTGTGGTAGCAAGTTCTAGACACTCACTGTCTGTTATGTACAGAAATACTGAGATGACCCACCTCAAACAGACATCAAGAAACAGTGTTTGCAGAAAAACAGGCTGGAATTTCTGGAGGTGGAGACAGTTGAATCCTCAGCTGTTCGGGCTTGTTGTAGAAAGGTGGAAAAGTAGCAGCAAGAAGAGAACGTCACAGTTAAAATGTGACATTTATGGTTGACATAGGTAAATATTCAGAAACTTGTTTGTTTCCAGGGCTGGAAGAAACTTTGTTGATTAGTTCAAAATGTAGCAGCAAGAAGGCCACAACTTTACAGACAGTTAGGATGCCGAGGAGTAATGGTAAGTATGACTTTGTTACTGGAACACTGTCAACTAGTATGTAACGTCTTTGACATAACTTCTGCTTCAATGCTTTCCTTGCATTAGTAAAGTAAGAAACTCTTGTGTTCTGTTTCTGTTGGTGCTAGGTTCTCCACTGCAGTTGCACGTCCCACAGGTTAATCATGTAACTGCTGCTTCTGCAAAACTAGATTTTGCGATGCTAGGCATTACAGCTGTTGTTTTAGGGACTTAGTTCTCCTTGCAGAAGTAATCGCGCTGTCTGCCTGTAATGAATTTGCCAGGTTGTACCTTTGGTCTTCGTTTAGTCAGCTACTTTCAAACTGATGCAAGTTATGTAGATCACTTTCAGAACTTTATTTTTAATGAATGTCAGAATTATTAAGGCAGACCATACAACCATTCATTCATAATAAATTAATTTGAATACATTAAGAAGACTTTTTTCTTTAATTGAGTTTTGTTCCTTCTTTCTTAGTCAAAGCTACATACAGATTGCTAACATTCTCTGCAGTGTAACTCTGTGCATAAGAGGACATAATGTAAAAATTGTTATTCTTTGAAAACAGTGTCTCAAGCATTTAATTTAAAATGAACGCCTGTCAAATTATTATATTTTTATTTTGTGATTGAGCTGAGATTTAAAAAGTAATAGAAAAAACAAATGGATGATGGCAGTGTTTCAAAGGTAGATTATACCTATTGACTTCTGTGGCACTCACTCGGAATAGTACCTCTTACTTTACGGGGAATGAAACTAGTGATTGGCTCATCTGCATGTGTGGAGCAAAGATTATTTGAAGAAACTCTGGAGGCAGGTGAAGATACTCCCTGCCTTCACGGAAGGGAAATGGGTGTGATTCTTCTAATGACATTGATTATCTTCAAATTGTTGGGAAGTCCCACTGAGCTTAGAGGGATATTTCTGTAGAGGATAAGTGCTTTATACTTCAACATAGACCATCCGTCTCTCTCCCACCATCGTACTTTCAGAGCACCTTTTGTTAATTATGTTGACCTTTCTTTTGTGTAGTGTGACATCTGTGGCATCTGTGCCTACAGCTAATTTTTCCATCTTCTTCGAGACCTTCAGTCTATACTTTAATGGAAGAAAGGAGGACATAATTATATTTCCATCGGAGATAATGCTGATGTGGAAGTTTCTCAAGGTGGCACTCAATACGTACTGAAAACCATGGAATTTACAAGGAAGTTTTCTGTAAACTAGTCACATTTTGTTTTAAGAATCTGAATGGAACTGTTGAAATGATTTCTTCCTGCACCACATGCTGACCAATAGATTCGATATCTTTTTGCTGTTTATATCTCGGGAAATTGAATACTGTAATAAATCCTCCTATTAAAACATTTTAGATGTGGTAGACAGCTGAAAATTACAACTGAAATGGAGTATGTTTAAATGCTCAGATTTCTGAGGTGTAAATATATAAGTTAATGTGCATCTGTTTGTGTATATACACATGAAAATTATTTCTTTTTCAGTTTTGGACCGAGTACAGAGCTTTTTACCACAGATGGCCCATGCAAATGATGAGCTAAGAAGAAAAATGGTAACAGCACCAGCTCATCAGTTTGATATTGAAAATCTAGACAGTGCAACAGAAAAAGTTATAGAAATGGTAAATACTTACTGTATTTTTTATTTTATAAAGTAAATTTAGATGTGATTAAAATAATTCTCTGATCTTAGAATGAGATACTTTGATAGATAAAGCTAAGTATTCACCATTTTAGTCTGCGATCTGCAAATTCAAAACATAGATGTAATGAAAATTTTTATTTGGTTAAAATGTACTACTTGGTTTTCGTACTTGCAGAATTTTATGACTGGGGATGAAGTAGTTTAATGCCAGAATAAGATATAAGGCTTTAGTATAAGAGTAATAACTGGCTTTCAGCTGCGCTTTCTAGGTACTTTTAGTACTGGCTAATAGGTCTTGGGTTAAGAAAAGTTGTTGTGTTGTTATGATCCTTTATGGCTGGTATCTGTCTATTTATTTACATCCACATTGATATTTTCTTTCTGTTTTTAACTGAAGTGCTGCAGCCACATGCTCACATAGGAAAATTTCAATGTGAAAGTGATGTGGTATGTGCATGTCCCAGGCAAGTGCCTTCTGGTGTGCAGACCCACAAGATAAAAGACAGAAATAAGGCAGCCTGGGGTTTGGTGTGTGAGCTGTCAGAATAATTTATTGGCCACTGGTTGGATTCAGAGTTCTTGTAGGTTGTATCCGGCCTACATGCAATAGGTTGTCCAGGACTGGTATATGCTGAAGAATTCCAAATAAATAGTGAGAAAACAAAGTGGATCATGAAAATTGTTTTAATATAGTGAGGTGAGGTGGAATGGACAACTTGGACAGGATTTTAAAAAGATTTTTCATGTGAAGGAGCCTGACAAGCATCTTGATTTTATAATAAACAAGCCAGGAGACCTCGTGATTAATAGCTATTTGCAAATCACTGAAGAAATTTATTTGCATTTCAAATTCCTGTATTTTGCTTTGCAGCATACAGGAAGATTTGAGTTGAGGATTATCAATTTAAGACCAGTATTTTCAGAGAGGAAAAGAGACCTCAAAAATCATGTCTCTGCATATGGAAATATATGATTACTTTTGCTTTAAAAAATATCTTGATGGTTTAAACTACTCGCTATTTTGCAGTAGTTCTAGTGGCATTAACTCTACTAGGTTATAAGATATGAACTATATTAATAAATATTTATACACACATGTTTATATATATATCGTGACCCCTTATACACTAAATGGTTTCATTTGAATTCTTTACTGAAAACTAGTTTTGATGCCTTCTGTTCGCCAGTTTAGATACCTGATTTAGACTATCTGAGTTCAGCTATCTACTAATTTCTCTCTTTGATAATGATATAAAAATGACCTTATATTTGCTATAGGGCAATATAAATTACAGTTTAAATATTTAAGAATCTGTTGATGATATTTGTCATAATCCTAGGAGAATGCAAAAGTCTTTCTAATTGTGGTTGTAGTTTTCTTATGGGAGTAGGCGGTTTCATGTGTTTGCTTTATGTTTTACTCAAATGATAGAAGTGGTATACAAATGTATAATGTGTTAACTAAGGTCTTTTTTTCCAGAATGTGGCTGTAGTTGAACTGAGTGATTCTGATACAGATGAAGAGATACTAACTTCAGAAGATGATTCGGAATCTGAAGATGACTGTATAACTGATGAAGTGACAACCGACAACATTAAGTTTCCTAAGCAAAAGGGAGAAAAGGGCAAAATAGAAATTTTGGACAGCAAAGTGAATGAGTAAATCCATTTTATTTTACTTTAAAAAAAAAATCAAACCCAAATTGTGTTTTCTTACTTTGAAGTCTTGGCCCTTAAACTACCTTGTTTCCCAATATAGCATCCCTCAGGATCATGTGAAATGCTATAGTTTACATGGTGACATGGTGGAGAATTCAGGATCCACTGATGACTGAGACAGGCTGGATTTCTGAGGAATTATGTATGGTTTTATTCATCAAACAGCATGGAAATGATCTTCATCGTAGGTTAGACTAAGAAAGCAGCTGGAATTTGGGGCACTTGAACTAGTTAAGTTAAAATTCTTGTTCTCTTGCTTTGTTGAAGAAAGATTTTTGTAGTGTGCTACGAGAAATTTTTGCTTGAAGGGCAGTAAAGAGTTAACTAGGAAAAAAGCTTTGTTTTTTATGTTCCCTGTCCTGTGAAGTGTTATGTATGATGTCTTCGATATTAAACGTTATCTTAAAGTACATTAGAGGTATGTCTACATCGCGTTCATGAGAATAACTGCTGAACACTAAAGCAGTGGCTGAGGTCATTTCAAGATGAGCTGGCATGGGTAAGGACAGCCATGACTCAAGGGAGAGTTCAGCAAAGGATTACTTATCCTCTATGCCTGCACTGAGCTCCATATCATTACAGGTAGGTTACTAGCTCATGTCTGGAACGTTTGTGGCTGTAGTGCAGATATCCTCAGTACTTAAATGGTCAAGTCTGCCTCTCTGGTGTTACAGTTGCTTTAAGCTATGCTCTCCCTCTCCCACTTCCCCTGCCACATTTCTGTCCTCTCCATTTTGTTAACAACTGTCACTGCCAGAAGAATAAAAAGGTGAATTTTTAGCTGTCCTATACTTAGGTTAGCTTGAAACAATTGTGAAACCAAAATCAGTGGAAGTATGTCTCATTCATACTTACCTCAGATTGATAAAATACAATGATTGGGGCTGTTGTATTTACTTCACAGATTGGTTTGCATTTCAGAAGTATCTATCATGCTCCTGGATATCGTAGTTTGTTTCTTAAAGGAACTTTGTATTTTCTACATCATTAAAGTAAAATTTTATATATTGTATTTGCTCAAATATTAAACTTAATGTCATGACTTGAAACCTGCAATTATTTACAGAATTTATTTTTAATCCCATACTTACAGTTTTAATATCTGTTTTTGTAATATTTGTGATAAGAAATGACAAGGATTCTGGTCTTTCCTTCACAAGGCGGCTTCTTAAAAACAGAAGGGAGCATGATTTACTGGCATTTACTGGGATTAACTGATTAAACCACAAAATATTTTAGGGAATGGGAAGGGTGGCAATCAAAGAATGGGACTGCTATTTTTAATGGCAGCCCACAGATCAGATTAAGCTTTGGGTGGATTTGTAGTCTAAGAAGAGCAAGCGAAGTGGTCCTAAGTAGGCTTAGTTTGTTAGATAAGGTCTCAATCTATGGAAAACTCTTCCAACGGAAGACAGTTTGAAAGCCAAGGTCTTAAGTAGGTAATTTTACAAGAGATTTTCCCATAGATTAAAAAAACAGAAAGTATGAAATACAAAGTAATAATTGTGCTCTATAAAACAGTGGTAACAGTCCATGCGCACAGACACAAAAAGTGATTTTAATCCATTAATGTAACTACCTTTCAAATTGCAGGCAGATCACATGTTCCATACCAACAAAAAGATAGAAAATATTTTGAGTAACTTTAGCTTGATATGCATAGTTTAACACCAATGTTGAACTCTGTATGTACTATACAAAGATCATAGTAAGTGCACTTTCTTGCATTGATTTACTTCTTATGGCACAAAGGTTTTCTGTACTGCTGAAGAATCACCAGAGCAGAATGTTTAATTGCTACTGTAAAACTTGAACTGGTTTATGGCAAAAATGGCATAATAAGTGTATTTTAGTTCAACTTTAAGAGAAGCCTAATGACTAAGGATTTAAAGTGATCATGTAAATATTATGTTCACATAAATAAGAATAGGTGTGTGAGAACTCATTCTTCAGTTGTATTTAAAAAAATAAGCCAAACCATGTTCTTGGTTTTTTTGGAGGGTATTGTGCTAACAACTGCTGCTGCATAATTTAAATAATTTCAGGTTAATTTTGGAATGCTTTTATCTTTCAGTGAGATTAAAATTTGGACCTGATTTGTAGAAACTTATCCATGGAATGGGTGTTTTGGTTTGCCTGTTTTTTGCCGTTGTAGCACTGCTGACAGCATATCCTGGGCATGGTATTAAGTGTTTCATGGAGTCATTAAGATTCAAACTCTGCTGAAAGTTTACTTTCCAAGTGAGGCTGTTACTTTTAATACTCCACAGTGATAGCCTTGGTTCTAAGATATTCATGAAGAGCTTCTTCACCTGTACAAGCACAATGTTCACCAGTTAGAATAGCAGCTAAAAGAAAGAATGTTGTCAGAGACTGTAACTATATTATTAAGAAAAAATCTAAAATGCTTTAGCCAATATTTGAGTTCTTAAGGAACAAGTGACAAGTGAGAAACGAATTAACATACCCTCCCACTGAGATTCACAGAACTGGTTTGACAGGAAGAGGCCAAACCCAACAGATGTGGAAAGAAAAAGGAGCTGGAATTTAACAAACAGCCACCTGGGTGGGACTGAAGCAGTGGCAGTGTCTAGATGGCCATTGGGGGCTCGTAGTTGATTTTACGAACTTCAGTTTGCCTATGCTAAGTTGCTAGGCAAAGAAGCTGTGTAAAAATTGGTGATATTTGTTTCCTGACACTATTAATCGTTTTGGTTTTGGGAAATGTCTGATACTCGCTAGAGATTTGAAAGGCAAAAATCTGTTGTGTCACAGAAAAAATTTTTTCTTTCTTTTTTCTTTGCCACGAGGCTTGATTTGTCCAGACTTGTAAAGTTTCTTTGACAGACTAGACCTCACTTTTTTAAAAACTGGTTTTGAAAAGGAAAAATTTTTTTTATGTATCGTTCTCTGTGGCTGTTAGCAAATTTTGATGACATTTTAAGGTATAAAAAATTTTCACATGATCTTACAAGTTTAGAGGAGAAACCTAAATTAGCATAATTTTCTGAGGGAAAGGAAAGAAGATTTTGGCCAATACCTTTGCTGCTTGACAGCATTTCGTAGCCTGTACACGGCTCTGGACAAGCTGTAATGTGGCTGCTCTGAGAGGAGTTGGAGGGGAATATTCTGTGTGCCGTGGCATTATTTAGCAAATATACAGAAAGGGCTGAACTGGACGTATTGAGGCGGGAATATTGTAGGGATGGGAGAGGAACTAGATTACTGTAATGGCAGGAATGTAGGAGATGCAGGAAATGCATCCATAGCTCATGTTTTACTAGACACACTGTACACAAGTAGGGTTGTTTTTTCATTGATTTGGACTGTCAGATGAGAAATGAGGGAGGGAGAGAACAACTTACCTAAATCTTTCCCAAAGCCAGATTGTTTAAATCCACCAAATGGTGCTGCCACATCAGTTTTGTTATACGTGTTAATAAAAACTGTTCCAGCTTCTAGCTTTTCACTGATGTAGAGAGCTTTGCTTATGTCTTTCGTGAAAACTCCTGAAGCTAAACCATATTCTGTGGTATTTGCCCGTTGCAGCACTCCATCGACATCCCTACAGGGGAAAGAAATTATTTAATTGCAACTAGGTAAAGTAAACAATTGTTAGCAACCTTCCACCTTCAATGTTATTGAAGCATCTTTCCCCATGCTCTTTCTTCCCCAGTTAGCTTTTTTTAAAGACAACTTATTAAGGACTAATCTGTTTGTCAATCTGACAGATCTATGGAAATTCATACCCGTGCTTCAAACGTGTAAAGCTTGAACCCTGCATTTCAGTGGTTAAGATCTACACTAAGAAATATCAAAGGAAAAGTTGCACTATGCATACCAACTTTGCTTAGCTACAGTACAACCTGGGGATTACAGCAATACAAAAATACTTGTAAAGCAGAGCTTGGCTGCAGATTATGCATGTTTGCTAAAGTTTTGGCCCTGCTTTACAAGTTAATGGAGAATAAATGCTGAAACTCGGACTTCTATCGAGACACAACTTTTCAGGCCATGTCCAGACTGTTATGTTCTATTTGCATCTCATCTCCACATAGCTTCAAAAATCCATAATAATTCAAAACTTTAAAAAACTCAATACAGTCCCTTATCACCATACATAATTTACAGATGTGAAGGGTTATCTATGTGGCTGGTTCTTAACTGCATTATCAAACTGCAGAAAATGAAACCTGGTGGAAGTAGTTATATGAAGTTTCTGTATAGGGTTTTAATCTCATCTGTGTGTAAAATAATTCCTATGATTTGGAATGAAAGCTATTAAAATTGGCAGTCTGCAAAATATGCAGAGGGATTTTCATTTGCAACATTAATGTGTCAATGTTACACAATACACAACAACTCTATGCAGTCTTCTGTGACAAAGAGAAAAATAAGTAATTCCAGTGCAAAAAATACACATTTTGTAATTTGATCAAGCCGTTGCAATTACCACATCAACTTCAGTAAAAATGTTTTGCTGAATATTAAGACTTATTTAAGAACTGGCACTTAGGGTTGCATTCTATCCTGTCACAAACCGCTTATAGCATTAGTTCTATATCGATACAGAGCAGGATACAGAATCACAGAATCACAGAATCAGTACGGTTGGAAAAGACCTGTAAGATCATCGAGTCCAACCTGGGGGGGGGGGGGGGGGGGGGGGGGGGAAACCAACACACAACATCAAAAAACCCACAACAAAAAAAAAAAAAAAAAAAAAAACACAACCACAAAACCCACGCCACACAACAACAATAACAAGCCACAACCCATCCAACACCACACAGCACCATGTCCATCAAGCTACATCCCACAATGCCACATCCACACGCTCCTTGAATACCTCCAGGGAGGGTGACTCTACCACCTCCCTGGGCAGCCTATTCCAGTGTTTCACCACTCTCTCAGTGAAGAACTTTTTCCTAATGTCTAGCCTGAACCTCCCCTGTCGCAACTTGAGGCCATTTCCTCTAGTCCTGTCACTAGTCACTTGGGAGAAGAGACCAACACCCACCTCTCTGCAACCCCCTTTCAGGTAGTTGTAGAGAGCGATAAGGTCTCCCCTCAGCCTCCTCTTCTCCAGGCTAAACAACCCCAGCTCGCTCAGCCGCTCCTCATAAGACTTGTGTTCCAGACCCCTCACCAGCTTCGTCGCCCTTCTCTGGACACGCTCCAGCACCTCAATGTCCTTCTTGTAGTGAGGGGCCCAAAACTGAACACAGTATTTGAGGTGCGGCCTCACCAGAGCCGAGTACAGAGGCATGATCACCTCCCTGCTCCTGCTGGCCACACCATTTCTGATGCAAGCCAGCCCCTTACTAAAAAGGGTATTTTATCAGAATTTGTCTGGAAGAGGATCTAGGGATTCAGACTGGTCTTAGAAGATTTAACAAAATCATACTACTCTAAACTTAGAGTGAAAATGAGAAAATATAGTTTCTAACAGTAACCAGAGGAGAACATACCCATTTTTAAATTTAGAAATCACCATCACAGGACCAAAGGACTCTTCCTGGGCAATATACATATGGTCTTCAACATCTGTGAATACAGTGGGTTCCATGAAGAAACCTAAACAGATAATAGAGCATCATTTAAGTATGGCAAAAATGCTTCATGGTTTGTATTGTCCAGGCCATCTCTTTTCCATACTTTGAGGTCAGAGATATGTTGAGACTTGAAACAGAAACATTAAGATTGATATGAATGAAGTATGAATGGAAACATGTGTGTAAGCGCCAGAGAAACAGCAGAAAAAGGGTTAAAAAAATGGCTGTATTAATCAGAGCAACAACATGTGCTGTTCCTTGCCGGGCCAGAAGGCCTGCATGCCACAGCCCAGGGGACTCCTCAGGGGAAGACCCTGCACTCTGACAGCAGGAAGACAAGGTTACAGCATGTCATGGAGACCACTGTTTGTCCTGTTACCCAACAAGAAGATAGACTGTAGCCATAAAGGTCTGTATATTCAAAACAAGGAAAAACATGCGATGGGCAGCAACTTTGCTGCAGCAGCAACTTTTTTTCCTTTTGTGGAGGATGAAGTAAAGAAAATTCTGAGGCAAAGGATCTCTTCATAACAACCGTTCATTTCTAAAGGGTGTAAAAACCTGTCCAAAAACTAGTTCGTCATTGCCAGTCACGAACTGTCCTGGTGTTACACACAAGCAATCCTCGTCACCTACATCTTGGTGACCGAGTGTATTTCAGTGTGAGTGGGTAAAATCAACTTCAGAGATTTTCTATAATTGCCTCCCCTTTCCATAAGATTTCCCATTTAGCTTTGTTACACTGATTTCCTATAGTTACAAATCTCCACTTTAATTTTATTTGGGGATGCAATCATTATGATTTGAAACTCCAATGCAAATGTTTCTCATTCATTATTGATAAAGGACAGATGTCATTTATGAGAAAATGTTGCCTTCGTGCCTTCCCATTAAACTTAGTATACATATTCTTTAGACAGCAAAAAAGACTTCTAATAATAATACCTTATGCAGACCCTGCTAGCAGTTTCCTCTGTCATCTTTAGTGTTTTCCTGATCTAAAGGGGTATAATTATACTTATGGCTCTTGACAGTTCAAGGATGTTGCAAAAAAGGACTCAATGCCTCACAAACAACAGGAATAAATGAGCAAAAGATTCCCGTATAGATTAGATTCTGATTCAATTTCACATGTTATGCTTCAGTTACGCAGCTTCTCTTAGTATAAGACTTGAAAGCCCTATTCTCAAGTGTTATTTTGGGCGTACCTGGTACTGTTCCCATGATATTGCTACTTCACATAATGCAGCAGAGACAACCATGATGGCTTTTATTTAAAGTGTAGAAGTTCCAAACAACTTTGAACAGTATTTTACCTGGTCTACATACTTGTCTTCCTCCATACACTAGAGTGGCTCCTTCTTTTACTCCAGTTTCACAATATTGCAGCAGCTTTTCCAAATGTGCCTTGTGATTTTGTGGACCATGATCTGTAGATCTATCAATTGGGTCACCAATTTTCATCTTTTTTATTTCTTCCACCTATGGGTTACCCAATTAAAATGAAGTTACATAACATAGCAAATAATTGTTAAAGTGACCAATGATCTCAGATGCTTCATTGTTTGTACTATGAGGTTTGGCTCTAAGAAAGGGCTGGATTCTTAGAAGGTGGAATGCTCTTCCCTTTCTAAAATGAGGCTTTGTATGGTGTCTTACATTTGATAATTTCTGGTTACTTCTGAAAATTTTTGATGCTGTTTTCATGTATCGATTCTCTTCTGCTATTAAGATAGGCATGTAAAATGTTAGCTTTTGTAGTGGTAAATGAGTTGTCACAGTGATTTCCTGTTCTTGAGCTAGATAAATTAATTTTCCAGTAGTACAGTGTGGTGATTATTGGATTTTTAATAATGACCTTTGTACTATTCCAGCTACACTTCCAGTATGCCTTTTTTTTTTAAAATTTCACTGCAGTCTTCAATCACATTGACCTAAGTTCAGTCATTTTTTTAATCTTACTTTCCTAACCAAGTGTGAAATATTACTGAAGGTACAATATCTATTTCAGTGTCACTTATCTGTGCATTACTGATGAAAATATCTCCTTTCAGTGCCTTCCTTTTAACCCTGTAAAGAGGTTCCCAAGAAGCAACATTGCCTATCACAAGCAATAATGAGAATTTAAACAACTGAAAAAGAGAAGAAAGGCAAGTGTCTATAAAACCAGTGCCTCTTTGTGCCGTAGTAAAGTATTTGCTCAAACTTCAGTCCTTGAATCTTACCACTTTTCTAACAAATTCATCATGGATTGATTCTTCCACAAACAGCCGGCCAGCTGCAATGCAGTTTTCTCCTTTGTTGAAATATACTGCTGCCATAGCCTGTTCAGGGAAAAAGCCATTAATATTTATATGCATCCTTTTGTTCAGTCTCCCTTTCATTCTGTTCCCTTGGGTTGCATTCCGTGTTTATGACCCTCAACACGTAATGCTTTATGTAAAGGGACATCATCGATGCAACAAGCAGACTAATCTTATAACTGGCAAACACACTTCCGTGGAGACATGGCTCAGGATGAACTCATTAGCACTGCTCTTTCCATTTCCATCACCATTCCATAGAAACACCTGCGGCAGCATCACAGAGAAGAGGGCTGGCAGCACGACCAGTGACTGTAAAGCTGTGCTAATCCACTGAGCAATACTGTTTGTCTTGATAGCCGCATGTAACTGGGTGAACATTACCTAACTCTAATCCGCAGAGAATCTCCTATTTCAGAAGTGTGGATTCAGACCCCATGCAGTTTGTTCTTTTTTATTTACCAAGAACTGATACCTGCCATTGTTTTTCCGGGGGGTAGGGAGGTGGGGGAAGGAAGAGCAGGACAAATAAAATTCCTAAAAAGTGGTTTTCTGGCAGCTGCAAAGGCCTAGGGTCCTGGCATTAGTAGATGTGACCAGGATCATGTGCTAGTGTCAAGTGTGTGGCAAAAAAGCATTGTTTCACAATCATTTAAAGCCATCAATGCCAGGTGTAACTCAGGCCAACCTCTGCATCACCCTCTCACTTCTACAGCTGAGAACAGTGGTGGGGCCAAGCAGTGCGCTGACTGTGAAGTTTCAACTTCTATTTTTTCCACTGTGCAGTCACTCAGACTCTTGTCGTGCCAAAAGACACTCCAAAAATGGGGAAGGTGTAAAATAGTTTCTTCCTGGTAGCAGTACCTGCTTATCCTGGTTTAGAGAATTCCCAGAATTAGCATTTTGAGTAAGTCCAGTGTGGAAGACCTTTGTTTGCTTCTTAGTGAGCAAACTGCATCTGCAGTCATTTTGATGAATCAGATTACCTGAGCAGGAAATAAGCTCCCTAAATCCACGGAATTTCTCATTTGCACATCTTATTTATGAACTTTAAACACATTATGGCTGGTTGGGAAGGTGGATTATGGTGATTGATGGTGAATTAAGAACTATATGGCAATAGGGAGTTCAATGTATATTTTAACTCGCTTTCAGGCTTTTATTTTTTAAGCACTTTTTTTTTGAGTATCAGATTTTGGCAAATGAATTTTAATGTGTTAACTTGGCTAGTGAAAATCCTTTCCAGCTATCTTTCTTTGTTTTGTTGTATTTTCTAATGTATAACTGATCCCTGCCTTTTTGGTCCACCATGAACAAAACTTCAGTTCTGCTGGCAGAAAGAAAACAGCCTGTAGAAAAAGAGTCTATTTTCTAACAGATTTTATGATTTTTCATGCAAGGGCTCCCTACTGCAGTTTTTGGCAAGTCAAGAAGAATATTGCAGGACTGCGAGGATGTATCACAAAGGCTTTGAATATATTTTACTTCGAAGTAACATTACCATTTTTACGGCTCTGTCAAGTTCACAGTCACTGAATATGATCAATGGTGATTTACCACCAAGTTCAAGAGAAACTTTCTTCAGATTAGTGGCTGCACTGTAAAAAAAAAAAAAAATCATATAAAACCAACTTTTAAATAGCTTATTTCATTATTTCCTTTGAATCACATCTAGTGAAAATGTATAAATCTCTATTTTCCAATAGCGACTTGGTAGAATTCTACATAAATATAAACAACCATATGTAGTTATGCTTTTCTATTACTGCTACATGCACAATATAGCTAATAAGATACTTCAGAAGTGGATTAAGCAGTGTTTATTTATGAATCTTTTGCTGAAAGTACCTCTTCATGATCTGTTTACCGGTTGGTGTTGAACCAGTGAATCCGACTTTGCGAACATCTGGATGTTCAGACAGGTGTTGTCCCACTAAGCCACCTATTGGGGTGAGGAAAACAGCTTAACTGGACAGTACATAGGCAATTTTTACTACTCCAGCAGCAGAACTGTAACACAGAAAGAGCTAACAATATGTCAATGAAGTACAATATCACATCCTTATTTATATTTACAGCTTTGTTCATATGACTATGAAAAATATAATATTAGTTAACTTGGATCACATTAGTGTCTCCAAATTCCCCCATCTGCCTGGACTAAAGAACTTCCTTCCTGATATTCCCCTGTAGGTAGAATAAAATAATTTCTAACAGAGCCCGCCCCATACAGTTACTCTGTTGCTTTTCTTCCTTAGGGGAAAGAGGAAAATGGTGACATCAGGTAACACGGTGTGGACCATGACTTACCTATAGTGACCAATATGCATCTTACCAGCTTGCTCTAGGTCTCACAGTCACATTTAAATACTTGAAAGTGATGATAAGATTAGCAGAAAAAATGAAGTTTTACAATCAAGGGAAACATGTTTCTCTGTAATACATTCTTTTTCAGTGTTCATGCTATTTGTGTGAACTTGTAAAGAGTATAGGCTGACAGCTCTTACCACTAGCTAGAGCCAGGTGACATACAGATCTTTCCAATTCTGTTCTAGAAATATGTGAAATTGCTGTATGACATAGATGGAAGCCTACTACCTATGAAGACATATGCACGTCTGTAATAGGTCTTCAAAAAGGTAAAATCCTAGTTCACCAGTTTTAGCACGACTTACTCTTCCCAGAAAAATTATTAGTTGAAGTTTTACCTGAACCAGGCAGAATATTTATAACACCCTTAGGAAATCCAGCCTTAGTTGAGAGTTCTGCAAACTTCAAGGAAGTCAGAGGTGTGACCTAAGTAGAAACATTTAGATTACGTCTCCTATTTTAACTAAATGCATGATGGTATCTTTCACATTCAATACATCTTAATTTTGATACAATATTCATCTTCTTACTCACAGTATTGACAAAAGTGATGGCTTCTTGCGGAAAAGAATTCATTCTTCAGCAGGATTAAAGACAATCAGTACCTTGTATTATCATGGCAATTTGTATTATTATACATGCACTTTAAAAGATACGACACGGTCAACCTATGGGTGAAATCCAGTAGACTGCCTGAATTATTTGCCTGAACAAATAGTAGAGGACCTGAGCCATCTGTACATTCCTTTTTGGTTTTACCTGAGCTGGCTTGAGTACGAGTGTGTTGCCTGCAGCCAAGCATGCTGCACTCTTCCATGCAAGCATCATCAGTGGGTAATTCCAGGGGACAATAATTGCACAGACCCTTAAGGTAGGGAAAACCAGGGAAAGATTACATTTTTGCTGGCAGCTTTTGAATGGCTTTTCTGTATGCCAAGGCTGTCGCTAAGAAGAAAAATGTGATACTTACCCTATTGGCTCTTTCTTGGTGAATGTTAGATTGTGGTTTGGCCGAGCCTGGTTAATTGGAATTGTGGCACCCTAAAAGACAGAGGGGGCACAAATCTTGGTACTGTTTAATCATTTTTATTACAAATATATTTGCCATATAAGTATGTTTTGGAAAGCCACAGTGTAGGCTTCAAAACAAGAAGCATTTCTGCATCAGAGAAAGGAGCAGGGATGCTTCTACTGTATGACTTCCTACTATGGATACTGTAGTCAGCTCCTGATTTTCAGTTGGATGAAATAAAAGCATAGATAACAAAAGAATGGAAGAACATAAAGTGAGGGTCTGATGGATGAAAAAAAGCTGAATTATATTCTTGATGGTGGATCTTAAAAATACTTGAGGAAATGCTGTTGAACATGTTCCACGTGCTGTGGCATCAAGCAAACTCACCAGCCTTGGTCAGAATGTAACATAGCACATGAGTCTCTGCACTTACCTGCATGATGACCACAACGATATTATGCTCCATTAATAATTAAGAGTTGACTAAGCATGCATATCCACTGTGACACCTCAACTGATTTCTTATATATTTAGAGTCACATTCTAAATCCACATTCTCCAGTTGGAAGCAGACTGTCCTTTTGTATTGCCAGGGAGACCCATTTTAGGTAAACTTCTAATTTTGCTTTATTTTTTGATCCCTTGATTACTTTTGCTAACACTGCTTTTCGGCACTGTGTCAGGGAAAAAAAAAGTGTAGAGAAGCACTGCCATTGATTATTTCTTTTACATATCACTTGCCTGAATTTTGTCACACCACCCAGCAAAGTATCTGAATGTTTGCACAGACATTCCAACATGGGTCTTCAAAGCTAAAGTGTAGACAGCTCCTGAGTCGATAGACTCTATTGTTGCTAACTCTTCTTGATGTTCTTCCATCAGGTCTGCAAGTCTTTAATAAAAATAATACACATTCACATCAAAGAGAAGTGACATTTAACCATTAACAGCCTAAGATGATATTTGGTATGGCAAAGAACTGTAATTAAAATTGCATTCCCACTGAATTTGGAGGTGGAGCACTGGAGCCACTGCTCATTAATATCAGTAAGAGCTAGAACAACTGTCTGTTAAAGTCTGCAGATGTCTTCACATTGGCTGTAGTAGACACTGGATGAAGACGTGAACTGTGAAAACTTACCTGATTGTCCAATTATGGTTTTGTAAATAAAATAATAATGAGAAAATTTGTACTCTCTTTCTGTTGTACTACAAGGAGCCAATTACAGAAAATTGGACCAGTAAGTTGAAAGCAAATACACAATAACATAAGAAATGTCAAGTCATCAAAAGTACCAATAAGGAGTACTCAGAGTTTTGTACTGTCTGAACTTGGACTAAAATACTTAAGTGTTAGATGCTTCAAAGGCACCCAGATGTCCAAAGACAGAGCTCTTAACCTGTAATGCAAACTAAATTTTATATGCCTCGGTACATTTGAAAATCTGGCCCATGGTCTCCTTGGGCCTCAATTTCTCCATCTGTTAGATTTATGAAGCAACACAGTGAGGTGTAAGAAAGACTGTGGTAAATATTATTGAGTTAATAGTAGCTATCAGAGTGTCTCAAAAATGCATCTGCACAGGCAGATACTATACTTATGAGGAGCTCTTGTAATTTTAGTGGTCCCCCGCTCAGGCAGAAAGGTCTGTTTGCATGAATGAAATTTTTATATTCAGGTCTTAGATCTCTCACATGGCAGTGAAACAGATGCATCAATGTTTTGTTAAGCTTTTGTCTGTGTTTTGGTACTCAGACCTATAATCAGTGCTCCCATGTGATTTTAAGAGCTTAACCAAGTGCATTTTATATCCTGTGAAGAGTATTCAAAACTGGATGTGAAACCTATTTTTCCATTATGTAAATTCTGCCCATTTAAAGCATTTGCAGAGATGTGGAAAAATGCTCTTTAATACTTGTTTTAACGGTATCTTGGCTACAGGTCAGGGCATCAGCAGTAGTGTGTAAAAGAACAGATATGGCATGTCAGGAACAAAGAAGAAACTTACATTTAATGCATGCCTAGTATCTTCTATTAATGATTCCTTAAGTCAAAGTAGCAGAGCTAGGGGCTTTAATGGTACAAACCTTCCCTCTGGTTCAGCACTCAAAAAACTCTAGTTTGAACAGAGACCAGAGAAAAAGGGGCCTTGTTTGAATTAAGGTGGACCAGAGAGAGACTTCATTCATACTGGAGATGGTTTGCAACACAAACACTCTGGGACAGCTATCCTAGAGAGCCAGTAGCCTAAGCAGAGAAGAGTTTAATCCAGGAATAATTTATGCAGTGTAGGGGAGTTACATTTTCCATATGCCTAACATAGTTACGGTTGCAAATCTTTCAAGTGTAAAACACAGAGCGGTAGTTCTAAGACCTTAAACGTTTCTCTTCAGGGCAGAGCAAACTTGGGCTCTCAAGCACTCTAGGTTCCTAATACAAATTAAACCCAAGTTTGTACATGCTTTGCACCTGTGCACACTTCTGAAAAATTTAAGTGAGTCACCGTATTTAATTTTATATGAGTTCTGACTTGCCCATTTTCATTTGTGATGATTACTCAACTTTTTTACAGACCTGCAGGCCTTTTTCAAAGGCCTGGTCACATACCTTATGAGAAGCAGAATTTTCAGGTTTGCTTTCATTCTTTTTTGCTGAGATGCCTGCAATGTCTTGTAAAACATGTAGTATTTTTAAATACTTTTTTATTTCTAATTACATCTACTTGGTCCATATGGATATGGTAAAAGAGGGGAGGGGAATTTACATCCAAGGCATTCAACAAAGTAAAAATTACAGCTATATTAATGTGATAACAAATGATCTGCTGCATACACTACAATGGACACAGACCCATGTTTCCCAAATGCAGCATTACATTTCCCCGTGCTCCTCTTTCTTAGCTGCCAGAGCACAGACATCCAATGGATTCCCTACTCCTTACTGTCTTGCTAGGCTAAGCCCAGCCCTATGAGGACAGGATCATCTTCTAGTTGCATATTCCAAACCTCAGCTTCATATTCCAACCTTAATCAGCTGGATCTTCAGTTTCCAAACCCTCACAGAAGTTATGCAGAGAGCAGTGTGCAACAAAGAAAGGAAGGGCAGTGACCCACCCCTGCACCCAACCAACTGCCAGACTGTCTTTCCAGCCAAATGCATAGCCTGCTACCATCCTGCAGCTGCTCACCGTGTAACTGATCCTTCTTCCGCTGTCTATTCTGGTGTCCAGGGCTAGCCTCCTGGCACAGCACAATAAAGGCTTTATATTGCAGTGGTTATGGGCACAGGGTTGAAGATTATCTTTTTTGAAAAAAATTCCTTCTCTTCCCTACAGATAAATATGCAGTCTCCTCAGCACAACTGACTTGGCCAGGACATCCAACAGTAATGCTGATGAGCCTGCAGACTACACCCTGCAGAAGAAAGGTGTTTGATACACAGGACCTACTCCTTCATGAGTTCCTTGGGGCAGGAATTTTCAGCTCTGTGCAAGATCCTAACTTCTTTAAAGCCAGTTGCTATGTCAAGCACAGTAACTAAGCTTTCCACTTACTGAGGAGGAACAGAATTTGCCTAGTACATCTCCTCCTCTGTGCTGATGATTGATTTTCCATCATCACTTTAGCTAAATGTGGACCTGTGGCAATCAAGAGTAGCAATCTGCTTCTTTACTCGTCTCTACTCTACTTACTCATTTTTATATCCTGGAGAAGAAAAAGCAGCAAAAACTATTCATGTACCTTCACAAAAGAGGCTTTCTTTATAGGGAAGCTCTGGAGCTTCTAGTCATCCCAAGTCTGCAAGACAGTTTTCTCCCTGTGCTTTCTGTAAGGCACCAGAAGCATCATGCTGCATGTGGAGAATCCATAGTAATTGTGCTCTTAGTAGCTGCCTCCAATACTGCCCTCACAATATGTCATCATCACGCCTCTTGCCTTTCAAGGATCAGAAACCACAACTAAAATACCATTCACTCAGCATAACCTCCATTTATCTTCTGAAACAATAATAACACAGCCAAAAAAAGAACCAGGCATTATCTAGGGTTGACACAATGAAACAGAGACAAATAAGAAATATTGAGCTGGAAGTGTCTCAGATAAATGTGGGATTCAGCTTAGAGTGTTTCGACACCGGACAATTCTTCCACAACAGATCATATCACATACTCTAGAGTGGGTCTTTAGCGAGGTGAGAAGTATGCTGGGATATGATCCTGGAAAATCTAGCATCAGTTACAGTGTATTTCAAAATTAGTAGCAATGTGGCTCTGTGTTTACTGTATGGAGCGCAGATGCAGGCAAGTTTAGCAAGGTCAAAAGTTTCTGCCTACCTAACCTAGGTAGACTCTGCCTGTAAAACTTAGCCTCATTTATACAGAAGGATTTGGACTTTACAAAGGAATTTTCAATCCTTGCAACAAAAAGCATATAGATTAAATGAAGCCATCAAGTATTTAAAAGATGTTTTCCTCAAATTCATTGTTTCCATTCATAAATAATTTTTAAAAAATGGTAGCAGTGAGAGATCACAAGATTTTTCTCTGCCACAAGAAAGGTTAGCCAGCTAAAACCTGAGGCTGGTACACTGAAGTAAATAAGAGGATAAAAAGATGGCTAGTCTGGTTCCTCTGACAGTGGAATTATAAATATCCATCATATTCAGAAAATGTATGCAACAATTCTTCAGAGGAACAAAACAATAGGATTTAAGAAAATAAAACAAACACAAGCTGCCTTTCACATACCTGTACATGAGTCGCCCTCTTTCCCTTGCATTCATTCTTCCCCATTCACCATTTTCAAATGCCTCCTTTGCGGCTGCCACTGCCTTGTCAACATCAGCCAGTGAAGCAGACGATACACTGGCTATTATCTGTCCAAAGGTAGCATTGTGTTAGCTCAAAGTAAAATGCTGGGATGCCGAGTGTTACACCTTCCTCCTAAACTTCTTGACTGGATATAAGCAAATACTTAATATCCTCAACCCCAGCAGCTGGCATGGGTGAGTCAAGCTGCAAAAAGTTCAGAAACAATTGAGGTGGCAGAATTTGGAGGACGCTGCAGGGACTCTGATTCCTAGATCTATCTTCTTCACATCAAGATGCATCATCCTACTTGATTTCACTCTCTCTTTACAGATGTAAAATCAATGTGATATTACAAAAGTTGGAAGTTGTTATATGTGATATTATGATCTAATATCCAAACATGCTAAAATGACTTCTGCATGCTCCATTTCTTATGAATGGAGCTTCTGTTACTATAAGGCAACATATACACATAGTATTTTATGCTGGTTGTGTTCTATAAATACACACATTGTAAATTCTAACACAGAATTGTTATGACTTTTATTCAATTCCATAACGAGTTTCAAGAAAAGTACCCGAGTCTGACTTCTGATGTGTTTTTTTGTGGTATTAATTGCAGCAGAATTTATTTACTCCAGAATTAAATGGCAATTACATGGACATCAGAATCACTACTCTCATTTATAATTCATAGTTATGAGTTGCTCAACCAAGATTCAGTAGTTCAGGACCGAAGTGTAACTGCATATATTTTGCTATTGAAGAGTAATTTTTCTTACTGGGAATTTAAAGGGACATTTCAAAGTTACACTTGCCCTAAGACATCAGATTTGTAAAAAAAGTAAAATAAAAACTGAAGTTGATGACTGACAGGAAATATATACAATATCCTAAAATAAATACTTCTTTAGCAACTAAACTGTAGCAATTTTTGTTTGCAAAGCTAAACAAGAATGAAATCAAGGTAAAACATACAGCTGGATATGGAAATTGACATAACAGTTGAAGTGGAAGTTGGTTATTTTTACTGTGCAGCTTGACTGAAATGCAAAAACTGTAAAATATACAGACTGAGAAGTAAATTGAAATTTCAAATTATTTCTAGGGGTTGTTTAATGTGTCCTGTATAGTTTTGAAATTGACAATATTCAGTTAGTGGTTTAGATTTTTTTAATAGGCAAAGAAATTGAAATAAACTGGTATTGATATTATTTAGAAATTACTCACGGATCCATCTGCTGGATTTATAGTGTCATATGTTTTTCCATCATCAGCATTTATAAATTGCCCATTTATGAAACACTGGTATGGCATATTCACAGTCATGTTGTTCACATTTTTTGAAACCTAAGAGTGAAATAAACAACAAACTAATTTAAACTTTTAACAACTAAAATTTTAATGTAGCTTAACAAGCTTTTGGTATCTACAGCCAACATCCAGCCACATTTTACAATTTATATATGGCTGTTAGAAGGGGACAAAAGAGTAAAATGAAATGGAAATCATATTCTCCCTGAATACCAATGATCATACTCTAAGATAGTTAAGCAGGTTTCTGTATTTTTTATCATTGGATCTCTATGTTCAAACCAATACCAAACCCTGGTTAAGGCTGGTCCTAGTGGACTTCAATGAAATGCATAATTCCCAAATTCAAGAAATTCTGACTTGCTTAATGACTTAAAAATCACTCAGTCCTCCTTTCACACGAAGCTTTTGAACAGACTCTTAGGACAAAAATCTAGCACTGTTTGCCTCAGGAAAGCAAAAGGTCTAGAACCATTCTGACTGAAGCATACTGGCAGAAGAGTGCAAGGGAGGTAGGAATATCTGCCCATGTGTGATCTACTCTACTGTGCGTTCTTGATCTCCTGGTTTCTTGTACACTGTAAGTGACATTACATATATACTTCCATTCCAAAATGCAAATATATAAAATCTGCAAAAAATAAGTCAAAGATGAGTTTGTATGATCAAATATTTGTTTGTTTTTCCTACTGCATCAAGAAGTCTAATAAAATGCATTGTCTACCCCCCTCCCCAAAAACCAAGAAAGAATAAGCAATAAAGACAAAATAAAAGGTCTTACGTATTCAATGACTAACTCCTCTTCCTTGTCTTCTCCTCTGTATTTTCTGACAGCCATTTGAATAAAGTCTGCAAACTTAGTGGCCATATACACATCTTCATTCTGTAGTTGAAGTCCACTATATTTCTGTTTGATCTCTTCTAGCATTCTGAAGATTTTGAATAATTAGAAAGAATAATTAGAAATGAAAGAATTATTCAGATAACTAAATCTTTAGAAGGTCAAAAGGGGTCAAAACTGGCCACCAGTTTGTATGCATATGAATATCTGTGTCTGTTTCTCTGACAACGGTGACACAGAAGTTGTGCCTTTTACTGAAATCTGTTGGTTTAATTGGGAGTGTTATGGAAAAGAAAATGTCAGTTCTGGAATGCTTTTAGGTAAACTTTTGGAAATAAATGACAAATAGCATATATTGATTGATAAAACAGTATATGGGACTACTCTAACCAATACATGGAGGACATTCAGGGCTCTATGAGACTGGTAAGTAATAAGAACAATAGTCAGTTTGTTAAAAAAAAAAAAACACCTGAAATGCTAGTCTTATATTATGGCCTGGGATATCTGAGTTGCAAAAAGAAGGTAACTGAGGTGACCCAACACAGGATGAACTCAGCATACTTGTAAGCATGGGCTCAATTCTCTCTGTGAAAGACTCCTCTTTCCCTCTGGTGAGTTCTTTGCTCAGCTTCCCAGTCAGCCCCCTGCTCTTGAGATATCTGTCACTGCATGCAGACAGGTTTGACCATCACCATGCTCTCCCATGTGGCTGATGTTCCTGAAGTTAAGGGGAATTTTGCTTAAATAGAAAGAGCAGGATTACATCAGTATCTCCTAATTTTGGGAGCAGAACCCTCCCACATTTTCAAAGGTAGAAAAGGGAATAGTTAGAGTATTGGAAAATATAGGGGGAAAATATTTTTTTTTTTAACACTACTTGATCAGCCCTCATTTCAAAGCACTACAACAACTTTGTTTCCATTAACTTTTGATTAAAAATTTTGTTATTTTAAATAATTTTTACCTGACAACATGCATAGAGGATGCTCCAGATTTGAAGAAGTCTGTGGAATCCTCAATTACAGCTACATTGCTCAAAATTCCCTTCCAAATAGCCTAATAATACACAAAAATTATGGAGGCAATAATGAATAATCCTCTAACTGCAAGAAGTATTTATCAAACAGTATTTTCTATGGTATCTGTGCCTAAAGCATGTATTATTTCAAAGGATTCTAAACAAGAAAATTATTTTAAGAGGGTCTAGGACTTTCTAGAGACCTGATGTTAGCCAATGAAATCTTCAGCATAATTACCTTATCAAAAGTATTATTTTGTACATGATAATTTCACCTAATCAGGCAAGCAACCTGAATGGTACAATGCTGATAATTTTCAGGCCCATTTTTTTAAGGTCTTTATTCTCCAAACATAACTTCCCAATGCATTATGGGAAGTCAGCAAAGGCAAGGACAGCCTGGAACACTTTGTGACTGGATTGATGGCATTTCTGACACCTGGGCAGAGCTGAGAAGTGGTTTAAGATGCATGCATGAGATGGAGATTCCCACTAACATAAATAGTGAAATAATTGGTAACGTGATATTTCAATTAATTACAATTAGGTTTCAGAGTTAGCAGGTAGTGTCACAAACTGAAGAGTTTATATTTCTTTTTGCTATTGTCTCAATCAGTCAATAGCTCCAGGCAGCACTTAGGTTGCTGGCAAGCAGGTTCAAGGTAATCCTGAAACAGCAGTTTAAAATATTAGTGCATCAAGCTGCCTTACCTATGCCAAAAGTTATTGACCCTGTAGCACAGTTAGCAGAAGGGAAGATATCTGTGATTCAGTTGCTCTGGCACAAAACTTTAATGACAAATGTGGCTTTCAGCTAAGGCCCTGACACTCACTACAGAGGGATGGATTACATGAGAGGTCAGCAAAGTGCCTCTCTGGCTATGGGAGCTTTCTGCTCCCATTGCTGCATCCCTCTGCCCCCTAGCTCCTTGTGTGTGGTTGTGGCAGAAGAGAGACAGCACACACAGGTACGGGGAGAAAACTGATGCTTTTCTCTTTCAGAATGCTCTTCTAAGACTCCCTGGAGCTTGTCCACTGGGACCACTGTGAGCACATCCTAGTGAGTAACACCACAGTGAAGAAAGGATCTCAGAACTGTCCAAGCGTGTCAGTGTTGAAAACCTCACTGTTGTGAGGCGAAGGTCCATTTGTTTTTCCTTCCTCCCACCTTCACCATTCATAAATATTTACCATAACTGACCCTGCAATCACTGTCTTTGCATCACTTGTATCTGAAAGAAAACTTTCTAGAGTTATGTATAAGTACTCTAGTGAATTCCCAATTCCACCTGTATTAATGTCAGTAACTAAAGAATCAACCTCATACTCTTTCAGTACATTTTATCAAAAACCAGTTTGCACAGCTAAATAAAAGATATGCCTTGTCTATAATGAGAAATATGTAATGCTTTTGTCTGAAGTAATATCCTATTAAAGCAGTTTATTGAATTACCTTAATATCTTCTGCCATCTTTTTCTCCTCCTCTGTAAGTTCCAGAGCAGTTGTTTCATCAGCAGAAAAGTATTTAGATGCAGGGATCATTTTTCCATCCTCAAACTGCAGATTTCTCACTAGTACCTGAAAAAGGAGAGGATATGATTTTAAATTATCTGGGAGGCAATACATCCTTGTATGAAGAGTTTTTAGGCATTAATATGGTTATTGAAATAGTCATATAAATGGCTTGCAGGAAAGCTGCTATGATGCAGGTAATTTAACACAGGCCACTCCTTCACATTTTAATCCATATTGGAAATGAATATGGACTGAGTGTGAAGCAAAACATGAATGTCTTCTCTATAGGGTGGTAGAGGATTGATAAACTCCAAGCAAATTAGCTGTCAATGGCATCTGGATTTGTATAGCTTGACAATCCCACACTACTTGCACTTCAAGCTGAAGTTATTCCATCCATGCTCATGTTTGTCAGGGTGAGCACTTACCATCTTCCCATCATTACCAAAAATGACTAGACCATTCTTGGTTACAAGTCCAGGTCTTGAAGCACCTTTTATTGCCAGCTTTTGTCCAGCAGGCACTGAAGCATCAAGTAATGATGACCCATAAAAAGTAACCACCTGAAAATAAACAGAATTAAAAGTGCACAGATTCTAAACATGCTTTAAAATCCAAATAATGAAATTATACTGTTTTGAAACTTTAATGTAATATAAATAAAATATAAGTATCTACACATGGAAAACATGTTACATTATTTCTGTATCTTTAAAACCCAGGACATGTAAAACGTTGCAAGCTGCCTAAACCAGCAAAGCTGCTTAGCTGTAACAATGTGTGTGCCAGAACCAGTGCAGAAAGGGAAGCAGCTTTTGTCAGTGCATGCCCGGAGTGAGAAACTGGCAGAAGCCTGACTGTGACTGGTGGAGTCCTGCTCTGCTCCCAGGCTGGCAATGCTGAACACTGCCTCTCTCTTGGGCTCTTCTGTTCTTTCTGGGCTCTCAAATCAGCAACAGTTCCTGGACATTAGGGCAGAACCAGGCTTTTTGGAGCAGCCTACCAGCAGATGGCTAATAGTTAAGTAACAAAATCTGGACATCACAGCCAGGAAAGATAATGTGATTTTTAAAATATTTTATGCAAGTACGGTGTGGATCAAATGTACATTACTTTTAATCATTGAAAGGAAGTAGTTGGTTTTGGATAAAATGAGATACACTTATTTCTGCAAATAATGTTGGCCCAAATCTCTTTAAAAAAACCTCCTTTGTTATTTCAGTATCTCACAGTGGTTTCGTTTTGCTGTTAATACTGTGATGTTGCCCACAGTACAGTATGGGTTGCATTATACTGTAATGCATGCCTACTTCCCAAAACGACTGGCACAATCTGGTTCTACCTTTCTTACTTATTGCTTTGTACCATGCCCATTTTTTTTTTCAGATATTGCTCTTATTTTTCTTTGAATTAAATGGGTCTATCATTAAAAAAAATCTTAACTTCTGTGTTCTGTACATTTGTTTAGGTGCCCGTTCTAGACATATACAAAACATATAGTCATCAAATAAGAGCTACTCCGAAGTAACTCTCATTTGTATTCACCTGTATGCAGATACCTTTAATTTTATAACAAAAAAAGGTCAAAAAGAGGGTATAGAAAAGAAGAATATTATTCTGGTTTTCAGACCATACCTGGCCATCTATTGTTGCCCATGCTCCAGGCACTTTATCGTGCCCTCGAATCCAATTGTGCAAAGCTGCTGCAGGTTGGTCCCAGGAGATCTAGGAAATCAAGACATGCCAGCTAATTCTTCTCTGTTTGGTTATAAATCAAGTTAGTAATGTTTTCCTGTATAAGAACTACAAATTGTCCCTCCTTCTCTTTTGATTGTTCATGTATTTAAGAACACCGAAAGGGTCTGGTCTAATAGAGGAAGATCAGTGATCTCCAGGTGGCTAATCATCAAAGACCTATCAAATGGGATGCTCTTAGCACTTCTGTGTTCTGTACAGCCCGTATCTTTTCATAGTTTCTCCTTCTCACACTAATATAATGAAAATATAGCTGTTGCTACTAGGTATTCATTCATAAATAATTAATATTATGATTAACAAATTTAATAAGCATGGTATAAATATAATTAAGTGCATGCCTGGGGTATCACCTTCTGCTGAAAATTATCTATTTATTGCTTGGATCCTAAGTTCTTTAATAAATCTACAAGATTTTATTAAAATACTTCTAATCATTTACTAACCCTTTATAAATTGTTTCATAAATGGAATCCCTACAACAACTTGCAATTCCTGCAAGACTTTGAGGAAAAAGGAAATAATCATAGAATCATAGAGTAGTTTAAGTTGGAAGGGACCTTAAAGATCATCTAGTTCCAAACCCCCTGCCATGGGCAGGGACACCTTCCACTAGACCAGGTTGCTCAAAGCCCGGTCCAACCTGGCCTTGAACACTTCCAGGGTTGGGGCATCCAGAACTTCTCTGGGCAAACTGTTCCAGTGCCTCACCACCCTCATGGTGAAGAATTTCTTCCTTATATCTAATCTAAGTCTACCCTCTTTCAGCTTAAAGCCATTACCCCTTGTCCTATCACTACATGCCCTTGTAAAAAGTCCCTCTCCAGCTTTCTTGTAGGCCCCATTCAGGTATTGAAAGGCTGCTATAAGGTCTTCCTGGAACCTCCTCTTCTCCAGGCTGAACAACCCCAACTCTCTCAGCCTGTCCTCATAGGAGAGGTGCTCCACCTCTCTGGTTATCTTCATGGCCCTCCTAATGTTTTGTTAAGAATGTCATGTATATTTAATATGTAACACCAGTGAAAATGTATTCCTTTATCTTTTCAGTATTGCGAGTAAATGTACAAAATTAATTAAAGAAAGTATCAGAATAGCTATTAAATAACAAAACTCAGGTACCCAGCATCCTTCTTAGTTTAAGCACAAAGAATATTTAGAAGCAAGTTATAAGCCAATGAGAATAGTTTTATAGCAAGGAGATTAAGCTAGTTCACTCCAAGGAAGCTCCTTATATATTATATTAAAGGAATGAATAAAAATGTCCTTATGCAAAGCTATTTGTTTCTAAGGTAAGTCAGGAATTGAAATATGATAAAAAGCACCACCTACAATATTTTAGGTGGAAAGGACTACATTCACCATGGACAAGTGACTGAAATTGTTGGAATAATTTTTACTTTCTCTTTTTAAACTTTTGGACTGGTATAGAAAAGAAGGTATTACAGGCAGCATTCACTGTCATTTTATGGTGGCCTTCCCAACCACAAAGAAGATCCAGCTAATGCAGTGGGGATGCTTATATAATATAATTTTTATATGGGTGTTTAGATAATTTTTTTCTCTGTTGTTTGTTTACGTGACCTATTTTTTTTTTCCTGGTGCCAATGGGAAAGGTGCCAATACTTGCTTTTCCTAACATCAAATCTATTTCTGGTAGAGAATTTAGTATGGACTGTTGGTAAACAAAGAGAGCTATCTCCATTCAATGCTGTATTTAAAAGTATTGGTAATATATTAAGAATCCACTGAAGGTGCAGCTGTCATCTAGCTGTGTGTAGATGATCTCGGGTAGGACATCAAGTTTCGAAATAGATGTAACTGCTGAAAGGGAATAGGAACTTAACCTGGGGCTCCGTTACACTCATCTGTGGAGTTATCCCAGGAATAAGAGGCGGGGAAACAACTGAGTTAAAATTCATGTTAACTGGATATCACTACTACTGTAATCTGAGTTAATAACAACTTTTCTAGTGATATGCACAAAACACAGAGTTATTTAACACTACCTCTGCATTTTCCTTTTTCTGGATCCCTTCGTACGTTGCCCCTTCTTTAGGCTGAGGTATACGAGGGGCCTTACCATCAGCAATTAGATGTACAGCTTCCACCTAAGTGAAAAAGTAAAAGGCTTAATGTTAGCTTGGTTCACCTTTTTTCCTCAGTTGTACTTGTGAATGACAGCAAAAGACTTTCTGCCACAAGAGGAACTGGTTTATTTTTAAAACCTAGGATTTCCAAAATCTGTGGGACTGATGGTGCACTGATTAACATACATACATGCTTAAACTTCTTTGACAAAAGAAATAGACTCAGAAATTTGATAGGAGTACCTAGTCACCAAACATATAGCAGCTGCCTAAAATCTGCAGGACCAGAATGTGGCTCTGTATGACTGCATTCAACTCTTTCCTTTTTCTTTCTGCAAAAAGTTATTTCTTTGCATTTAAATGGAGACAGAAAAAATTTCTCTAATGATCCATGCTGAGTATTTTTAATGAATTTTCTTTTCTTCATTTTAAAAAAAACAAAAAGGGACAAGCATACAAAATCCAAAGCTAATCCACCAGGGCTCTGAATTTAAAAGACCGTCCCTTTTTTTTCTCAACCTCACCCCTAACTTTCTGTTCCCCCTGAGCCTGTAAATACTTCACCTTGTAAAAACATTCAAGAAAACTGTGGAAAGAGCTACATTCCAAATAAATCCAACCTCTTGCCTTCTTTAGAAACAGGATATGCTCTGCCTGCTGCCAGCAACAAATATTCTGAGGCCACCTCCTCAGCTGTTGTGAAGCAGCATAGCTCCACTGAAGTCTAAGATTCGGCTGAACACAACAAGCTCTGTCTTTCCAAATGTATGCATCTTGTCTATAATTCCATTACTTTCAAACTCCAGCAGATGCTTTTCTTTTCCTCTTAAAATGTTGATATTTAGTACAGCTGAACATACCATAGCCTTTATTCCTTCTGGGAAGAGAAACCGGTTATACAGGTCATCCACAGTATCGTTTTGGCCAACATCACATTCTCGCTGCAGAAGTATTGGTCCAGTGTCCAAACCATCATCAGCCCAAAAAATAGTAAATCCTGCTTTCTTATCTCCTTGAATTAAAGTCCTGGACATAAAAAAAACCTTAGAGTAAATACAGACAGTATGAAAGTAGTCAGGGATATCAACCCATCTGTTACACATTCACTTAGGTAGATAGAAAAGAAAACCCTAACCATCTTTAATACTAGTTGCATTGTTCATTTCACAGTCAGAAACCCAGTTTTGATACTGTTGATGTGTGGTTTCCACAAAGTGACATAAGAAAAGCTGCAACTGAATCCAGGGTGTCTATCAAACAGTTCACTGTGACAATTATTTTTAAAGTATTATTAGTGGTAAGACACACAGAGCAAAAGGTGTGCAATAGTTATGACATAATTTGAAAGATGGAAGCATCTAGACAGCATATTATCTGAATAATTCATAGTTTACTGTAATTAGCTAAGCCTCACAACTTATCTGTAGGTCACCAAGGGAAGTACAGTTGTCCCACAGCTGCAAAAGAGCTAAACTCAGAGTGGAAAATGATGGATATGCAACCGTTTAAAGAAAAGTTATTAAGGGAATTTATATCCAGCCAGATTCTCAGCTGCTGTGAATGAACACAGCACTGCTTACAATAGACCTACGCTGATTTACATCAGTTCAGGATCTGAATCTGAAGGGAACTTCAGCCACTTCGATTTTCCAGTTCTCCTTTGGAGCTGCGTGTGCCTCACAATGACATATAATCAAACAGAAGTGTTTTTAAAGGAGCAGCCAGAAATTGAGAGATATACTTTTCCTACACACTTTTAACCACTTGTCTGCATGCAAACACCAACACCATTTTCTGTAAGACATATCTTATGTAAGTATTCCCTTGGCAGTCCATGTTGTCACAGGATCATCTGAGATCTGGCTTATACACATGAAAAATCACTATTAATTATAAGCACTGAAAACTACATTATTAAAAAGAGTAAAGCACACATTTGTGCAGAATGAGGGACAAACTCCAAAGACAACTGGGGAGGTTCGCAGGTTCACAAAAGTGAAAGCTTACACAAGTTTAGCTAGCCCATATCAGATTTTTCATGCATTTAAGCAGCATCTCTTCAGTTTTATATTATGTGCAAAAGCCAAAAGAGCACCCTGGTGAGAAGTGCCTGTCCTCCGCACAGCTGGAGGAGAAGAAGGTACCATGAGCAAATGTCCCTGATGCTGAATAGGTGACCGAATGAGAACTACTGTCTGCCCCCTCCTCTGCCAACCAGCTCCCTCTGCAGACAGCTGCTGATAACAAAGCGGCAGCAGCTGGAAGAGACTGTAAAGGGTGGAGTGAGGAACCCTCAGAGGCCCAGGGCCCTTGTCTGTGCCTAGTGTCCCTTTAGCCATGCCTAATTCCCACAGGCTCCCTCGGTCATACTGTGGGGGGAAAGGGTCTGATCAGCACCAGGGCTGTAGTCACAACAGATGAAAGAAGTTGTGATGAGAGCAAGGGGTGCACGGGTGAAACATGAGAATGGTCAGCCAAGGCCAAATCCTAGCTTAGTTTAAAGGTCTTAGGACAACAGCCTTTACCTGAGAAGGGCAGGAGCAGGTGCTTACAGAAGGAATATGCAAAATAGGGCAAGACTTGTTATACACCATTGGGATACATTCCTGTTTCCGGAAACCTTCACCTCAGAAACTTCCTGAAAGGGAGTTTGTATCTACGTCTTCCTGTGGAATAGATGTTGATGAACTTTTCCTCCATGAAAACATCCTTCCAGAGCTCTCTAGATGTGCAGTTCCACAGTTTAATAATGAACTGGATGGAGTAAAAGTACCTCCTTTTTCAGTCAAATCCTGCTACCTGGTCTCTTTGCTGACTGCCCCCTAACTTTTGATTATGAATGAGCAATCGTTCCTTATTCACCTTCCCGTGTCTTTCACGGCTTAATACACTGCTGGCATATTTCCTTCCCAATGACCTCTTTTCCAGTCTGAAGACTCCTAGATTTCTCTCCCATCATGTGCAAGCTGTTCTATACCTTGGATCATCTTTCTTAGCCTTTTCTGAAGCATTTCTAGCTCCTGCATGCTCTAACTGAGATGCAGACAGTATTTAAGATCCTTCCATGGTCTCTTTTCTGAGTAACAACAACTAACTTAAATTTTATCACTGCTTACATATAGTTAGGTTTTTTCCCCTTAGGTACATTACCTTGTATTTTTTAACTTTGAATTTGACCACCCATTTTCTTAATCTCACTTTCACATTATCACATTTACCCATTTCTGTAGAAACTGTATTCTTTATTACAGATTGAAATCAGAGTGACTGGTCTACAGTTTCCTGGCTTTTCCTCTGAGCCGTTTAAAATTGGTATTGCTCTTGCTGTTTTCCAGCCTCCTGCACCAACACAATCTGAAGGAAAAGAAACCTGCGGAACCTTTGCTTGAAAGTCCCCTGGTCCTGAGAAGAGATTCTTAATAATTCATCAGTTTATCTCAAATCTCTTCTACTTACAGTCCAGGTCAAGAGACTTGTTCTGACTTACTCTACACAAAGAAGGGCTGTATGGCAGTAACATCTTAAGCTCCTCCATCCTGAATACCGATACAGATTTCCTACTATGGTGTTCTCTTTGATAAGCACTATTTTGTATCAAAAACCTATATCACCCTATATTCCTTTCACCTTGAATGCATTTGAAAAATGCTGATTATTCAATTTTATGCCTTTAAAAGCTGGTTCTTTATTTCTTTTCTGGACTGCCTTACTCTCATTTTACATCTAATTTGCCAGAGTTTATGCTCTTTGTTATTTTACTCACTTGGACACAATTGCCACTTTCTGAAGGATTTCCTTATGTGTCTAATAGTCTCCTTTACTCCTCTGTTTAAGTACTTCAGCTTAGCATTTTTCTATTAAGGATTTCTTTTAAAAAAACACAAAAATAGGCCTTTACTTTGAACTTACAACATTGTGTTTCTGGATAGTCATCATGTTGCCTGTAAGATTCTTCTAAAATTGTTTCTTCATATTTAGACAACTTCTTATTGAATTTAAACACTGTGATAACAGCATTTCTCTTGTCACAAGAATGCTAGATATGAGTCTACTGTGGTCATTATTGCAGCGTAGTTCTTTCACAGTAACATTTTGAATCTAGCCTTGTGCATTGCTCAGGAGTACAGCAAGATAAGGTTTTACTCTTGTGGATTTTCTTCTCTCTTCTCCCTTCCCTTGCATGAAAACTTAGGCTCTGGATCAAACCCTGTTGTGATAGGTATCTCGTGTTTGTGGGGGATGAGCTACGAGGACAGTGTCCTGCCTTTCATAACTCCAGATTGTCGATTTGCCTATGTGAGTAAAACATATGAATGTACAGATCACATCACCAATCTTCCCAGAATAACAGCTGCACTTGCATTGGAAATCATAATGAATTTTAGGTATGAAGTGCAGTTCATGAACCAAATACTCAGCTGCTTCGGAGAAGTTCCTTCAGAGCAGTTGCAAGTCAATGGAACTGTGCCAGCGTTTACATGACTAATGGGTACAGACCAACATCCTAATGTGACATACACGTAGTTTTGAGGCACAAAACTCACCAGTTGATTGCAGAAGCTCCTCGGTGGCGTGGTAGGATGGATGGATGGTAAATAATTGAGCCATGTTTTGGGCAGTCAATAACATCCATGGGAATGAACTGCGTACAGAATGGAAGGACATTTAGCTCTGCTCCAACTGATTTGTAGGCTGCAACTACTTCCTGGATAGGCTTGCCTTTAGCTCTCCATTTGGGGAACTTAAAAACAGGAGTGCCGTCCTTCTCCGCTGCCAGTGCTGAGGGGCAAGAACAATTTTATTTTTTAATTCACGTTTTGTGTTAAAAATTCAAACTTGAAATCAGAGAGATATAGCATGACAACTCAAGCAGATCATTAAGCGTATGATTACAGGGTACCCTTTGTGCTGTTCTGTATGTTGTTTAAAAACCTTTGCACTTGGATATATTTTATTAATTCTGTCTTTGATTCTCATTCCTACAGCTTATGTAATTCTCAACTTTAAGTTCACTCCTATGATTTGGCTAATAAGTAGCAGTGAAAGCAGAAAAGAATGATTACTCCTGTTGACTATTTAACAGTGACACGTCATTTCTTGTCCAGTCATTACATTTGCCTGCAACAGGTTTGTTTTAGCAGAACTTAATTTTCCACTTCAGCAATTTGTATGTGAGTATGACTATGTACAACTAAGATTCACTGAAGTCAGCAGCATTTTGCCATGTGGTGCAAATAATTACAGATGCTAGAGGCCTTCAGTAATTTCTTCAAAATTCTGTTTACTGATGCCTTCTGGATATGCTTCCATTTATCTGAGAGACACCCAGCTACACCCAAAATTAGGCTCAAAGGTGAGAAAAAACAACTGCATTAATTGCAGAGAGAATTTTTAGGTGTTTGATAAATTCTATTGTGCAACTGCTTAATAACTCATCACAGTTATACATAGTATAGTAGAGTCAAACTCTACATCTGTTGAGTTATATGTGTAATAGGAAGAAAAGGGAAAACAGGAAGAGGTATGGAAAATTCACCTAATTTAATTTATATTTCTAAACACATTTTTGTACTTTCCTTTCTTTTTCACTCCTGAAATTGGATCTTGAGTTTGACCTGAAGTATCTTTAGCTTATTAACTTAGGTCTTAAGTAAATACTTACTTTAATATCATTCCATGGACATTAGTGTGTAGTGCAATTGCTTTTAGAAATAAAAATCGTAGCTGTCTGAGGATATAGAAACATTAGCAAATTTCACTTGAGACTTAAGCTGTTTGAGTCATCTGGATGTAAAAAGCAATGAAGCATCTAGTAATTTCCTTTTTTTTTCATTAAGAGAGCAATAAATAATTCTGTGGTTTAGTTAAAATAAATAGATGATTGAAATCAGTGGAAGATTTGCTTAGTTATATCTGCTAGTGTAATAACTGTACAATAGCTTATATAATGTAATCAAGTATTATAGTATGCTTCCAGAGCTGGATAGCTGAATTGTCTTTTTCTAAACTAATAGTTGCCTCCACTACTTCCTCCAAAGTGTGATTAAATCTTTTAATGAGGTAGAGTTACAGAAGATAATAAATTTGAGGACTATATACTAGTTTGGGAGTGCCATAGGCCAAGTAAGCAAAATCTATGTTTGATTCTTCCCTTATAAAAGTTCTGTAAAAACACATCAGGACCTGACCAAAAAAAAAAAAAAAAGACTTAAGACAGCTCATGGAATGTGCTGTTAATTTCTGATTATCCATGAAGGTATATTCTATTTGCTAATCATACTAACTCACTATTTTTGCACCACTGAAAAAAAAAAAAAGAGTTACATTTCAGACGATTCCAAAGTAGCTTCTTTGTCACGTTGGGTTCTGTTGTATGAGTACAATTCTGAATACCTGTCAGGCAACAACTTTTTCTTTAGGAAGTCTAGAAAATCCTTATGCATCTTGGCAATGGAAAAAGGGAGAGCAAAGCCTCCTCTGCCCTTTTCAATGGGTTTTCCATAGTCCAGGTGGAAGAGAAATAGGCTCTGCAGGTACACTGCTGCATGCAAGCTTGTCAGAAAGGGCAGAAAGCCAGGGATAAACTGTCTTGGCTTCACACCTTGAGTGTCCCAGACAGCACAGTGAGACAGGTGACAGACATTTGTGCTTGAGTACAGGCTCAGCAGCTATTTGCTTTAAGATACAGATCTAGTTCAGGATGATTACCTCTAAGATGTACATTCAAATAAGGTACCCAGATTAATTTATTTTTTAAATATCATAATGTATGGCCTCTATGGTTAGAAACAACTTTTAAATACTGACTAACTAACAAGGTTAAACCAGTTCTGGGACTTGCATTTGTTAAAGCATAGTTCTTGTGCTGAATCCAGTGTAATAAAGGCAATATATGCAAGTCATTCCCATACAGATATCACCTTCTCACGAAAAGGCAAGTTTGGTATGTATGCCTGTAATTTTAACATTAGGATTAAGGTTACACTTACCCAAAGGATCAGCTTGTCCATTCTTGTCAGGCACTGTGAATACTCCCACGACTTTATGGCCCTCTTTTCTCAGCTTGTTATAAACTTCTTGTCCAAAAATACTTTGACCTATAAGGGCTAGCTTTAGCTTATGTTGATAAGCCTGGTAAAAAGAATTAAAACAAGCCATGTTCTAGGATGCAAAGAAAACACATTGTTGCTTACATTTCTCTCTTGCTCCTTCTTCTCTGGCCTGTATCAGAATAGTGTGGCCAGAAGGAGCAGGGAAGTGATAGTCGCTCTGTACTTGACACTGGTGAGGTCACACCTCGAATCCTGTGTTCAGTTTTGGGCCCCTCACTACAAGAAGGACATTGAGGTGCTGGAGCGTGTCCAGAGAAGGGCGACGAAGCTGGTGAGGGGTCTGGAGCACAAGTCTTATGAGGAGCGGCTGAGGGCACTGGGGTTGTTCAGTCTGCAGAAGAGGAGGCTGAGGGGAGACCTTATCGCTCTCTACAACTACCTGAAAGGGGGTTGCAGAGAGGTGGGTGTTGGTCTCTTCTCCCATGTGACTAGCGACAGGAGAAGAGGAAATGGCCTCAAGTTGCTCCAGGGGAGGTTTAGGCTGGATATTAGGAAAAATTTATTTACTGTGAGAGTGGTGAAGCATTGGAACAGGCTGCCCAGGGAAGTGGTGGAGTCACTACCACTGGAGGTGTTCAAAAACCACGTAGATGTGGCCCTGCGGGACATGGTTTAGTGGGCATGGTGGTGTTGGGCTGATGGTTGGACTTGATGATCTTAAAGGTCTTTTCCAACCTTAATGATTCTGTGATTTTGTGATTCTTGATCAATTTTCATTTCAATTTAAAATGGAATAGTCTTTTTACCCCAATCACCTTTGAAGGAATAATAATAAATTTTTTGAGATTAATGACAGGCAATGTACAATTCAGAGAGAGCACACTTAACATAAAAGTATCATCTGATACTGTCACTGATGTTTATACTGCTTTCCCAGTATTTTCATCAGGCAGACCCACTGCTAGTTACAAGAAGCATAACTGGCTGCGTGATGTAATTCGCAATCAGAACTAGTATGATAAGAGATGAAAATACATTTTTTGAAAGAGATGTATAAAACACTTTTTCTAGGCATAACTTAGGTGTCTGGAACATGCCCTCTAAATCCCTATAATTAAATGGTGGCATATTTTTTGTGGTTAATATGTATAGACTAAAGAAGACAATCTTGCATTGTTCCTATCAAGTTAATGATCATCCATTTGATCCTCCTACAAGGAAATACTGCAAGGTTCCTTTGTTTGACTTCCACTGCTTTCTGCATTTGCATCTCAGTACACCACACACGTGCTTTTAAGCTTCTTCAGACTGAGTAGGTGCCAATAACTGCCCCAACTTTTTATTTTTAGGATAGTTAGAATCACAACACTACTATGATACCAGGATATCACATACTGCTACATTATTGAAGTGCCTGCACCCTGAGAAAACTACTAATTCCTTCAGAGTCCCTTTAGATTTAGGGGACAGTTGTGCTCCTCTCCCACCCTACCTCCAGTGCTTTACCTCTAACACCTGCTTTAGCTCAGAACTGGTATTCCTATAGCTGCAAGAACTGGATTAGGGTACTGAGGTAGGGAGGCACTGACCTGACAAAATGCAGCTTATTCTTAACTGGATCTATTCACTAATCTAGTTCATTGCGCTGCCACAAGTCCTAACGCAGGTCCAGCGGGGGAGCAGGAATGAGCATGCAGGCACTAGCAGAAGGGTGGAACTGTCCCTATAAGCACTTCCTTTGCATTTTTCAGCAGCTTCAGGAAACTGAAAACTGGAAACCTTCAAAAAACAATTGGACTAGCAGACCTGGTTATGAAGGAAAGGTCCAGACAAAATAAAATGAAAACTTACCTTCCCCAAAGCTGAATCTGGCAGAAAGTATTTCTAGACTCAAACCATTAAAGATCCCTCCTCTTAGGAGGCCTGAATGAAAGGTAGAAAATAAATCCACATACTCCCCACCTTTAATCTTAACTTCATCTTTCTAACTGGACTTTGACTTCCATTTTTTTTGAATGACCCATCAGATGCCATAAGCTCAGAATGATAAAGAGGAATCAAAACAGTGTTTGAATATCTTAACCACCAGCGTCTCTATGTTGGCACTTGTATGTTTTTCTCCTCCCTTCTCTTTTCCCTTTCCTACGGTTGCTGAGGCATGAGGATACCTTGAATAAGTGGGTTATTAATTGGATACCAAATGGTATGGACTGCCCATCAGATCATATGACAAATCCTATGACACACAGAAATGTCCTGAAAAACAGGTTACTCAAAACCACAGTCCATTTCATTGCAATTCATTTCACAGCTGAAATATTATGAATGTATTTTGCTGTTTTCAAGTTAGATTTTAGTTGTGCAGCTGGCCTTAGAAAAGGGACTTATGAATTGGTAGGTTCCATTACAGGAATATCTAAGTCTGCTTTTTATTTTTTGTATAAAAAAATAGGAAACAACTATTTGTCCAGAGACAGTATTTTCCCTCAGAATGAAACTGCATAGTAAAACTGTCCCTGTATTACAGCATTAGTCAGCCCTAGTGCAACTGCAGTAGTAACAAGTAGTAAGATGCAAAGGTGGGCATAACTCAGGCTCTTGCAAAATCAGATTTTTATAGTTGGCTGGTAAAAAAGTCTGTGAGACTGGTGATGATAATATTTCTAACCAACGCTGCATCACTGGCAGTGATGCCTAAAATATGTCCACTGTTTTGTTCTTAATAAAGACAAGACCTTGTTCTGAATTACAATGAGCACAACTTATCCTTGCAATACTTACCTAGCAAGGCCCAATGGATGCAGGTGGACCTCATTACCAACGCTTTATGACTGATACCTTTGCTTTTACAGCAGAAATGTTGCTGCATTATAAAAAGTAATCATCAGATTTTCCTAATTATTTTAACTATAGCAGGCAAGTTGGAGAAAGATTAACCTGCTGGATCACTGAACATGTTTGGCATGGTATGAAATCCTCTGATTTCTATACAGTGCTAATTTACAGTGGTAGCCCAACTAGTACATTGAAGAAACATTAATGATAGTCCAGATGAGAGTTACTTATTCTACTTTTGCCCTTTTGTTAACATCTCTCAGTAAGAACACAAGACTGGAAGGGATCTCCTTAGCTAACAAATCTAGTTGTCTGCCGTCACAAGCAATCATGTCATATGATTGCTTTTATAAATTTATCCGACCTCCATTTTAAAATACTTTTAAAGTACTTAATGCTGTACTCTGTTGCTTTTCTGATACTTGGCCAATCTTCTTGTAATTTTCAGTCCAAATTTAGCACCACTTTAAGAGCTACTTTTTCTCCACTTATTCACAAAGTGTTAATAACATACACGTCCTCTATTCCTAAACTTCACTTTTAGTCAAGAATAAATCTGATTCTCATATTACATGGAACTGCATACCCATTCCAGTTCCAAATCATGAGTTGCTGTGTATCAGCATAGTTTCAGTAAAGCTACACGTGCTTAATTTGTGCTAGTTGTGGAACTGAGTCAACAGATGGTAAGAAGCAAACAGAGAACACAGTCCCCAAAGGAACAAAAAAATAAAACTGGCAAAATTGAGAAGATTGCAGACTGGCTAAGTCCCATTTCTTCATTGTAGTGCACAAAAAGATTAGCCTGGCAGCAAATCAGCTCTGCTGTCTCACACATAAAGTTAGTTACTCAAATGGAGACTGATTTCAATTGCACGATGGATCTGGTAATTGTGCTATGACCAGTGATTCTTGAGTCACTTCTGCAATGAATGGTACACGTGTATTGCATGATTTCTGTTAACATCTGGCTTAGACGTGGTGATTTGCTTGTAGTGCATTAACACATACACTGTCACCAGTAGAAAGCAGGAGGCAAACCCACAAGTCAGCCATGCACAGGTTTTCTAATGAGTAAAAAGAAAAGAAATCCCATATGTGGAAGGGCTTGCATGATCAGACCACAAATTCAATCCTTCATTTTTTGTCTTATCTGAAAAATGACAGTTGAGCAACTGCACAAGATCTTATAGCCACCCTGTATCTTATTTTTTAAATTCTTGTCAAGCACTTTTACGTAAAATGAGTTAGACCTGTGAAAGTGGGAAATCCTTTCAGAAGAATTTAATGTGGACACAACACCCAATGAAAATGGAAAGTTCTATAAAATTACACAGAAATTAAAAACAGTTTGGTGTTTTCTTTCTTATAGAAATGGCACATTTTGGCCAGTGTACCATCACTAGTGTTCATCAAGAAGCTGTGGAAAGGAAGGTCATTAAAGAACAGTAAAACAACCTTGGTGTTGAATAATGTGCTAGATGCATACTGGATCATTATCACTAACATATACAAAGATTAAACTTGCTACTGTTTCTGTCAGTGATGTTAAGAGGCTATATGAGATTTCTTTTGCAGTTGCCTGGCAGATTACAGACATCCAACATTCATCAACAGATGCATGGGAAGGTTAATGGTCATGTAGTATCAGAGTGGATTTTTTGCTGTACTCTTGTAAGATCACCCAGTTCCTAGTTATGGCAAACAAGGCAGCTCAGGTGGCTTTGAGAGATCTGGCCTTTCTTTTATCACTTTAGCAATCACAGGATAATGTAGTTATTATGATAGTGCTACCAAAAGATAAGAATTTAGAAGTTGATGCTCACTCTGCTGTAATTCTGTTGGTTTCATTGTCTGAATTTTTAATTTCTTCTTTAACCTTCTATTTTGCTTATATTATAACACGGATTAATAATAACTCTGTTTCCCTGACTCAAGTGCTCCCAATTTGGATGAAGAAAATAAAATGAAGGTAAGGAGCATAAAACCTGAGAACTACTTGTACAAGCAGTCTTATCTTGAATGCTCAACTCGTCTGAAAGTCCACTTTTTTTTTGACTGCCTCAATATGAAAGCGCAGATTTAAGTTTAATGTCCCTATTTAAAAATTCTGGCTATATCATCTGTTGATATAGTACTGGAATTTATTTTACAATGGCTCTTTAAAAGATATACAGTATTTAATGTTTGCTTCCATTCTGGTTCTTTTTTTCCTCCAAAACACCTAACTAAAAATAAAACTAATAAATAGAATTAAGCACTGCATAGAGAAGCAGCCTGACAAATGCTGGTAACTATCTTGTCCAGTTCTAGTTCCTAAATATGGAAGACAAGTCCAAGAGCTACATTTTCTACTCTCAGAAGAGTCTAATGTTACAAAACCTATCCATAGGACAATATTTATTTCATAGATAAAAATAATTTTCTGTTACTGCCTCTTTTGTATGTGTGTCTAACATTCAATGGGTTATAAGTTTCTAACAAAATTTCTTGAAGGTTAACATTTAGTAACTGCTACTCTGGTTATGAAACTTACTGTCAAAAAGATTACAATATTTTATTTATTCTGTGTAAGAATTTAGTGAAGCTAGTAAATATTTTTATGCAGGCCTCCTAACACCACAGCCATGAGCAAGGCAGGTGACTATTTCAATACGTTGCATCTTTTTTGAAACGAACATGGAATTATGCCTCCTTTGAAAAGCAGTACTGCAACTTTATTTCTGTTGAGGATCCCCCTACATGTGTTAAATTCCAGTGCCTCCAAATGGAAACCTGTCATAGAGCCTCCTCTCCTAGCTACACATCTACGGGCAATGCGTTCTCATCAGCCATTCATTCTCATTTTTTGGCATTGCTGATTGCATTTCCAAAAAGATGGTGTTAAATCTCTTTATTCTAACCCCTTCCATGTAGATACTTCAGTAGGACTGCTGTCCTCACGCTAAACCAAGCAGTCAAACATGAAACAAAGAACAGTCTTTAGGAAAGAAAAAATCTTCTCCCAGCCTCATTCAGCTTGCCAGACCTACACATCTGGAAAATTTGGATTGGGCAAGGCTTTCAGGGAGCAGTTACTTGCAGGAGTTCTGCAGTCTATCTATTTAACAGGACATAAAGAATAGCTTGGCACAAATGCGCAGAGCTGTAAAAAACTGAACCATGGGGTGCAGAGAAATTTAGGTCATCAACTTCAACGCCGAGCAACCCACCATCCCAGAGCTAGGAACTGGCGATGAGAAGGTCACAAACCAAACACTCCTCCTAGGCCAAAGTGTGGGGCTTCTCTCCGGCGCTGGGAACGGGCATGGTGCTTCCTAACTGAGAAGGCAACCTTCCGCTTCTCACAGGGCAAATCCAGCGTGAGGAAGGCAGCGAACAGCCACACTCACATTGTTCTCGACACACGATTACCGGAGACTTATCACAGCATCGCTGGTGCCTGTTCCCTGCAGCTTCCAGGCACATCCCTGCAAGACGCAGCGCCCAGATGATGGCTGCGATCCCGCTCGCAAACCAGCCGGGCAAGATGCTACTTCTGCACCCAAACCAAGCCCTCTCCCGCACGCTCCTGACCTTCCCGTGCCTGCACGCGCTTTACTAAAACCCCGGCAGAGACAAAAAGCATCACTCCCGATACCCCCTCCCGCCACATCCCCCTCCTCGCTCGGCCCCTAGCTGCCCTCCGACCGCGGCGGCACGCTGAGGAGCGGCCCCCGCCGCTCTTCCCCGGCACGGCACGGCGCGGCGCGGCACAGCACAGCACAGCACAGCACGGGGGGGCCCACGTCCCCCGCTGCCCGTCCCACACTACTCACCGCAGTCGTCGTGCAGATCGTCCGCAGCAGCCGGGGGGCTGTCCGCAGCATCTTGCGGAGCGCCGCCGGGCCCCCGGCTCCCTCGGTCGCCCGGCGAAGACCGAGCCGGCACCGCGGCCGCGGCGGACCGCCTCGTCTGATGCAACTCGCGCCGATGCCGCTGGCGCCTCGCCAGCGCATGCATCCGCGGCCGCGGCGGCGCGCCCCCGCCCGGGCCAGCGGGGACCGGCGCGGCGGGTGGAGCGGGGAAGCCCCGCACCTGCCGCTCCCGCTCCCGCTGCCGCCGCGCCCCCTGCTCCCTTGGCGGCTGCACGGCGGGACCGGCCGCGGCGACGGGGGAACGCCGGGGGTCGCAGGGGCCGTGCAGCACCGGGGAGGGGGCGGGGAGCCAGGCAAGCGCCTCTGCGCTGCCCCCCACCCCGGCTTCCCCTCGCAAGGCGCAGCCCGGGAAACGGGCTGTGCCCTCCCCGCTGCTGCCCGCGGCGGGGCGGGGTGAGGGGCTCCCGGCCCACGAGGACTCGAGTCACGGCCACCTGGGGGGCGTTTTCTGGTCCGAGGCCCGTGCAGCGCGGCCAGCGCTCTCCTGCCGCGGGGCCGCTACCGCCCCTGCGTTGACAGCCTCAGCGGCGGCAGAGCCGACACCTGCAGCTCTGTCCCCCCGACCGAGACGGTCGGCGAGACATTCGTGTGGATCTGCTGTGACAGTCAAAAGATCATGTAGATTATCGACACCAATTTTTAGTTTATTGCATGCCAAAAATGCCAGTAATGAGGTTAAAAAACATCAATGACGTTCTAGAAATCTGTATCGCCAACATCGCCAGGTATTTTTAAAGCTGCTTGTTCTACTTAATAATTTAAAAAAATCTTCTAGCATCTGAGGTTGTCTATTACCATAAATGATTCAACTTCAATATTTTTCTAAAGCCACAACAAAATCTTCTGGTCAGAGGTATAGAGAGGATCTTGAAAATACGAATTCAAAGTGCTAAAAAAAATCAGAAGGCAAATGAAAATTACCCCAAAAGGGGTATGAATAGCAAAACCAAACGTAGATAGCACGGCAGTAGTATAAACATCACTGCAAACTGGGTCAGGTTTAAACCCCAGCAACACTTAATCTTAAAGAACAACGGTGGGTAAAAGGCTGAAATACACCCTGTTCCTGTCAAGAAAACAAGGAAGGAAAAAACGGAGAAGCTGGTCATCATATGGCCAAGTTGTGAACTACATCAGAGAAGTCAGAAGCAGCACTTAAGTCAAGTTTATGACCTGCAGTGATCTTGCTACAGTAGAAAATACAGCAGACAAAGTCTTGCCTAGCACTTGCAGACATCCAGGTCTCACCGACTTTTTTGATGCTTTCCTGCAAATGCACTGCGACAGTAATCCCCAGGGTTTAATTCCAAGGCCCCCACCCTCTTCTTCAGGGTACTTCAACTGCTCAGCCTTACCTGAAAGAAGAGCACTGCTCCCTCCGTATTCAGAGGACACGGGAAGGAGAGGCGCTGCAAGAGGTAAATTGTGCCAGTCCCAACGTAAGTCAGGTTGGCGCAACACAATCCCCCCATGGAACAAAGTTATGCAAGGGCTTGCATTATGACTCTCATAACATAATTCATTCCCTGATTTACTCCTGTGCAGCAAAACTATATCCTGCCCTTTATTCAAGGCTCTTGGCAGTCCCATAAATGGAGGTGACATGGAGTGGAATCAACAGAAATGATAATAAAAACTTTTTTGTTAAAATAAACCACTGGACTTTGCTTTTGCAGTGAAAATTCAACAAAGAAAATCACTAGTCAGTTCCTATAGTTTCCTCTCTATGGGGTGAAAAACCTAGTGGAATACTTGGCCCACTTCGGTGAAGATTCTTCTCATGATGCCTTCATTTGCAGTATGCGGTGATTTATTAGATTATGGAATAGTCACCCGAGGGAATCAGTGAGTTTCTTTGCTCTGAGACATTAAAAACTAAACTAGTAAAATTAATCAAAAAGTCACATTAACAAGGGGGGACAATATGTTTATACAAGTGGGTCCTTCTCTAGTGGTACTATGCGTTTAAAAAGAACGGTGTACAGTAATTCCAGATTTTCATTAAGAAAGCTAAAAGATTTTGCTTTTTGGCTTATTTTTAAAATAGTACATATTCTGTTGTTACTGGATACCTCTCTGGGTATGTGGCCTCATATCTTCTAATTATCTCACATAAAATCTACCAAATTTCATTGTTAAAAGTGTTTCTTTAAAATGCTCCCTTTTTAAACTGTACAATAAAAACATTAAAACTCATAAACTTTTTGGACTAAAATGCATCATTTAACCTCTATAGACACTGTTGGTTTGAAATGCCTGTTGTTAATCTTTTTTAATGAACAGTTTCTTTAAGAAAGATTAATAATTGCTCAGTTTGATAGGTCATGTTGTAGCAATACAGGGACTATACACACGCATGCACAAGACAGTCATGCAACTGACGAAAACCACTATGTGCTCAAATAAAAAGTACAGACACCTAGTCCTCACTAAAGGAACTATATCACGATCTCAGCAGGAGGAATCAGCGTGTGTATAGTCTGCCTATGAGTTGATGGCAGTTGCACAAATTCCATACTATAGAGTGCAAACACTCCTGCTATAAAAGCTGGCATCAAAATGGTCCTATACTGCAAAGTTTGGAACTGTATTCAAGCATTGCTGAAGTTCATAAAACTCTAAATCCTGCTTCATGATCCAAAATCCTCTCCAACTACATCACATACTTGGCATTTAACCGTTGACACACAGGCTTACTGCAAAATACCTGGTTTTCCTAGATAAGCAATTTGTAATGACTTCCGGCTCTATTTGTTATACACATACAACATAGGCAATACAACAACGCAGCACCCGCCTCGCTACAAGCTCCTTTCAGGTAGCTGTAGAGAGCAATGAGGTCTCCATCAGCCTCCTCTTCTGCAGACTAAACAATCCCAGCTCTCTCAACGGCTCCTCATAAGACTTGTGCTCCAGACCCCTCACCAGCTTTGTTGCCCTTCCCTGAACATGCTCCAGCACCTCAATGTCCTTCTTGTAGTGAGGGGCCCAAAACTGAACACAGGATTCGAGGTGCAGCCTCACTAGGGCCAAGTACAGGGGCACAATCACCTCCCTGCTCCTGCTGGCCACACTATTTCTGATACAGGCCAGGATGCCATTGGCCTTCTTGGCCACCTGGGCACACTGCTGGCTCATATTCAGCCGGCTGTCGATCAACACCCCCAGGTCCTTTTCTGCGGGGCAGCTTTCCAGCCACTCATCCCCAAGCCTGTAGCATTGCATGGAGTTGTTGTGACCCAAGTGCAGGACCCGGCACTTGGCCTTGTTGAACCTCATACAATTGGCCTCGGCCCATGGATCCAGCCTATCCAGATCCCTCTGCAGAGCCTTCCGACCCTCGAGCAGATCAACACTCCCACTCTACTTGGTGTTGTCTGCAAACTTACTGAGGGAGCACTCGATCCCCTAATCTAGATCATCGATAAATATATTAAACAAGACTGGCCCCAATACTGAGCCCTGGGGAACACCACTTGTGACCGGCCGCCAACTGGATTTAACTCCATTCACAACCCTTTGGGCCTGGCCACCCAGCCAGTTTTTTACCTACCAAAGCGTGCGCCCATCCAAGCCTTGAGCAGTCAGTTTCTCCAGGAGAATGCTGTGGGAAACGGTGTCAAACGCTTTACTAAAGTCTAGGTAGACTATATCCACAGCCTTTCCCTCATCCACTAAGCATGTCACTTTGTCATAGAAGGAGATCAGGTTAGTCAGGCAGGACCTGCCTTTCATAAACCCATACGGACTGGGCCTGATTGCCTGGTTGTCCTGTATGTGCCACGTGATGGCATTCAAGATGATCTGCTCGATAATCTTCCTCTGCACTAAGGTCAGGCTGACAGGCCTGTAGTTCCCTGGATCCTCCTTCCGGCCCTTCTTGTAGATGAGCGTCACATTTGCTAGCCTCCAGTCAACTGAGACCTCCCCGCTTAGCCAGGATTGCTGGTAGATGATGGAAAGTGTCTTGGTGAGCACTTCCGCCAGCACCCTCAGTACCCTTGGGTGGATCCCATCTGGTCCCATAGACTTGTGGATGTTCAAGTGGTGTAGCAGGTCACCAACCATTTCCCCTTGGATTGTGGGGGCTTCATTCTGCTCCCCATCCCTATCTTCCAACTAAGGGGGCTGGGCACCCGGAGAATAATTGGTCTTACTATTAAAGACTGAGGCAAAGAAGGCATTAAGTACCTCAGCCTTTTCCTCATCCTTTGTCACTATGTTTCCCCCCGCATCCAGTAAAGGATGGAGATTCTCCTTAGCAAAACCTTACAGCATCCTTGTAGTCCTCCTGAGTGGCCTGCCCCTTGTTCCAAAGGTCATAAACTCTCTTCTTTTTCCTGAGTTCCATCCAAAGCTCTCTGTTCAGCCAGGCTGGTCTTCTTCCCCGATGGCTCGTCTTCCAGCACATGGGGATGGCCTGCTCCCGCGCCTGTAAGACTTCCTTCTTGAAGAGTGGACAGCCTTCCTGGACTCCTTTGACCTTCAGGACTGCCTCCCAAGGGACTCTGTCCACCAGGCTCCTAAACAGGCTGAAGTCAGCCCTCTGGAAGTCCAAGGTAGCAGTTCTGCTGACCCCCCTCCTTACTTCTCTGACAATTGAAAACTCAATCATTTCATGATCACTATGCCCAAGACAGCCTTGCACCATTGCATCCCCCACAAGGTCTTCTCTGTTCACAAACAACAGGTTCAGCGAGGCGCCTTCCCTAGTTGACTCAATCACCAGCTGTGTCAGGAAGTTATCCTCTACACACTCCAGGAACCTCATGGACTGTTTCCTCTCTGCTGTATTGTATTTCCACCAGACATCTGGTAAGTTGAAGTCCCTCATGAGAACAAGGGCTAGGATTCGTGAGATTTCTCCCAGCTGCTTATAGAATATTTCATCTGTCTCCTCATCCTGGTTGGCTGGTCTATAACAGACTCCCACCATGATATCTGCCTTGTTGGCCTTCCCCCTGATTCTTACCCACAGACACTCAATCCTATCATGTCCATCGTTAACCTCTAGACAATCAAAACACTCCTTGACATACAGGGCTACTCCACCGCCTCTCCTTTCTTGCCTGTCCCTTCTGAAGAGTTTGTAGCCTTCCAGCGCAGCACCCCAGTTGTGTGAGTCGTCCCACCATGCTTCCGTGATGGCCACTATATCATAGATTTCCTGCTGAACAATGGCTTACAGCTTCTCCTGTTTGTTGCCCATGCTGTGTGCATTGGTATAGATGCACTTTAGTTGGGCTGTTGACCCCGCCACCTTTTTGGGAGGAGAAGCCCTAATTCCTATGTGACTGATCTCAGGTGCTTCCCTGGTTTCTGGCACATCAACAACCCCTATGTCTTTGCTGCCGTGTGGGTCCCCATCCCCTACCTCCGCTGAGATGGCAGTCCAAAGATCCTTGCCAGCACACCTTCCTTCAAGCACTGGTGTGCCACCCCCAGGCTTATCTTCAGCGAGCCTGATTTTATCCCTTTCCCCTTTCAAACCTAGTTCAAAGCTCTTTCAGTAAGCCCTGCTAACTCCTCCACCAGGATCCTTCTCCCCCTCAGACACAGGCATTCCCTGCCTGTCACCAGCAGGCCTGGTGCCGTCTAGAGAGACCCATGATCAAAGAATCCAAAATTCTGGCAGTGACACCGGTCTCGGAGCCAGGTATTGATCAGCTGGCTCTTCCTGTTTCTTCCCTCATTGTTCCCTGCCAATGGAAGGGTGGAGGAGAACACCACTTGTGCTCCCGATCCCCTGACGAATCGTCCCAAGGCCCTGAAGTCTCTCTTGATCACTCTTGGGCTTCTTGTTGCAACTTCATCACTGCCTACCTGAAGACTCAATAACGGATAACAATCTGAGGGCTGTACCAAGGTAGGAAGTTTTCTTGTCACGTCTTTAACACAGGCCCCAAGGAGGCAGCAGACTTCCCTAAGAAGTGGGTCCGGTCTGCATATTGGGCCTTCTGTTCCCCTCAGCAGAGAGTCCCCGATGACAATGACCTGTCTTTCTTTCTTTATGGAAGCCATTTTTATGCAGGGTGTAGGCCAGCTAAGCTGGCTAAAATCCTACCTCCGGTGGTATCGGTGTAAATTTATGCAATTGGTTTGGAGCACATTTTATACATTAAGTTTTCTCTCTTGATTTTTTTCTTCCAGTTCTGGTCCTTGTTTCTTAAAGCCAGAGTTCATATCTGAAAAAAATTGCAATTATCCATAGTAAGCTTTCCAGCATGGGCTTCCCCCTTTCTGTTCCCTAGTTTTCCAGAGATATATGTCAGCACATCGCAAAAACAGATAGGGGGTTATGTATAAAAAAAAAATTCAGGAGCTAAACATGCTTGTTCAACAGCATGCTCACAAAGCAAAATGTGTTTGTATGTGCAGAAATGCACAGAACAAATGTAAGACCTAATCCAGCTGAACATTATAAATCCTTGTTGATTTCTGTGAAGCAGAAGTTATTCACTGTCTTTGAAGATATCATCAAGACTTGGCAAGATCATTAGGGAAGGCTGTGTTCCACAGGACGCCGAGTACGTGCACATACTGAAGTGCTTGGGAAAGTGCTCGGAATTTTCCAGGATTTGCTTTCTTTTGAAAATCATGCCCTAGGATTCAGTAATCAACTAAATTAGCTCTGCATAGGCTTTTTGTCATTGGAAATCAGCCTTGATGGGGCTTTTCATGATGAATAAAGATTTGGTCATAGTTCAGACTCAGATTCCTCAGGACTACTTTATTGTTCACCCAGTTTTAAAGACTGAGTAATTAAAAAAAGTAAGGCTTTGTACTGGTTATTCCCTAACTATGTTAATTGCATGACAAGTTTCAACTCAAATTTTATACAACAGAAACTTTTCATGTGTTTCCACTTGCTGAAGCAAAATTTCACGGGAAGGTTATTTTTTGTTTTATCTCTGCAACATTTATATTTAAAACTTGCTTTTCTTATTTTTTTTCCACTGGGTCTTAACTTCATTTCAGGCCAGACACCCACATGATAGTAAGGCTTTCACAACCTACTGATATGGATTTTCTGCCATCTAGACAACCTTTTAAAACCTTATGCTTGGCATTTCATTTTTCCAGAGTAACCAAAAGGAGACATGTATTTGATGAGGAAAGGGAATTATTTTACCAGTTTAACCAGTAAAAAGAATTATCATGTGCAGACGCCTTACTCATATGCATAAATGGAAGTCTCTCAAATTCCATACAATAGAATAGAAACTACTTCTGCAAAACTTGGAGTTATCTTTGTGGAACAGAGTTGCAAAGAGCAGATCTCAAATAGTAAATCCTTTCTGGGAATCCTGCCACAAAATCTTCGAGCAAGAACTTTTTTTTATTTAAAATATTCAGAGCGCTGAGCATTAAATGTTCCACAGACAAGGAATGTATAGCATAGTTGGTTTCCTGCAGATCTTAGCAAGCCAAATTCTTTCTCCTATAAGTAACTACAATTCTATCAAACTTGGTGGAACTTTGTACACATGAGAAGCAATTTTTGCTCTGGATGCTTTTCATCAGGTTTGGTTTTTTTATATAAAATGGTTCCTGTTTGAAGGCTATGTTAAAATTTTCAATAAGCTTTCAAACGTCATAAAAATACTGTTTAAAAATACCAGATAACTGCATTGACCAACGTTGAATGATACTTCCAACTGGGATAATTTCAAAGGAAAAAAGATTTTTAATACCTCATGGAATCAAGCCCCTCTTGATTTATGAATCCATAGATACCTAGCCACTTCACTCCATAAATAAAACAGTCATAGTACCATATTAATTCCACTACATTTTGGACTGTATTCTCTCACCTACCCTTTCTAGTACTCAAGTGTAACAAGTAATTTCAGCTGGAACATATTTATGTTCACATTTCACTCAGTTCATGTTAAAGTCCAATATGAAATTTTACTTTCATGATCATTTTGGTCTAGTCAAAAGAAATTATTGTTTTCTCAACTATGCCTGTGTTCAGTAATATTCAGCTTACCAAAAAGCACTGTATTAGAAAGACTTTTCTGACTACTGTATTATCTGAAGATACTAACAGATATTTGAGCAATCTTAGCAACTTCCTATAAGCTTGTACCAAATAAAAGCTTCCTGGTACAAATGGAAGCCATGAGTGCCACTCAACTTTCAGAAATTATTTCAAAAAAGTCAATAATTTCACATGCGCAAACAGCATAAAGCCATTCACTGATAAGACAGCACAGAAGACTTATCAATCAAAGCCAAGCTAGACTTGCTGTCACTAAAACAGTCAGCTTCAAGATAAAGTCTAAATCAGATTTTCAGAGGAAATAGAAATTCTAGCAGCATCTAGACGTGACCTAAACAACTTCAGTGTCAGCAACAAAACACTGCCACCTAGTGAGCCAAAGGAAAACCCAGTAATAAGTAATTTAAATAACTGCATCATGAATGGCAGTGTAATATTTACTGATGTACTTACTTGAGTCTAACGGTCCTTTTTTTCAGTTATGGAGCCTCCTGCTCCTTTTTTAAAAATGCACTATTTCAATAAATTTTCTTTTAAAATAATTTTCCTTTTCCATATTCAAAATAGGGGTTACATCAGCTTATGCTCTGGGGATCACAGTGCATTCTTTGCTGTGGCCATGGTATAGACCAACCAGTTGGGTTACCTTGCATGCAGTTTTGACGATCTCACAACCATGCGATAACCAACCCCACAATATTTCACTCTTTACAAACTCAGTTCAGATGTGGGGAAGGGAGGGCCCTACCACGTGTCAGTCCTTCAAGTTTCTCTCTTGTACCGTCCTGCAGAATTCAAGGATACGTTTTTCTGAGACAGATAACAAAAAGCCTGCTGACTACTTTTTAAGCAGTCTGAAAACCTCTGTTTATGTGCAGTCTTCCATAACTGAAAGAAACAGTATTTGTTTTGAAGAAAGCATATATGGTTTGAAGAGAAAAGTTTTCTATTGTTTTGTTTTTCAAAACTGGAAGACATACCTTGGCTTTAAATAAAAACTTTGAATAAAAAAACCTCAGATCTACTGAGTTCAATGAAAGCTGCATCTGCATGGCTGTAGACAGAATGGGATCCTTAAAGTCTAGCATAAATTGTGGTTTCATTTTGTGTGATACTTATCATCTCCTTAGAGACTTGTATTCATTGCAAGCTGTCAACATCCTGCACAATTAAACTTCTAGGGACTTAAAAACCCCAATATGAACATCTTAAGTTTGCACAGAAGCCAATGAGTGAAGGAGACATATTTACATTACAATTATTTGACAACGTTTACCAAAGCAGAGTTCTCTCCCTTAAAAAAAATAAAAAATCCAAAACTGTTTATTTGTTTCACAAAAAACTAAGTTTGATCTCTTCTTTCCCAGACCCAGGCTGGTCTCTTAGAATGCACTTTAAATAGGTAAAAACTCATCAACAATAAACCTGCCAACCAGATCTTTCTTCCCTAGAAACTTTTAAAATCAATAGATTCCAAAGGGTGGATTCCTTTTAATCAGAAAACCATTATAGTAGGTGCTATTTTCAGACCTGCTGCATTACGGAGCTAGCTTTTATGGATGATCCTGCACTTACTGATACATCTCTCATCGGAGTTGCTATTTTTGTGGCTCTTTCCCCACTGAAATTGCTGATGCTCCTGGTGACACTGCTTTTGAAGCCATTTCCTTTTCTGCTGATGCTACAGATTCTGCTGAGGTAATGTAATTGCTGCGGTCATTGTTAATGGCCCTGGCTGGCTAAACTCTCTTGCTATCCAAAGTACTTCTATTTTTATTCTCTGGTGTTACACCCACCAGGGCCCTGACAAAAACCAGTGACTGACCCGCATGCAGGTAAGTACCTGATGGCTCTGTGTGACAACAACTGACAGTGAGATGACTAGATGACACTATTGCAGCAGTCACCCCGTGCAGCTGCCTCTGAGCTCCAGACCCTCCCCCAGAGCTGGGATAGTTCCTTCCACCGCTCCCTTCCTCCAGCATCAGAAAGGGGAAGTGCTGGGCGAGTCACACTCTATCGACTGTTCCCGGCGGTCTTCCCTCTTCTCAGCTACCTGACAGGTGTGGAATCGGTGCGAGAGGGACTCGGGCTGGGGCCCTGCACACCAGGGGAAAAGCAGAAAAGCTCCCAAAGCCCCCGCACCCCGGGCATAGGCCCTGCCTCACCAGAACGATCAGCTCACAGATGCAGGGGGGTCAGAGGGAAGAGAGAGGACTCCCCTGCCCCACCGCACCTCTGAGGCGTCGCTGCCCGCTCCGCAGGAACCTCGGCAGCGCCACCGCCCGCGGCGGCTGCCGCCACGCTCTCCTCCCGCACCACGGGGCCGAGGCGCAAAGCCTGCCTCCCCCCGCTCTCCCTCTGCTTTACTCCCCCTGACCTTCGCCGCGGGGCAGGCACTTGGCGGCACTGACACTTGAGAACCGGCCTGCCGGGCCGTGAAGGAGCCAAGGGCCGTGAAACGCGCGGCGGGGCGGGGCGGGGCGCCCGGCATCGCCTCAGGGGCGCCCGCGGGGCAAGGGGAGCGGTGGTGGTGTGCCATGGTCGTCCTCGCGGGGGCGCTGCCGCCCGCCCCGCCGCCACCGCCCACCCCGCCGCCTCCTCCCGGAGTCCAAGCGCCACCCGCCGCCTCCATTTCCCAGAGTGCGGCGCGGGAGCGGGGCCGGAAGTCTCGTGCGCCTGACTCAGGGGAGGAGGGGGAGCCGCTGCCGGGCGCTGGCGGCGGCGATGGCGCTGGAGACTCTCTCTCCGGACTGGGAGTTCGACCGCCTCGACGACGGCTCTCAGAGTGAGTGCGCGCTAGAGGGCGGGGCGGGAGGGGCCAGCACCAGGCCAGCGGGGCTGCGGCGGTAACCGCCATGGGGCGGGGGCGGGCTGAGGAGACCCCGGTCCCCTCCCGATCCCTCACGTCGCTGCATCCCCGCTGGAAACGGAGGGAGGGAGGGAGGGAGGGAGGGAGAAGGAAGCAGTCGTGGGAGCTAAGCGAGGTCACCCTCCCCCGCTTCCCTCACGGACTCTGCCCTGTGCAGAGAGCCGAGCGCTCGCCGCGCCCCTTCCCCCCGCCGTCAGCCGAGTGCTCCTCCTCCGGTCGGGCCTGCGGGGGTGGCCTGTCGCGCCGACCTTTTTTCCTCCCACCACCCTCTCCGTAGTTGTCGGGGGTTGTTTGGGGAGCGAGAGTGGCTATTCCAACCCTTCATCCTTTACCCCGTCTGGGGAGTCGTCTCCAGTGCCCCCAGCGTGGCAGGGAAGGGGCAGGCAGGCTCGTGTGACTTTCTTTTCCTGCACGAACTGGGCAGGAGGAACAAATGCTTGTCGTGGGGATGGTGTTTCTTTCCTTCCCGATCATTTCTTGTGGCTCACAAATTTTTGCAGTTGCTTCCTCGGTTAGCCAGAGAAGTCATATCAAGTTAGTTGTATGCAGCTGCCATTGGTAAAGGCTTTCTAGCATGGAGTTGGGCAGTCACTTGCGGTTTCATCTTTAAAAAATAATTAAATAAGACCTTGGGATGCTTAAGTCTTTGACAGTGGGTTTGTGTGCCCGTCAAAATCCACGTTTTTCTCAGCCTGTGGAGGTGACCTACTTTCTAAACAGGGAATGTATATGGTTGTCATACTGTAATACACACTGTAAATTGAACTGTGCCAAATTAATTACACCAGGTGTTGCTGTGAAAATATGTCACTCATGGACCAACTGTTTCACATATAATGTTATCCCGAGGGATGATACTGTTTATGCCATATTCATTTAATCTGGATTTCAGTGGAAACTGAAGCTGTCCTGAGCCAAAGTTGTTACTAGTTCTCTAGCTGCAGAATGGAAAATGTAGCTTTTACCCAAAGCGCCAGATCTCCACTAGTTTGACCGTGGCATTAAGTGCAGCTATGAGAATTTTACATGACATAATATACTCCATTACTACCATCTTGATGGTGAACAAACAGGCTGATCTTCTGTTGAGAACAGCATACATTCTCCTAAAGAAAAGCCAAAGAAAAATCCTGTGACTTGAAAAATGTTTGTTGTTGTTGTCTGCTTTCACTTTATACCTGTATCACTAACCTTTGGCAATTATAATGTCCTCAACTGAGGACACAAGATACTGTGTAAGTCTGGTTTGTTGCATCTCTGTCCTAGATATTTATGGACATAGCACTTGCAAATCCTGCTGTGGCAATAAGTCTATTGAATATTGATATTGCTGATTTTATGGAAGATGATAAGATTAAGTTGGGGATCTGTACTGCTGAGTAGATCTCTTGCATTGTTCCAGTTGTGATCTTTTCATTTTATCTCCTAAGGAGAAACTAAATCAAACTTTATTCTAAACAGATTATACTTTATGAAGTATGTCTGCAGCTCTGAAGAAAAAGAAGATAGCTGGTTTCTGTGATTTGTTTTTCTTTCTCCATGTGAGCCAGTTTATTTAGGAAAATTCTTCTGCATCTTAAACCTTTCTCCATCTCCAAGTAATTTTTTATCATTTCAACCCTGCCTATCTCTGGCTAACTAACAGCTTTCACTCTCTTGTCTCTCTAAAATAGTAAGAAATTATTGACACCTGTCTCTTATTTGACAATGCCTGTGCACTGTCTAGGCTGCAGGTACAGGTAGAACCCAATGGCACTAATGCAGAACTTGGTGTGGGAAGAGTTTACCGTGCTTCTTGGATAGGCTTTGCAGTCCATGTGCCCTTATGGTTGGCATTGCTGCTGGCTTCAAAGTAGTAGTTAGAATTAGTTCAGGACTTCACTGCAGTCATTTCTCCTTCTCAGTCTGAACCTTCCTGTGGGTACTCTTTCTCATCTTTTCCTTATTAATTTGTCCTTCATTCCTCCCCTTATGCCTGGTGCATTGTCTCAGTCAAATATTTTCTTTCTCCAAAAAATGTCTAAGTGATAATTCATTCAGCAATGCTCTCCGACGGAAGTAGCCATCAACTACCATTTGGCTCAGTTATTGGCAATGTGGATGAATAAGAGGTTAAACATGCAGAATATAAGAATATAAGCTTTTTTAACTTTCTAGAGCAACCTACTTGTTGAAATGTGAAAAGGGCACATATAAAGCTATGTGAGAGTTGAATTCTTGTTTAGGAAAAGTTCAGTTGTTCAGCTGACTTACATTCTCTAACTTTTTTAGATAATTCTACTTTGAACAAATAGCAGAAGATCACAAGCTATTAGATTTGTTATCTAACTATGGGGAAGGCACTTCAGTCTTCACATGAAAAAGGATTATACTTCCTTACTGAGCATAGAAGACTTGAGGTGTAACCATTCACTCTGTAGTTCAGATTAGGCAACTAAGTCAGTAATTGTATATAATTTGAGGGGCAGGGGGGGAGTGTCTTAATGTGGGAAGAAAAAAGATCAGGATAGAGTGAATGAAACTTTAGTGGACCAATTGTCTTTAGACTTACTTTGCTAATTAATGCCACTATTCTTGGTGTTTGACCAGCTGAATGTTACGTTTTGAACATAACGTACTTGCCCCTAGCAGTAACAGGACAGCTATGCATTTCAATGTCCATGTGCTAAGCAGAAGAAAGGTTCTGCTTTTCTTTGCAAGTCAGCAGAATGATTGAAAGCCAAAAACTTCCTGTGTAATGCCCAAATGGCTCACTGAGAGGTAGCAGGGAGAGAGTGCAAGGGGTATTGCTGCTAATACAACTGCTACTCAGGCCGAAATTATTTAGACCCATTGCCTCAAAGTTCTAATATAATTGCATATGTACTGGTTCAGCCACTGGGTAGAATCACCTTCTGTGTTGTGATTTCTACAGTCGTTTCTTTGCTCAGCATCTTGATGTGTTTGTTAGGTTTGTTAAGACCTTAGTTTGAAAATATATGTAAATTTTAAAAATAATTTTCTGCAAACCTCTTAGATGTTTGATGTTCTTTAAGTAGCATTTGGATTTCTTTTAAACTGACACTGAGTTGCATAATTGTTTTTAAACAAATAAGAACTTTGTATTAAAGATGCAGTTATATTAAGGAAAAATGCTGCAGCAAAATGAGAAATACAGTACTACAAGCTAAATGGCAACATTATTTTTTAATATAATTTTTGATATTGCAGTTTACTGAACAGTCTGTAAAACTGTACAAATGTTATCAATTCTTAGAAATTCATGCTGAAGTGCAGTTGAAGAATTATGGAAAATTTCTTGAAGAATATACGTCGCAGCTGAAGAGAATTGAAGATGCTTTGGATGACTCTGTTGGAGATGTTTGGGACTTCAGTCTTGATCCCATTGCATTAAAGGTCTTCATATATTTAATATGCATTGCAACTGTTATTTTCCTAGTTCCTCCTTCCCTTCAAAACCTGAGACGTAAAAGCTTGATGCATTTGTGCTCTTAAAATTTTGACTTTTGTGTTTGAGAAACCTATCCAATACTATTTTAATTATCAAGTAATTAATATATTGGTGCATATCAGAAGATGTTTTCAGATTATTCTTTTCCAGTCTTCTGGATACTAGTGGAAGTTAAGTGAATTTATAGTTCCTCATGTGTTGGGAAGCCTAATTCCAGCAAATTTCTTCCCTGTGGGTGTTGGTGTTTTTACTTGGGGGTTGGGGTTCCAGAAGAGCTCACTAATACTTGTATAACTGCAGAGCGAACTGTGTGTGTATTTATAGTTGTGTTTTGACTTAATGGCCTTGGTACAGTATTTTCTGTCCTCCGGAGGTGGCTATTTCCTTGGTCGTGAGCTCTCTGTCCTCTATGAGGCATTATTTTTTTCCTCTTCACTAAATTTGCAGACATCATTTAAAAATGCTTTTGTTACCATATGGAACTTGTCTGTGCTGAACATGCACTCTTAAGTAATCATCTGTCTGAATAATTTGAATAAATTATGTGTAGGGCCAGCACAGTGCTGGCTGTATATGAACTAGTCAGTATCATGGCTGACTTCAGTACAAAATGTCAGTGCCTGCACACAGATCCACACTGTGCATCCTATTTTCTGCATTTGGGATTCTTAATTCATGTTTTAGGTTTCCTGAGCTGTTTTTTCTACATACACTATAATGACCATGCTTTTGCTTTTCAAGTTTTGTAAGTAAATTGTAAATGCTATATAGTATAGCCAGTTGTTTGCCTTTCTGCCTAGAGTGAAAGGAAAGGTATTTCCATGTAAATGTGAAGAGCAAAGGTTTCCTGTAGTGTAGGTTGCCAGTAACGTGCAATTATTGCTCTTATTACTGACCTTATTTGAGATTAAACTGGGGAAAAAAAATTACTTACCTAGTTGGATAAATGGTTTTTTGATCAATATTTTCTAAAGTTGTTTGGTTTTGTTGCTTTTGTTTTGTGGTTTTGTTTTTTTATTTTTTTATTTATTTCAGCTTTTGCCATATGAACAGTCCTCCCTACTGGAGCTCATAAAGACAGAAAACAAGGTAAGCGCTTTATGCTTGAAAAAAATATAAAAGAGTTATTCTGGCTAAATCTAAGCTCTCTAAACATGAATCTATTTGTAATCTGTGTTGTTTTCCCCTTTGAGTCTAGGTTCTAAACAAAGTAATAACTGTGTATGCTGCCCTTTCCTGTGAAATCAAGAAGTTAAAATATGAGGTAAATTCAACTGTCTCTTATTACTGTGTATGAAAATGTTTGCAGATTGGCAAGCTGAGATATAAATTTATTCTTTAGCAGTAAAGAAACAAGATATAATGTCTAAATATTTTTTATAGCATGATTACATATATCCTATTCATTAAAAAACAAATTTCTGCTTTTGTTGTTAGGCAGAAACTAAATTTTATAATGGCCTCTTGTTTTATGGAGAAGGAGGTAAGTAGCTCCCTTTTCTGTAAAAGTTTGTAGCTTTACATTATTGTTTCAGGTTATGTTAAATAGTATAGTAAGTGTAATTTTATAATACGGATATCTGTATCTTTGATGAACACCAAATAAGGGATTTTGAGGTTATAGGGATATATGTTAGTGTCTTGTAACTGTCCTGAATTAATTTAACAATAAAAATGTATCTGTTACACTAATAGGAAGTTTTGTTGCAACCTTATTTACATGACAAGTAGGGAGCATGGGCTGTTGAGGCTGTATTTAATGCATTACATATAGAAACCTGAGCTTATATACTGCAGCAGCTGTTTTTCAAAGTATGGCATTGAAAAACTGTTTTTTCACATGTAAACACATGCTAAATCAACTTATTTCCTACTGGGACTAGTTTTTAAATTGGTTGTAGTAAAACAATAAATCTGTAATTTCATTGTCAAAAAACAATGAAACGATTAATAAATAACTTGGTCCAAGTCCTGCCTACTTTACTCATGCAGTCATAGTTGTTCCAAGAGTAGTTTCAGTGCGTTTATGTTATCTGCCCTTCAAGTGCAGGTAATAGTACTCATACTACTGTTTAGACCATGACATAATATAGGAGCATAAGTGATTGTAGGTCAATTCAATTGACAAATCATGAGACCCTGCTTTAGGTGAAAGCTGCTTTTTGTCTTGGAGTTGAACTGGTAACTCCTCGGAAGGGTTGGTCTTAACCTTCCACCTTGAAGGATGTTAGTCTGGGAATAAGCACAGATCTTGGTCCTGAAGACTGAATATATTAACGAGTTGATTTAGAGACATATCAGCTAACTTTGTTTTCTCTTTCAGAAATTTGAGAGAAAGGGAAAAGTAGTAAAAAGGGCTTTTTTTAAAGCTTTTCAGGAGCCTTAACTGTGACAGAAGTATTGGGGAAAGTGAAATCTTTGAGATAGGGACTGTTTATCATTCTTTTAAGTGCTATATAAGATGACTGTTGTGGTTCAGTTAAGGAACATGAAAGTGTGGTGTGTTGGTTTGTTGTTTGTTTTTTTTTTCTTAGTAGATTCTCACTTCTTATCAGAAATGGTTTTAAATATCTTAAAAGAAAGTGATATGCTGCCAAAATGATACTAGGGGATCCCTCAAAACTTCTCCCTGTCTGAGGCATGAAAAAAGTCAGACTGTTGCAGATTAACATATTATAGCAGCACTTTGTTCCTGATGGGTGTTCTGCCGGGAATGCTTGAGAATGGCAGGAACTGAGAGGTCAGCCTTCTGTGGGTTAGGTGGGAGATGCAGAAATCGTGTTCTCCACTTCCATATCCCTCCTTGAAGCATCTACTTTGATAACAGCAAGCTTGCTTACTTAGAACAGCTGGCAAAGTTACTGGCTCAAGGATGGTTGAAATTTAAAGAAATACTGTGCTGGCCTTTCCCTTCTTTTTTTTCATCTTGTCCTTGGAGTGGCTAGGGCTAGTCTAGGAACTTTAAATAGTTGGTTGGATTGATTTTTTTGGGACATACACTAAACAGAGTAAAGTTTACATAGAATGTGTAAAAGGGAAGCATGTAATATTTAGAATTTTGTCTCAGAGCTCCATCTTACAGAAATATGGAGACTACTTTAGTCTCTGGTGACTGCTCTAAAATAACATATTTTATGAAACAATAAGACCTGCATTTCTTATGCAGGTAAACTTGCAATTGTAAGCCATTTTTGCTCAGAGTGGCCCAATAGAAAAATGTCAAGTCTAGAGCATTAATCTGTCATCACATTAAAAGAATGTATTTTGTCAGGTAGTATTACAACTGCTCCAGCTGACTGAAACAATTTGGCATTGGTGATGTAATTATTGTATTCCATAGTATCCTGTTAGTGTACTTTGTCATACAGGTAATGCTTTGAAGCTAGGGAGATGAACCAGTTCTTTTGTACAGGATGATATGTAGGAAAAAGAAAATAAATTTGAGGAAATTGTATGCTACATAGCTTTTTCTTCTGATTAATGATGTAGTATTTTTTTTCAGTAAATAACTACCAAGAATGTTCCTTGCAGTATAAATACCTAGTGCTTTCATACTAACTTTTTAAAATGGAAACTTTTATATTAAGTTACATAATATATATGCCTTTAAATTATTACATTTTGTAGTCTTTATTTTCCTTCAGGTGATGGAGACTTTTTTTCCTGCTTTGTGTCTAACTTATAAACGATGTAATTTTTAATGAGAAAGAAACTTAAAAAATAAGTCCAGCTAAGGAAGGCAAAATTAAAAGTTTTTAAGGCTCCATCAGTATGTTTATAATAGTGCGCTCCACTTGTATGACAAACAAGTGGCTTGGAGGGCAAGCGTCAATGATAATTTAACAGGTCTAACACAGGCTTTTGAAAGTAGTGACAAATGTTTGTCTTTCAAGCCACAGATTCCAGCATGGTGGAGGGAGATTGCCAAATACAGATGGGAAGATTTGTTTCTTTCTTGCAGGTAGAGTATGTTTTGATTTTTTTTTTTTTTTTGACAGCAATTATAAACTTAATTTTACTTGCAAAGTGGATTTAACAGTCTGCAGTATCCTGCTTGCATCTTGCTGAAAGGCATTGCAGTCATTTGATATGTTACTATGTTTTGCCTGCAGACCTGCCACAACCAGCTGACATATCACACACTGGTTTGGGTTTTTTTTATAGTTATCCAAAACTCTGGAAGTCTAATGAGAGAAGAAATTGCAGTTTCTGTAATCATTGTTCAAAGAAATTAGAATTTACTTAAGAAAATTTCAGTAAGAGAAGATAAATTGAGGTTGCTTCATTTGATGGTAAAGTTAAAGGTACCTTTTTTGGTTTTGATTAGCAAGTTTTAGTTTTCACTGGACATTGGAAATAGATTAATTGTTTATACATCTTTTTTTAGCTGATAGAAGAAAGCAAAATTAAAACATGTACCTGGAAAAAAATTGCTTGTGCCTCACTCAAACTTTCAGGGAAGAACACTCATTTCTTACACAGTTTGGTTGTTATCAGGGTCCTTTGCATGAAAACAGGATCTATGTTTCTTCTCAGGATTTCCTGTGTTCTTGAATTTCAGTCTACTGTGAATTTTTTTTTGTCTTCGGTATAGTTTAAATGACTGTCCTGTTCCCAAAAATGTTTCTATTTTTATGCTATGTTGCTTGTAATGAAATATCTATGTTGAAGTAGAGAATATACAGGAAGCTTCCAGAATGTTTAAACAAATTCTAGTTTAACAAAGATTAAAATTCCTGTTCTTGCTGTATACTAGCATGGCAGTAGTCATTTACTGAGTTGTAACAGGTTGAATGCTATAGGAAGTTGTTTCTCAACGTCTTTTACCATGCCCAAGTGCAGTTAGTTTTTGGGATAGCTTGGGGTTTTTTTTTCCCCATTTTTCAAGTTTTTTGTCCTATCAACTTTGTCAGTTTCTTCCTTCATCCTCTATTTCTTTCGGAGCAGATGGTTGAGAGACCTTTTAGTGGTTCTGAAATGGGGCTACTGTACACTTGTGTTTTTCCAGACTTCCCCCTTCCCTGCCAGGATGCTCTGTCCAGGTGGAAGTTGAGAGCAGGGTGACTGGCTGTCTGGTTGTCTATGTGCATTGCAAACTCACTCTGTAGAACAAGTTTACGCCTATTTATGGGATGTATGCTGGTGTGTATATTTATAGGGTAAACACTACACAAAAATATAGCAGTATTGCTTGTGAGCCCACTTTGTATGTATGCAATGATGGCTTGCTGATTGTTGAGCAACTTGGGAAAGAAGACAGATGCAGGATGTTGCCCCAAAGGGAAGGTTACTGTGCTAACAGGTGTATGTTGCTTTGGGTAAAGCTATGAGGAAAACTTCTTCTTTATTGAGTTTGTTCTTTTTCAACTGTTATGTTCCCCTAAATCCACTCAGTAGTAGTCTATATCTATAGACTGGGAAATGCTGTTCTGGTCAATGTTATAAGCGTGTCTCCAAGGGCGGTGTAAAAATAGGAATGAAGATAACAAAAGAGGTGAAATGTTGCTTTCATAGAGCTAATGTCCACATATTGGTTTATTGGCTCTTCTGAGTTCAGGATTTCTTGATTAACTAGATGTAACAGCCTCAAATTTGAGGCTATGTCAAAACATTTTTTAAAAAAATTATCAAAATAGTGCTGTAAAACACTAGTTAGGTACTCTTGATCCTGCAGAAGGCAGTGTATTTGAAGAACTCTGATAAAATGATAAAATTGTCTGTATTATGTAGCTGCTAATTTGCATGTGCTATTAAATTGGAACTTTTCTATTTCCTGGAAGTTCTAAAATGGCAGCTGGTGCCCCTTCCCCCAGGAGGCATGATCTCAATTTTCTATTAATCCGTTCCTCTGGAATCCGTTGGCTTGTTTCAGCTGCTCTTGATAGAGCAATACAAGTATAAGAAGTAATGACACTTTTATGTTTTGTGAAAACTGGTGACTAATAGAAGGCAGAAGCCCAAATAAGATCTATTTTTGATGGAGAGTAAGACAGAATTCAGCTGTTAGCTAGTCTTCCGGCAGGAATGGCAGGCTGGCTGGTTAGCCAGTGTGGGCTGTCTGCTATGAAGCCATCTGTGTACTGACTGGCTAGACTCATCACATGCTGACTTTTCCCTGATGGGATTATAGGGTGCATTAATGAGCAAATATTATTGCAGTTAAGGGAAACTCGGATTCATCTACCCTATTGCTCAAGGAATGTCTTAAAATCCATTATATAAACTAAGGTAGTCCTTTATGTGGTCAGAGTTGACCTGTTCTTACTCATTTTGTACTATGTAACTGAGCTCAAGTTCTGCTGTAGTCAAACATACGTCTCAAAGACATTGTCCTGTTTTTTTGAAAACAGTTTTCTGTGGCTAATCACTCTTACAGTAGGTACAGGCTTCTGTGTTAATTTCTAATTTGAATTCAGTTATCACCAGCTCCCAGAGTGTGATTCTTGAATCTAGTGGGAAAATGCACAGCCTCTGCTATCAGGGATATTCTCTCTGAAGGTACTTGAGCACTGTTGTCAAGTCACTTCTTACAGTCTTTCATAAATTGAACTCTTGAAAACCTTTACAGCAAGATATTTAAAGTACATTGAACCTGTTATGGTGACTCTTTTCTGTACCTTCTTTAAAGAATCAATAACCTTTTTAAAATGTGGCCCTGGGTATCAATTGTGGTATTTTAGTATCTAGATTGTCAAAGCTTTATGCAAGTGTGAAATAATTTCTGTTTTCCTTATTATGCTTTTCTTTATGTCCAAAGTGCATATTAGTCCCTTAACAGTCTGATTTGTACGGGGAGCTTGTGTTCAGTAACTTCTTAGCTTAGTACCAGCTCCTTTTTCAGAACTGTTAGTTACCAGGATGATGTTTTCCATCCTGCTTTAGGTCTGTCCACTGACTTGGATTAGGAATGTAGTTGGAGCTTGGGCTGTAAGTTCAGTGGTTTATGTTCAGTGTTCTGGAAGCAATGACAGTTTGTGTGTGAGGAGGGTCTATGCATACATGCATTTTATTTTCTTGTATTTCAGGAGCTGTCTTGCTTTGTTACCCGATGTTATGAAGTGGTGGTGAACGTAGTGCATCAATTGGCTGTTCTTTATACCAGCAACAAGTAATTATTTCCTAAAAGGCTATATTGTTTTTATGTAGTTAAACAAATGTATAAAATATGAATGTTCTGTCTGAGGCATGGTCATTTTTGGAACGTTGTTATCTAGGGATACGGAGAGTGCTTTGCTTTGCAAGTTTGGGCTTTATAAGCCATTATGAAAGTGGATTTGTTTTATTTTCAGAAAAGGTGGTGTTTTTGAGATGCAAGAATTCTAATTTTTTGCCATTTTTTGATAGAATTGATGCTTCGGAGGGACTTAGTCTTTGTGATTAAGATATTGTCTTATTACTCTTTGATGCTTGCTCTCTTTGAGAGAGAGTTTCCTTCTGTGACTGGTACAGTGGATACCACTAGCTGCAGATGCTGAAAAAATCGGATCACTTTCACAGTCTAATGTTTTAAATATGTAAATCTTGGTATATATTCCTCACAGAACAACCATGGTTTTAACACCTGAGGTTGAGCTTAGTAAGGGCTGTTGGGCTTAGCTCCTCTGAAAACTCTGAGGAGAGTTTAGCTCTGAATGGAATTGTTGGGTTTAGCTCTGAATATAACTGCAGGGCTCTTGACTCCTCTCCCCGCTGCTCCAGATAGGATAGCATCATTCTCCTCAGTTTTATTTGTTGTCTTACACTACAGCACAAAGTAGACTTTCTGTATGGTGCTGAATGAACAAGGTTGGATGTGTAGCTTGGACATGGCTTGATTAAATGTGTGAAGTGATTTTTGTACTTCTGGGCCACAGGGCTGTATGTATCAAGGCTACATGCCATTAGCATAATTGAATTGGGAATTGCTGATATACGTGTGCACTGAATGCAGTCAGTGGTTTGAACGAGTCACATGCTGTACATTTAAAAATGCAATATTAAATTTGATCATAGCACGCAGATTTCACATAGTGTATAGTTTTAATCAGATTTTGAGAATTCTTTTGTTTTCTGAAGTTATTATGTTAATGAAGAAAAATGTACGACAAGAAACAAAGAACACACCATGATAGAGAATTGATAAATATGCCTTTTTAATCCTTAGAACAGAGCATTAAAATATTTATTTTGTTTACAGGAATGCACCTAAAATTATAGAGACATCTGGAGTTCATTTTCAGGTGGGAATGACTTGGAGCCCCTTTTGCTTATGTTAATATATGTGTGTCTTGATCATTAATGCTGAGAAAAGCAGCAGGAAAGTGAATTTCAAGTACAACTTTTAATCTGGAATCTCCTTTAAAGGTTTTATTTTGTTAATCCACTTTTTCTGGCATTTATGTGGAAAGGGCTAGTATCTCCATGTCTGTCATAGTCTAGCTTTCTTAGCTGAAAAGTGTTTGCATGCTCCCTTATTGTGTGTAGTATGTGCTTCTGCATGTAGACAATTCTGAAAATTCTACCTTCAATGTCAAATTACACCAGTGAACTTAAAGTTGTGTCTATATATAAACTGATGTTCCTTGTGTCACTACAAGAAATGCTAAATCTATAGGCTAGCAAACCAAGAAATCTCCAGTTTAACTCTCTAGCTGATGTCTTGTTGGCTGATAATATATTGAAAGGAACTGAAACTTTACTTGCCACACATGCCTGTAATAAACTTTTCAATAACTATAGTCCTTTTCCTTTTGTTTTAAACAGGCAATGTACGAGCATCTGGGAGAGTTGCTCACAGTCCTAATAACTCTTGATGAAATAATTGACAATCACGCCACTCTGAAAGATCACTGGACCATGTATAAGAGGTGTGTCTCTGAAGGTGTGAAACGTACTCCCACAACATAAGATTAAAGCATGTGTGTGTGTCTTTGTTCCAAGAAAGTCAGTGTGCGAACATGGATTTTGGTAGCCCTGAGAGGTTTCCAGAAACCTCAGTGAAAGCAGGGCTAAGCTCCCACTTTGTCCTTCTAACAGCACCAGTAAGTTTTTAAAGTGCTGGATGTTACATTTACAATATGTGGTAAGCATCCTGACAAACAGAATTATGGTTGGTGGGGTTTAAAATACATTCAATAAGAAATCTAATTTTGCACAGAACTGATCTAAGACTATCCATATTGATCATGGGTATGGGCAAACAGATTTAAGAATGCTATCTTAAGTAAAAGCTGAAGAGTCAACAATTATAAAGGTAGTCAAATTAGCGGAATAACTACTCTGTTTCATTGAAAACCTGAATAAAATGGAGTTATTCAAATGCAAATAGCTTATACAGACCTAGTGGGTTTTGTGTTTTCAATTTTGGAGTTGCTGCTGGGCGCAGATGTGGGCAATTAAAATCTAGTCTCAAAATAGTACAGGATATGATGAAGCTGTGAGCGTGTTTTAATTGTGTTGTATGTATGTGTTTCATATCTCCTTACAGGCTGCTAAAATCTGTCCATCACAACCCTTCTAAATTTGGGATTCAAGAGGATAAACTGAAACCGTTTGAAAAGCTGCTGTTAAAACTGGAATGCCAGTTACTTGACGGAATGATATTTCAGGTAATGAAATTAATGTTCCCCAGTATGATAGGGGAAAATATTACGTGAAAGTGACACTCTTTGGAATGTTTATTTGTTTTGTTCTGGATACAGTGATATGTGAATTTGGCTCTTGCATCTGTGCATGGGAAAAAAAAAAGGCTCTATTGTAAGATCCTTCCTTGCTCTTCTCATGTGCTAGAAGTGTGCCAGGCTTTGAATGGTAGCAGTTAATGCTTACTGTTCTGCAGAATTAAAGAAACACAGACAACTTGGCATTCAGACTGTGTGTTATCAGGGAATCTGTTTTTCACCAGGAATTTTAATAGTGGTCAGGCTTACTTAGCATAAGTCCACTTTATTTTAGCTACAGGTTAAAGTGTCCTCAGTAATCCTGAAAATATGTTTAGTGTGACTTCTTGTTGTATATTTTGTCTCATTCCTAGCATATGAGACAGGTAGCTGTCATGGGGTACCACTTCAGTGGTGTATACCCCCAAAACATGCAAGTGTACGGGTGGATGAGAAGGATTATTACTTTTTCTATACAGTTAATTTAAATGTGTTCATAGAAGAAGCCATCTCTTTTTAGAAAAGTGTGTATTTGAGACACTGAAATTGCATATTGTGGCATAATGGGCAGAGGATAGCATTGCTGAATCTGGTCACAGCAGAGTCAATTGAACAGGACTGTTGCTCAGTTCTTACTGTTGCATGTTAAATGGCATAGGGAAGAAGGTTTTGTTCTGTCAAAGCCTCCAAAAGGGAAATTTTAAATAATTAAACACAAATTTGTCTTATTCTTTCAAAGGACACTGCTACTAGCTATCCTTTTTTTCATCTATATTTCTCTAATGTTGCATTAGTACAAAGACTACATTATATGTCTGAGACATCAGTAGGATTTGTCTGGTATCCATTCAGGACGTTTCCCCTCCAGTCCTGCCAATGTCCCTTCCTAACAAAAATACATGAAAAATATTCTTAAATACAATTCCATTAAAGACTTTTCTAATATCTTTAGATGATCTGAAGTGGTTTTTTTTTAACTATTGTGTGATTTTTTTTTTTTTTTGGTAATTTTTTTTTAAACAGCCACCAATGGTGTGAGGGTTTTACGCTACAAGTTCATGAACCACATCCTACAAGTGACTTGCATGATAATTTCATTTAGTTAGTACAGTTAGTGACATTTTATAATATAATAATGCAAATATGCATCTAGTTTCTTATCACTAGCACATCATGTGGTTTCTTTAAAAATGCCCCTTAACAGAAATGTTAAGTAAATAAAATGTTTTTTTGAGTTTTAGGTATAAGAGAGGTTTTCAGTGTTTTCTTTTGCACTAAATAATTTCAGTATACTTAAAAATCTGTATGTTGTGAAGTCTAAGACTAATTTCAGGTTAGTGCTATACAACACAAATCAATGTGCTCTTGCAGTATTCTTTTGCAAAATCAGTATTCTTTTAAGGTTCAGAATTCATGGCATTATCAGTATGCTTTTCTTTCTTTTTGCTCAGGCCTGTATAGAGCAACAGTTTGATTCTGTAAATGGTGGAGTGTCAGTGTCAAAGAACAGCACGTTTGCTGAAGAATTTGCTTATACTCTTCGCACAACTTTTGGAAATGTTGAAGCCAAACTTGGTAATGCAAGCTCACGATTCTCCTGCCAGCTTCACTGTTTCTAAAATTTTTTGTATTGTTTGTCTGGGAGTAGACTTCAAAAAAGGATTTTTTTTTTTTGGTGTATTTCTGCAGGTGAACCTTCAGAAATTGACCAGAGAGATAAATATGTGGGCATCTGTGGCCTTTTTGTACTGCATTTTCAGATTTTTCGGACTATAGACAGGAAACTTTACAAGTCATTGTTGGATGTCTGTAAAAAGGTGAGTGCTTTATTCTTTTGTCAATAATTAAGAGGGAAAAAAATCTTGAGTAATAAAATAGATAATTTTGTTAGTTGTATAGCATAGCAAAGACTTGGAAAAAGAAAACACACAATTTACTGAAACAAGTCAGAAAGCAGAATTAAGATTTTTCTACTTTTTATAGTGTCCTTCTTCCCCCGCCCCCCCATTTTCTTTTAAAGATGCTCCAAACCCCTGTCCACTCACTTAGCAGCAAGGTAAAATAACTTGAAATTACCATTAAAGTGTTTCTTCTCAAGCTTAATGTTGCACTGAAGACAAAAAATTCTTTGAGTTATGAGTATTGTGGGACTGAATAAATGCTTTGGGTTTTGACCTTGGCTATAAACATATATCTTGAAAGACATCTAAGTCCAAAAGTGATTGGGGCTTTTTCATATCAGGTGGTATTAATAAATTATTAAATTCTCTACCACTCCCAGTCGTTCTAAACAGAGTTAATAACTTTGCCTGTGGTGTCCTTGGTGGACTTCCAGGGGAGAAACCTTTTTTAATGTGAACATAATAATTTGTAGAAACTAGTTATGCAGAAATAAACTGAATTGTCTGTTACGGTTCGGAAGAGGCATAAGAAACATGCATGGTGGCATAGTATTTGTTGTAGTTACTTATGTTTATTGCTACTTGTAGTATTTTTTCCCCATTTTTTTTCTTTTTTACCCCTAGGTACCAGCCATCACATTAACTGCTAACATTATCTGGTTTGCGGACAACTTTCTGATTCAGAAGATACCAGCTGCCGCCAAACTTCTGGACAAGAAAAGTATTCATACAGTTAAAATGCAAAGGGAGAACTTTCTACAGCAGAAGGCACAGTCACTTACCAAGTATGCTTCCCAAATATTGTTTCATGGTGCTGTTTGGCAAACAGTTTATAAACGCGTTGGTTTCTTCAGTCAGTGTGCTAGCATGTTGCGTAGTGTTGCTCAGTGGTGTTAAACAACTTTTTCATTTCACTGCAGCAATATGTTTTTGTTAGTGTTGCTGAAAAAGCGTTGGTCAAAATGAAGCTTTTTTTTTCACGTCATGCTTTCAGAAAAATGTGTATTATGGCACCAAAATAACAAAGTTCCTGGCAGTTCTAAATATTTGATTGTTTCAGTTATTTCTACTTCCATACTTTCAACTTCCATTTTTTTAAACTAGTGTCTAGTAACCTGAGCTGCTCTGTTTTCTATTAGGGCTCTCTGCTTTCCATGTGTTTACGGAGGTAAGTTGCTAGTAGGCTTAATCTGCTTGGTGATGGTACTTTCTTTGCAAGCATTTCTTTCTTCATGATGGTTTTAATTGCTTGTTTAATGGTCTTTGAAATTATCTATATTTGAAAAGGCTTCTCTTTTGTGCTCTGCCTGTAGTTTGCAGGTCACTTTCTTCTCTAAGTGCTTTCTAAAATACATTTAAAGACTCGTTGGAATTCTTTTTAGTTGTCAGTCTTATGGACAAGTGTGCTGCACTGCATAGGGAGGTAACAGGGCTGAGATTTCTGTTTATGTTGTAGACCAAAACAAGAAAGTGGAAAATGGGGTCTGTGGAATAGAAGTAAAAACTTACATTTTGCAGGTTGTCTTCCAACCCTGTATGCAAGCTGGCAGAACGGGGTTGGAGGAGAGGAGGGAACGGGGAAAAGAAACTCCAGAGCAGGGAAAAGAAACTCCATGTCTACATGATCCTCTGGCAGATTATTTTCACTACTGCCGTGTTTCTGTTTCAATCCACCTCTTCCTGGTTTATGTCCTACATCCACAGGAAAAGTCAAGAGCTCTGACTGAATTCTTTCTTGGGCTTTAATTCCTGGATGGACCATAATTGCACTGCTGCTTTGCTTTTGGTCTTGGGCAGTGGTACAAGTCGTGTCTTGCAGCTCTTAATCTTAAGAAAAGGTTGAAAAAAAGATCTGGGTATTCATGGACATTTTGAGGATACTGTAATATGATGCATATCTTACATCTGCTGATTTGAATTCTGCCAATAACTTTTTCTTGCCTTTTTACAAGTTCTTGCATTGCCTTTGATAATTGGACTGTTGCCTGAAATATGAGTACTCTTTTTAAAGTGTAATTTTTTTATGTCATAATCAATGACCTGAATACATTCCTGCTATAACTGCTATAATTAGTATTGCAGTGTCACAATTCTGTAGCATGGAATAAACAGAAGTTTTAAGTTAACTCTATTTAAACATTCAATTATGACTAGTGTAATCCAAACAGATTAACTTCCGGAGAATTATGTTATTTAAGAGCAGTCTAGTTTGGCATTGATGTAATGACAAGTTTTATGTGTGTGTGTGTGTGTAAAACCAGGAATTCAAACTTGGAGGGAAAAAATTAAAATAAGCCTAGGTCTTTTTTGTCTAGTGTGTAAAAGCATTTTCTAGCAGTTTTATTTACTGTTTTAATTCAAAGAAGTGTAGTATATGTACTGCTAAGAGGGCCGTTTCTTCTCTTGAAAGATAAATGATTTAGATTCTTTGGGGTATGTTTGTACAGATATAATTGGCAGACTAATCCTTACCAATACAGAATTAAAATGTAAATGAGTATGAGGTTCCAGTGCTTTTGGGAATGGAAAGTTACTACTTTGGGGACTGAAGATTTAGCATACTTCCCTTGGAAGAATTTACGCTTTGGAAAGAGGAAAGAAAATCCTCATACTCTTCATATTTGAAGTAAGCAACACTGTTTGTTTGTTTGTTTCCTCTCCAGAGATATGCAGTCATATTATGTTTTTGTGAGCTCGTGGATGACAAAAATGGAGTCTATCTTGTCAAAGGAGCAACGCGTGGATAAGTTTGCAGAAGACCTTTCTAACCGCTGCAATGTCTTCATTCAGGTGTGCAGTCTTTTAATGTGGTGATACAGCAAATGATGCAGCAAACTGATGTTTTGGTGCAAGTTGTTGAACATAAAGAAATCACAGAGATTCTGTGATCATCAGTGTGTTATTTTACGATGTGGGAATTCTTCTAGAACTTTAAATGCCCAGTAGATACTCTTTTAAGTAAATCTGTAAAAGGTACTTCTGTAAGTCGTGTGGGGGAAGCGAATCTGACTAAAATATTCAGTGGATAAAAATTTTTTTCTCTTGATTTAGGAAATCAAGAAAGCTTCATTTCCTCTGTAGTAGAGTTTTTGGGTTTTTTTCCTTTTGAGTCAGTCATGAGATACATAAGTTGGACTGAACCAGTGTCTTAATTTAGTTTTATTTAGCACAGTACATACTTCCAGTAAAGGTTTTGTGTTGTTTCATTGTGCTTTGCCTAGTGATGGTACTTTGCAAGAATCTTACTACGTTCCGAGGCAGCTGGTTTTCTTTTGGCCTACTAACAGCATGTAGTCTTAATGTAAGATGCATCTTATTTCTGAATTTATTTTTTGCAAGTTTTGTTATGTATCTATCTGCCTGACAGAAATCTGATGAGAATAGGTGTGTGAAGGGTTCAGGATCATGCTTCTTCCATATCAAAAGACATACATGTACTAGGATCTGTGGGTTTTATATTTGAATTATTTGCAGTGGACTTACGTAAATTTTGCTCTGTAGCAAATTGAGGTTCCTAGACCACTTTCTGTCTTTTCCTGGTCTCTTCTTTTTTATTGTAACTACTTTTCCTTTGAAATAAGTTGAAAAACATTTTTGTCATGCTGTATGTAGTCAATATTGTATTTAAAAGCTTAGCATACATTGATTTAGAAATGATTGCTTTTTTTATTGTGGGATGGACAGTTCTACTTAGACAGTGTAGAACTGTGTATATACTGTCAGTGTACTTATTCCATGGCTTCTGGAAGTTTTAGTTTGTTTTTGTGATAGGCTATTTTTTGGGGGAGTGGGAGTAGTTTGGTGGGTTGGTTTACAATAGGTCTGAAAATATTAGACCTTTGAGGCTGTGCGATTAATTAAGTCACTGAACTATGTTTAATTTGAATGGCTCTAGAAGAGGTTAATGATCAGGTGAGCTGATGACTTGTAGGCAGTTTCATAATGTCTGCCCAATAAAAAGGTCTCATTCAGCTTTGGGATCTCAGGCTTGCTTATCAGGTGAAGGGGTAGGTTCTCTAGTGTTAAGAGGCAAAAGTTAGTTCTGTCATGTATGGAAGAAAACAGAGAGGACTTATTTGATTGATATGTTGTGAAAAAATTCTCCCCCCCCCTCTTTACTCATTTTATTTTTTAGGGTTTCCTTTATGCATACAGTCTTAGCACCATCATTAAAACTACAATGAATCTCTACATGTCAATGCAAAAACCTATGACCAAAACCTCAGTGAAAGCTCTATGCAGACTTGTAGAACTTCTGAAGGTAGGTCACTGGATGAATACTGGTCAAACATCACATATTAAACACCCCCACCCCCAAAAAAACCCCGCAAACCCCACAACTGAGTGGGTACATGTTTTTGCATGGCTTCTGTTCTCTAACCAAATCCAGTCTTGAACAAGGATATTTGGGAGGCTAGAATTCATTTATTTAACTTCTAGCTGCCTGCCTCAGTTGGTATCACAGAATGATTGATGTTGGAAGGGACCTCTGGAGGCCATCTGGTCCAGTCTCCCCCTGTTCAAGCATGGCCACCTAGAGCCGGTTGCCTATGACTGTGTCCAGATGACTTTTGAATATCTCCAAAGATGGAGACTCCACAACCTCCCTGGGCAACCAGGCTGTGCCAGTGCTTGGTCACCCTCACCGTAAGAAAGCGTTTCCTGATGTTCAGAGGGAAACTCCTGTGTTTCAGTTTGTGCCCATTGCCCCTTGTCCTGTCACTGGGCACCACTGAAAAGAGAGAGCCTGGCTTTGTTGTCTTTGCATCCTCCCTTCAGGTATTTATATACATTGATAAGATGCCCTGCGCCACCAAGCCTTCTCTTTCCAGGCTGAACCATCCCAGCTCTCTGTCTTTCATCATATGTGAGATGCTCCAGTCCCTTAATTACCTTCGTTGCGCTTGGCTGGACTCTATCCAGTATGTTCATGTCTCTCTTGTACTGGGGAGCCCAGAACTGGGCACAGTAACTCCAAGTGTGGCCTTACCAGTGCTGAGTAGAGGGGAAGGATCACCTCTCTCAACCTCCTGACAATACTTTGTTGAGTACAGCCAAAGATCCCGTTAGCCGCCTTTGTGGCAAGGGCGCACTGCTGGCTCATGTTCAACTTGGTGTCCACTGGACCCCTAGGTCCTTTTCTGACAGGCTGCTTACCATCTGGATGGCTCCCAGTATATATTGGTGTATGGAGTTGTTCCTCCTCAGGTGCAGGACTTAGTACTTTTTCCAAAAGGAAAATACTCTGTTTTGAGAACTTCGGAAAGCAATGGTGAACAGAGCTGGATTATTTAAAAAAACAAACAAACCCAAGAAACCAACAGAATTTACATCACAGACAGTCTTGAAACTTTTTTACACTCCTGAATGATTTGATTTTCTCAGTTTCTAAGCGTTAATTGCAACTGCTACTAACAGTGTATTACTAAGTGGAAAGAGTCTGTATTTGCAGTGTGGATGAGTCCGGCAGCGTGAAGCCAAATTCTAAAGACAACAGTGTTATTAACTACATGAACTACTGTGTTTTGGCATTGACTTTAGGCAATAGAACACATGTTTTACCGAAGAAGTATGGTTGTGGCAGATTCTGTGACACACATTGCTCAGCATCTGCAGTATCAGGCTCTTCACTCTATTTCTGTAGCCAAGGTATGTAATCCAAGGTCTAATAATTAATCTTCCTAGCTAAGTGTTTTAAAAATAATCTTAATTTTCAATTAAAGTATTTTTCTTACTTTTGCAAAATCTGTAGTGTTGCTCTGTCATAGTTAACAGATAGATAAGCTTTCCAATAGGTCAGAGCTTTGCCTTAGAAACTGTTCAGCATAGATAGCTATCTATTTTTGACCAAGAATGTGTCCTCTCTTCCTCAAAACTGCTGTATCTCTTGTCCTGTTCCTCTTAAGTTCTTTTTAGTTTTTATTTCTAGTGATTTTTTTTTTCCACAAACTGACCTTTTCTTACCTCTTTTCTGATGCACATTCTTAAAGCAATCTGTTATAGGTCTAAGCAAACAGGGTTATTTATTTAAATCTTTGTCTGCTTGGCAAAATAGCAGTGGTTAATACATGGTGGCTTACAGGAGTCTAATGTGAGCGTAAATTCACTATTTCTCTGTGGGGTAAAATGGCTTCTGATGGTGAGACACTGTAATATCTACATATTATATCTTCCTATAAACAAGATCAGTTTACTACACATTTTGCTTGTCAAATCTTGAGTTTCTGAATTCAGGGCAAATGGGAAAATGAGATTTTTAGTATACCTGTTCTGATGTATTAGTGATTGTTTTATTATTTCATCCCATTCAGTAGCAGAATTGCGAAGGAGATAAGCTATTGATATCAGTGCAGCTATTAAATTTTCCTTTTTTTTTTTTTTGACCATGCTCACGTAAATGGATTACAATTTTAACAGTAGACTTCTGTATTTTGGAAGTTTGATATGTTTGAAATTTAGCTGTAATCTCAATTTATGTATCTGATGTCTCCATATTTTCTAGTGTAGGCAAAAAAAAAAGTTGTACTTCTAAAAAGCTGATATATATATCATATTATATATGTATCAGGAGTAGCATGAACTAAAGAAGTTCCAAGCTTCAGAGCTACTAAGAAAAGCTGTGTATCTTCAAACAAACAGTTCACATATATTTAGATAACTTTGATAACCTTTACAATGATATCTGTAATTACATTACAAATTACTTTTAAATGCATAGAGGTATGCTGTGACTTGTGTATTGAGTGGATATCAAAGAGAACACATCTGTGAACAGTTCTTGATATTTTGACTACTTCTCAGAAAATATGTTAAGAGGCAAATGCTGGTAAATAGAAGAGTTCATTAGTACTAATCTTTTTTTATCTGCTCCACTTTGTTTCTAAGTGGTGTAAGGTCTAAGGCATATACCTAACATAGCTTTAGCGTGTAAAGTTAGGAACTTCATATTGAACATATTTTCTTAGAATCAGAAGAGGTTTTCTTTAACTCTTTCATGAAACTGTACCTCTTCTGAGTTACACTGCTACTCACAAATAGGTCTGTGACTTCAACTTCTTAGTCAGAAGACATGGTTCCCTTCATTTGTTCATGCAAATGTTTTTGCACTTAATATTTGTGATAAATTAGAATTTGTAGAAAATTGCAAGTTACTGTTATTACCATGTTTATACGTCTTCTGGCTGTTCAGCTGTAAACTGTAGTCTGTGACCAACAACAGGGTGTTACTGGTTAAAAAATAATTAAAAAATTTTAAATTACATTTACCTTAGAACTAAAATTGACATGCAGCTTGCACAGTATTTGTATACTGTATGACCTAACCCATGTTCATGCTGAACTGAATATATTTCAAGTATATAGATAGGTAATACCACTGAATTGATAGAGTAAGTGAATCTGGATTTGGTTAACTCTGTTCACAAAACATAGTTTGTTTGCAGAAATACTCAATTTATGGCAAGTCCATAAGCTTTGGAAAGAAGAGGTAAGCTATTGTTTTTGGGCTTAGATAACTTTTCTCTGAATTTCTGTGTCTTTCTGTCATCAAGAAAAGAGTCATTTCTGATAAAAAGTACAGTGAGCAACGCCTGGATGTCCTCTCTGCTTTGGTGTTGGCTGAGAACACCCTCAATGGGCCAAGTACAAAACAGAGGCGACTAATTGTTTCCCTTGCACTGAGTGTAGGAACACAGATGGTAAGTGCTGTGATTGTTCCAGACCTTTACTTGTTTCGTGTAGTATCTTACAAAGAAATATAATCTTGTCTTTTTTTTTCTTTTTTCTTCCTTTCTTCATTTGCACAGAAAACTTTTAAAGATGAAGAACTCATTCCCCTTCAGTTAGTTCTGAAAAAACTAGACTTGATCAGTGAACTTATAGAGCGGTAAGCAGTGGCACGTGATACATAGTAGGCAGTGTAGTGTCACTGGGGGCGCTGGGTCTTCACTGTGCAACTTGCAAAATCTGGTAGCGGCATGCTGGTGGTGATTTTTGCATGTATTGTAGACCAGGGATGGACAGAAAGAATTCCAGAGCTAAGTCTGAAGCTTGCTGGTCTTTGGGCAAGTCATATTTTACCTAACTGTTGCCAGTTAGGTACTCCACTTCTCTGATCGTTTAGAAATTCTGTCACTTTCTTGGATGTCTTGACTTTTATGTTAAGCAAAAGTCTTCCTCTTAACCCAAACCCAAAAGTTATGAGTTAATACCAGTCTGTTTGGGAGATTGGGCTGTTAGTTCACGTGTGACACCATGTTTTACTCCTGCTGTGGTTTCACTGGACATTCAAGTTACACGATGTTGGCCATCTGAAAGCCAGGTGAATATCTGGGTTCCATGCATACTTTATGGAGAGAGACAAACACCTTCAGTGGATGACTCATGGGATAAATTCCTGGGATAAGTGTTGTACACAGGTTGTATCAGGAGAGGCCTGTTTCTCTTTTTTTGACTTACAGGAGAAACTTAGAATATATGCTAGACCTCTAGGCTACTAACTGCATGCAATAAGAAAATAGTTATTTAGGATTTTGCTGTAATGTAAGGTTTAATTTTTTCAGAGACTGAGTAAACCTCTTTTCTAAAGCAGGTACCTTTTTATTTATAAATAGCCTAGTGGAAAACAAGAAAAAAAAAAAAGTTCTTCAATAAAGAACTTTCTTTTGAAGGACAATGCATCTGGAACACTAAAGTAACCATGTAAAACTTCGGCTTGAAAAGCTGTCTTTAGTTTAAACACACTAAAATAAATATCACTGTGTTAGAAGAATGGCTTCTTGTGATTCTGTGTCTAATAAGTAATCTTGTATTCTAGAGTTCGAGCACAATGTGACTGTTGTTTCTTATACTGGCATCGAGCAGTCTTTCCAATCTATTTAGATGATGTGTATGAAAATGCAGTTGATTCTGCTAGACTGCATGTAAGTAATGATGTTAGTAATTTAGTTTAACAAGCCACTGTAGTGGGAGGGATCCAGAGGAGGAGAGGATAAAGCTTAGACTGAGACTCTTAAGGAAAAAGCTAAAAAAAAAAAACCTAAAACCCAGACAAGAGTTACTACTGAGGCAGAAATTTCTTCTCCATCTGGAGGATATAAAAGCAGTCTTTGTTCTAAATCTAATTAAAGTATATCTGTTAGACTGCTCTGAAAATCTCAGGTTGCTATTGTTAACTCTGGGTCTCTGTGTTTCTGTCTCTTTGTGCCTCTCTTCATTCATTCTAATTTGAAATGAACACCTTTTGCTAGACTTGAACATTAAAAGTCTTTGTTCCACATTGTGGTTACCTATTTCTAAAGCACATACCACTATGTTCAGTGATGCTGTGTGGGATAGTTGTCCTGTAGCTTTTTCACCTCCTATCTCTCCTCCCCTCTTTGAAGTATCAAGTATTTGCTGCAGAAGTGAATCATGCACTGGCATGCTAATCCTGATAAAAAAATCAATCATCTGTTTCAGTATTGTGCATACCATGGTCAATTACAGTACTAAAATGATTATACTGCAAATAATTTCAGATTAAATAGCTAATAATTATGACCTTCTGGTAAATGGCTCAGTAGCAACTAAAAACTTCAGATGAACACATTAAGGGCAGGAAACTTCAGTAGGGTTTATGAAGTCTATCTTTAATGAAAGTGGGAAGACTAGCAATTTTGGTTTGTTTGTTAGCTTTGAACACTATCTATTTGAGATGCTGTTAGCATGTCTGTCAATCTGTTGGTTAAGCATTATAGTTTCTTTTTTCAGTATATGTTTAGTGCACTACGGGACTGTGTACCTGCTATGATGCATGCAAGACACTTGGAATCTTATGAGGTGCTTCTGGAATGCTATGACAAAGAAATCATGGAAGTGCTCAATGAGGTAATTTGCTGTGAATGGAAATCAAAGGCAACACTATACTTGGAATGTCTTATAGGCCAGCATCTATTGAACCAAACCTGGTACGATCTATAAAAATAGCATAGAGACCTTTGAGATTGGTGTGAAGTATTTTAATAAATAAGAAAGTGTTCACTGGTGATTTTGGTTATTTAAGACCTGTTGTTAATGGTATCTGTGTTGGCTGGGAACATGAAAATACTGCACTCTAAGTTACATAGGTTGGCAAAACCTCAGTTACAGATTTGACAGTGCAGACAGAGGAGTGCTTTTTGTCAGATAAGCGTCTGCTTTCATGAATGCCTAAAATAAGTACTACCCTTCTTAGTATGTGTGCATGGCTTTTAGTAGTGAAGGCTTTGTAAATGTAGGTGGCCTCTTTAGTGAATTATTATCTAGAATTACAAAGGATGTTTGACAGAGAAAATGAGTATTCACATTTCCCAAGTCCTAGGTTTTAACCTTTGAACCACTCTTTTTGTTTGACTAGTTCAAAAACAAACATTACACATTCTGCAGAAAATCAGGCCAAATTGCTTATTGCAAGACTCTTCCTCAATGAGTTAGGTCTTATTATTATCTAGATATCCCTAAGCCTGGTTTCCCTTAAGATGAGAAGTGAGAATACTTAAGTTTAAATTGGGTTGAACTCCTACATGGAAGTTTTAATCATGTACAGAATGGCATTAGGTTGCTAAGCCTTTACCTTTTCTGACCTGTGTAGCTTTTTCTTGCTATTGTGTACTAGAACAAGAACATAGGAATTAAATACTCTTCTGGTCCCCAAGTATTGATTCACTTTGACTTGTGTGGCCCTGCCAAAGCAAAGCTGTCTTCACTAGTTTAACTAGTCTTTTATGTATCTCTGGAGAGAGATGTTCTGCTAACAGAGCATTGTAAGCAGACACTGAACATTACTTTTTTTTTTAACTTCCCTGAATAGCACTTGCTGGACAAATTATGTAAAGAGATAGAAAAGGACCTGCGCTTATCAGTTCATACACACCTAAAGCTGGATGACCGAAACCCCTTCAGAGTTGGTATGAAGGATCTAGCTCACTTCTTCTTTCTGAACCCAATCCGGTTTTTCAATCGATTCATTGACATAAAAGGTGAGGAGTTATACATTTTCTTGATTCCATTACTTTCATCTCTGTTACACTTTGGCTTAGTATGTCTTTTCACTTATTTCCACACTTCCCTAACTAAATAGGTAGTATTATTTTAGTTCATCCTTTTATGTGTTTACAGCTTATGTAACTCACTATTTGGACAAGACCTTCTACAACTTAACGACTGTAGCTCTTCATGACTGGGCCACCTACAGTGAAATGCGAAACCTAGCAACTCAACGGTATGGCTTATGTATGACTGAAGCACATCTTCCCAGCCAGACGCTGGAACAGGTACAGTGCCCACAGGATATGAATATCATTTGTTCCATTACACTGTCATACTAGCTAGCTATTCAAAGGACTAAGTCATTGAAATGAAAGTACCTAAGAGTAGAGAACTGTTTGGAAAAAGTGGCCTTTAATTTCTTGTTGACTTCTGAGACAGGATCTTTATCTACCTTTGGAGATAACAC